>NC_133330.1:120861012-121190754 GCF_042186555.1 Aquarana catesbeiana
TGCAAATGATTACAAGTTACATCCTTCTTCCCTTCTCTATCTTTGTTCACTCCCCCTTTTCAACCATGAATATATTTAAATTGTTGGGGCCTACATTACATTTTACCAAAATAAAATGTGCAATGTGAAATGTAGGCCTACATTGTGGTTGTGCAGTTATAGTGAAGCTAGAGTTTTCAACATGAAGTAGCAAGTACAATTTTTTGGAGCTAAGAGTTGAGGCTCAAAACTGGTTTATTACAGGAAACTAAAACCTGATATTTGGGTGCCAAAATTATAAAAAAATATGGGCATTTTAGAGGGTCTATGTATAAAAAAAATGTTTTTGAAAGAGATCACAGACCCTTAGCTATTGTGTTTTTGTTCCTAATACAAGCCATATCCTGTATTTAAATAATGGTACAGGTCATAAAAAAAGCAGGTGCCTCTAAATGCTTCTTTAGCAAAGTAACTGTCTTTTTAATCAAAGTCCATCCGTCTGACATATCTAAATCAGCAGTTTACAGCTTGGCAAGCACTGCACCCACTGCATGCAGCTCCAGATTCTTAAAAAATCTGGAGATTAATATCTTAATGTTTTTTAGACAAAAGGGAAACAAAATAGACAAAGTTGCTAAGAATGCCAGCTGTGATACCACTAGTTTAATATTAATGAATGAGAAATTTCATGAATGTCAAGCAATGAAATTGCAGAAAGAGTGTTACTCAGTAGAAATATGTCAAATGTTTTCCACACCATTCTCAAAACATAATCACTAATACACTGTATATCACGTTTATTCATGCCTTCAAACAGAGACAAATTGCATGCTAGCAGAATCACAAATGTAGGCCGGGATTGTTGAATAAACACCACTGTCATTTACAGTGGGGCAAAAAAGTATTTAGTCAGCCACCAATTGTGCAAGTTCTCCCACTTAAAAAGATGAGAGAGGCCTGTAATTGTCATCATAGGTATACCTCAACTATGAGAGCCAAAATGTGGAAACAAATCCAGACAATCAGATTGTCTGATTTTTTAAATAATTTATTTGCAAATTATGGTGGAAAATAAGTATTTGGTCACCTACAAGCAAGATTTCTGGCTCTCACAGACCTGTATCTTCTTCTTTAAGAGGCTCCTCTGTCCTCCACTCATTACCTGTATTAATGGCACCTGTTTGAACTTGTTATCAGTATAAAAGACACCTGTCCACAACATCAAACAGTCACACTCCAAACTCCACTATGGTGAAGACCAAAGAGCTGTCGAAGGACACAGAAACAAAATTGTAGACCTGCACCAGGCTGGGAAGACTGAATCTGCAATAGGCAAGCAGCTTGGTGTGAAGAAATCAACTGTGGGAGCAATAATTAGAAAATGGAAGACATACAAGACCACTGATAATCTCCCTCGATCTGGGGCTCCACGCAAGATCTCACCCCGTGGGGTCAAAATGATCGCAAGAATGGTGAGCAAAAATCCCAGAACCACACGGGGGGACCTTGTGAATGACCTGCAGAGAGCTGGGACCAATGTAACAAAGGCTACCATCAGTAACACACTACGCTGCCAGGGACTCAGATCCTGCAGTGCCAGACGTGTCCCCCTGCTTAAGCCAGTACATGTCCGGGCCCATCTGAGGTTTGCTAGAGAGCATTTGGATGATCCAGAAAAGGATTGGGAGAATGTCATATGGTCAGATGAAACCAAAGTAGAACTGTTTGGTAGAAACACAACTCGTTGTGTTTGGAGGAGAGAGAATGCTGAGTTGCAACCAAAGAACACCATACCTACTGTGAAGCATGGGGGTGGCAACATCATGCTTTCGGTCTGTTTCTCTGCAAAGCGAACAGGATGACTGATCCGTGTACATGAAAGAATGAATGGGGCCATGTATCGTGAGATTTTGAATGCAAACCTCCTCCCATCAGCAAGGGCATTGAAGATGAAATGTGGCTGGGTCTTTCAGCATGACAATGATCCCAAACACACCACCCGGGCAACAAATGAGTGGCTTAGTAAGAAGCATTCCAAGGTCCTGGAGTGGCCTAGCCAGTCTCCAGATCTCAACCCCATAGAAAACCTTTGGAGGGAGTTGAAAGTCCGTGTTGCCCAGCGACAGCCCCAAAACATCACTGCTCTAGAGGAGATCTGCATGGAGGAATGGGCCAACATACCAGCAACAGTGTGTGACAACCTTGTGAAGACTTACAGAAAATGTTTGACCTCTGTCATTGCCAACAAAGGATATATAACAAAGTATTGAGATGAACTTTTGATATTGACCAAATACTTATTTTCCACCATAGTTTGCAAATAAATTCTTTCAAAAATCAGACAAAGTGATCGTCTGGATTTGTTTCCACATTTCGTCTCTCATAGTTGAGGTATACCTATGATGGCAATTACAGCCCTCTCTCATCTTTTTAAGTGGGAGAACTTGAACAATTGGTGGCTGACTAAATACTTTTTTGCCCCACTGTATAACAGTGATAACATGATATAAAAATAGGTATTCACACTTATATTGTTGTTTTTGTATGATTACTGGTTGTTCAACAATATTGTTGATCTGAAAGTTTGTAACACTATCTGCCAAACTGAATATAGCAGACATTCTACAACAACAATGGGAAATCCCTGATACATATATGCCAGGGCATTTAAAAAAAAAAAAAAATTGGTCTAGGTTTAGAAATTAAGTATTAAATGTGCATGGTAGATCATGAACACTAATAGTGGCGCTTGGGGTGGGAGGAAGAAGATAGGAAGAAATCTTACTCCTTCTTTTTTTTTCCAAGCGTCTCAGACGCTTCTCCTCTCGTCTTCGGGCTTCCTCTGCTTCTTGATGTTGACGGCACTTATGGAAATTTTCTACTACTACCCCCACAAACATGTTGAGTACAAAGAAACTAACAATAAGTAGGAAGGAGATAAAATACAGCAACATCCAGGGGTTGTGATTGGTAATTGGCTAGAAAAAGAAACAAAAGTCACAAACATTAACAAACTTTTTTAAACGGTTCAGCTATTCATGTCTAAAGTGTTACATTTTACAACACATAATTATTACTGTTGTTGTTGTTGTTGTAATTGTAAATTGTTATTATATTAGTAGTTAGCTACAGTTAGTAGGGTTATGCTAAACATACACACTGCAAATGTCTAGCATTTTCACAAAGTCTTTAAATAAAAAAAAAAATCTATAACAAAAAATAGGTAACTGCACCCCCCCCCCCCTATTGTATATAGTGTTTATATACAGTTTCAATAAAAAGTATGTGAACCCTTTTGGAATGATATGGATTTCTGCACAAATTGGTCATAAAATGTGATCTGATCTTCATCTAAGTCACAACAATAGACAATCACAGTCTGCTTAAACTAATAACACACAAAGAATTAAATGTTACCATGTTTTTATTGAACACACCATGTAAACATTCACAGTGCAGGTGGAAAAAGTATGTGAACCCTTGGATTTAATAACTGGTTGAACCTCCTTTGGCAGCAATAACTTCAACCAAACGTTTCCTGTTGTTGCAGATCAGATTTGCACAACAGTCAGGAGTAATTCTTGATCATTCCTTTTTACAGAACTGTTTCAGTTCAGCAATATTCTTGGGATGTCTGGTGTGAATCACTTTCTTGAGGTCATGCCACAGCATCTCAATCGGGTTGAGGTCAGGACTCTGACTGGGCCACTCCAGAAGGTGTATTTTCTTCTGTTTAAGCCATTCTGTTGTTGATTTACTTCTATGCTTTGGGTCGTTGTCCTGTTTCAACACCCATCTTCTGTTGAGCTTCAGCTGGTGGATAGATGGCTTAAAGTTCTCCTGCAAAATGTCTTGATAAACCTGGGAATTCATTTTTTTCTTCGATGATAGCAATCCATCCAGGCCCTGATGCAGCAAAGCAGCCCCAAACCATGATGTCCCCACCACCATGCTTCACAGTTAGGATGAGGTTTTGATGCTGGTGTGCTGTGCCTCTTTTTCTCCACACATAGTGTTGTGTGTTTCTTCCAAACAACTCAACTTTGGTTTCATCTGTCCACAGAATATTTTGCCAGTACTGCCGAGGAACATCCACGTGCTCTTGTGCAAACTGTAAACATGCAGCAATGTTTTTTTTGGACAGCAGTGGCTTCCTCTGTGGTATCCTCCCATGAAATCCATTCTTGTTTAGTGTTTTACGTGTGGTAGATTCGCTAACAGGGATGTTAGCATATGCCAGAGACTTTTATAAGTCTTTAGCTGACACTCTAGGATTCTTCTTCACCTCACTGAGCAGTCTGTGCTGTGCTCTTGCAGTCATCTTTACAGGACGCACACTCCTAGGGAGAGTAGCAGCAGTGCTGAACTTTCTCCATTTATAGACAATTTGTCTTACCGTGGACTGATGAACAGCAAGGCTTTTGGAGATACTTTTATAACTCTTTCCAGCTTTATGCAAGTCAACAATTCTTAATCGTAGGTCTTCTGAGAGCTCTTTTGTGCGAGGCATCATTCACATCAGGAAATGCTTCTTGTGAAAAGTAAACCCAGAACTGGTGTGTGTTTTTTATAGGGCAGTTGTAACCAACACCTCCAATCTCATCTCATTGATTGGACTCCAGTTGGCTGACACCTTACTCCAATTAGCTCTTGGAGATCTCATTAGTCTAGGGGTTCACATACTTTTTCCACCTGCACTGTGAATGTTTACATGGTGTGTTCAATAAAAACATGGTAACATTTAATTCTTTGTGTGTTATTAGTTTAAGCAGACTGTGATTGTCTATTGTTGTGACTTAGATGAAGATCAGATCACATTTTATGACTAATTTGTGCAGAAATCCATATCATTCAAAAAGGGTTCACATAATTTTATTGCAACTGTATATATATATATATATATATATATATATATATATATATATTACAAAAAATTTACAATTTTTTTTTTCAATAAATTTTTATTGAGTATCAAGAAAATACAGGATACAAAACAAAACAAAGTAAGAAAATATAGGTGGTTTTATTCTAACGAAAGCAAGAAATAACATGTCAGGAAAATCCATAAATAGTTCACTCTAAATTCAAACGAGAATAGAGGTCTTAAGATTTTACAGAGAGGAATAAAGGGTAATATATAGGATTATCAGGATCATTTGTGACACCAGTCTGTCCATGGTTTCCATGAACTGTCAAATAATTGTCTCTTGCCTGTAATGGTAGATAGGGATTTTTCATAGGACTAGAGATAAGACTTTCCGAGTTGTTAGGGGCTTGAGAAGCTTTCCGTTATCTGGCTACTACCATTCTTGTGGCAACAAGAATGTGGGTCGTCACAGTGCAAAAAGCTGGTGGAAGGTTATCAATTTGTAAGTTCAGGATTGCTAGGGCAGGGTTGGATTTAAGGAAGATCCCTGTGATGTTAGAAATCAATTTAAATATTTCTCTCCAGAGAAAGCACAAGGAGAGAGGCGCCTCTGGGTGTAGAAGTAAAAAGCAATTTATTAAATCACATGTACAGGCAACTCACATGTATGAAGTCATCAATAGGCATTTAAAAATGCATCCATCGTGAGAAAAGTCATCAGATCCGTCATGGGGAGTCTTCCTGCTTGCCAAGCATGTAACTGTGTGTGCTCAGAACACCGCAAGTTGGAAAAGCTGGCCGCGGTGGAGACAAAACTCAAAGCAAGGCCTGGAACGCAGATGGATGGCAGGCAAGGAGAGATGACGTCACTGGTAAGTGACGCGTTTCACGTACGGGCTGCAATGACGTGGCACCCATGCTCCTTCATCAAGCTGAGACGCCTCTCTCCTTGTGCTTTCTCTTAGATATTTGGAACTTGGTTTCAGTTCCCCTCTGAAGGCAGCCCTGCTTGTGGATTCTCAATCATCATTCCTCCTTCCCCTGTTTTTATTATGGACTTTTATGGACTTATTATCATTCCCCCCCTCTCCCTTATATAGTGTTATTCATATATAATAACCTTTTATATATACTGTTTGCATCTCATGGTGTTTTTACTTGATTTTTCCAGTTTTGGACAGTTGGTAAGGAGTATAATACCATTTGGTGATTATTTTTTGTAGCAGTTCCCAGTGGTTGGTGCAGTGAGATGATGAGTAAATAGATTTAAAGGCAGAAAGCCACTGGGAGGGGGAGAAAGATTGTCCAAGGTCTGATTCCCATTTAAGGATTGGATGTGTTTTCTCAAAAAACAACTTTTAAAGTAATAAGTTGTAAAATAGTGTAATTCCCCTGGTGTTTATGTGGGTCGAGGATAGAAAGGAGCAGACTGATGAGTCAACTGAAAGCGTGGGGAGAGGGTTTTTAGATTTTCCCTATGCGGATAAATGTAAATTCATCTGCATTAGTAAAACCATGAGTTTGTTTAAGTTTCTCTATAGTTTTCAATTCAGTGCCATTCAAGAGCTCGTCTACCCATAGTAAGCCTCTATCCACCCATTTATCAAGATTTAAGTACGGGATAAGGAGTTCCATGGTTTTGATAGGAATACGTATCTGGTGATTTTATATGGGTTGGAGGGATTGTGAGAGTAATGTTCTCCACGCCAATATAGTGGCTCGAATGGGTAGAGGAAAGATATTCAAGTCTAATGTTTCCATCTGTCTGCTAGGATTAGTAGAGCTAAATCATAAGTTCCCTTTAAGTGTTTTTCAATTCCTACCCATAGGGCTTCTGGATGATAGTTAAACCAATTTTTTGATTGTGCCAATAAAGAGGCTAAATAGTAGTCTGCAATGTCCACCATACCCAAGCCCCCATATTTCCTGTGTCTGATTAGGTGCATATGTGAGCATCTCACGCTTTTGCATTGCCAGATGAATTTTTTAAGTTGTACTGATAGAGCACGTAAGAGATTAGGTTTAATGGGGATCGGTAAAGTGCAAAATACATATAACATTTTAGGAAAATAAAACATTTTATAGGTAGCTATCCTTCCTGTCCAAGAAAGTTTGAAATTGGATAAGCGATGAAGTTCTTTTCCAATATCTTCTAGAAGGGGTTTGTAGTTGCTAATGTAGAGGTGGAGGATGATATAAGTATACCTAAATAGGGTATATGGTGTTCAGCCCACGCATAATGTAGTTCTTGCTTTATGTGTTGGTGAGTGAGTTTGTGGACTCCTAAATCTATGATTTTCGATTTAGTAAAATTCACCTTGTAGTATGAGATATTGCTGAAGCTAGTTAGGATGTGATGTGCTGCAGGTAATGATATCAAAGGGTGAGATAAGAAAAGAATTACATCATCAGCAAACAAATTAATGATGTGAGAGGTAGTGCGTGTACGAAATCCTGATATTAGAGGTTGTGAGCGAATTGCTTCCGCCAGTGGTTCACTCATTAGATTGAATATTGAAGGGGAAAGAGAACTACCTTGATGGGTTCCATTCGATATAGTAAATGTTTTTGATAGAAGGCCAGATGTATATACTTGTGCTGATGGATGAGAATACAGTGCAAGGATGGCCGAAAGAATGGTCCCCCGGAAGCCAAATTTTTCCAGTGTTAGCTGCATATGTCGCCAGTGGACACTGTCAAATGCCTTCTCTGCAACTATGGAGAGAAGCAGAGAAGGCGTACAAGTTTTTTCTATGAGATGCAGAATATTGATGAAGCGCCTAGTTGCGTCAGTAGTCTGTCTTTTTTTTGTAAAGCCCATTTGATCTGGTTTAACTAGGGTGGGCATAATGTTTATTAGACGTATGTCAACAGAAAATACAGCGCTTTACCAAGTGAACACTAATCCAATATAAAAAACAAGCAGCCACTAAAAGTGAGATACAAACACAGATAGAGTAGAAAAAATTGTAGCAGCGCTAAAAATAAAGGAGTGAAACTGATAAATGAATTGAAATGATTAGAAAGTCCAAAGAGTCCAAATTATCAAAGTCTGTAATGAAACATAAATTCTTCTATTGTGCCTCCAAAGGATAAATGTGAACCAGCATTCATATGAAGTATTATAAAAAATACACAGGAACACCACAAAGATTGTGCGCTTACCATGTGACAAGCCAGATAGGCTTGTGACCAATTACCCAGTCAGGGCCATTACCAAGATAGGAAGGATGGTACCACCAGTCAGAAACTCGGCACAGGACGAACAGAAAACTTCAGATGACCAGAATCATCCGGATCCTTATCCCGTGGCAATCCAGAGCCTCAAACAGGCTGAACCGAATCAGACACAGTGGGTCTCCCGATCGGAGCAGTTCCAAAGAGATGGTTGAATGTACCCAGAAGAAAAGACTCACCATAGCATAATATCGTTGAGACTAGGTTTAATTGTATAAAGAATAAAACTTACAATGTATCAGTTAAAAAATAGCGAAATAGCTGGTCGGCTGTGCAAGAACGCCTGTCCACTTAGACGTTCACACGCGACGACATCAGCACATCAGCTCCTCCCAACATATGTTTCGTCAAATAATGACGTCGTCTGGGGCACGGGCGACACACTGACGCATCGTGTATTATATAGACTACTAAGTAACCAAGCCTCAATGTGAATCAGATTGGAACAACAGGATAAATGAGTAGAGGAAGCCATTGAAGCTAAGTCCGCCATGCACAGGACTGGCAAAAATTGTAAATTCCTTCACAGGTCGAACACAACTCAAAAATTGGGATACAATGTTTATATAACAAAAACTAATAATTAGTATACATAAAAAAAAGGAATAAGAGAGCAATTAAATTGGGTAATGGTGAAAAACAAAAAATGAAAAATAAAATGGAAATAGACAAAAGCAAAAAAAAATATAAAAACATAAATGTTAAGTCATTATGTCCATATGGGGCTAGTATATTAATAAACACCCAAATACCAACCAAAAAGGAGTAATTCGGGGTATGGACATAAAGAGAACCTAAAAATGAATTCCTTCTGGATCACAATGAGTTCACAATGGACCAAAATATTGTGCCTAAAATAAAGCATAGAAATACCTGAATACAGGCTCCCCAATGTAAATATAAATCATGAGTTATCTATAAATGCATTTACATCTGTATCCACATTTAGACCATGAGGGGTGTAACAGCTAATTTTATGGATCCAAGCCATTTCAAGCCTAGAAATACTCCTGACAAGAGAACTCCCTCTCCAGTGTGGGCTGTATATGTCAATCCCCAGAAACAGAGTTTTAGACGGATCTTTATTGTGCATTAAAAGATAATGTTTGGAGACCAAATGCTTGGGAAAACCATTCTTAATGTTTGTAATGTGCTCGTTAAGCCTGACGGAAAGGGGTTGTTTGGTCCTACCCACATATTGAAGCCCACAAGGGCACTGGAGTAGGTACACGACCCCTTACGTCGAGCATGTGATAAAGGGTTCAATTGCAAACTCATTTTGGGTACTAAATGAGGTGAACCTTTCGGTGCGTCTAGATGTGCACCCATTTATGGAGCACACACTACATTGTCCACATTTATAAAGAACAGTGAGGTTTTCATAAAAAACCCTTCCCACTGATCGGGGGATCCAAGATATTCGGAGCTAGCTAGCACCCCTATAGATAACTCGTGGTCTCTCTGGTAGAACAGGGGCCAACAATAAATCATTTTCCACCAAGTGCCAGTGTTTCTGAATCAAGTTCTTTACATTTCTATGCTATACTGAATAAGTAGTAATAAACGGAACCACAGAAAGACTGTTCTCACGAGGTGGCTTTGCCATCAACAATTCTTTTCTATCTACAGTTTTAATTTCCTCCAAAGTTTCTTTTAGAGAACTAATAGGATATCCCTTATCCAGAAACCTTTTAGTTGGGACCTCTGCTTGTTCCATGAATTGATCCGCATTAGTACAGTTAGGGCTTTTTTTCTGCCGGAACTTGCCGGAAAGCAGTTCCTCCAACCCAGGCAGCCCTCTCCTCTGCTGACTGTCACATAGAACAGAAGCTGATAGAGGAAGTTTTCTAAACCATTCACTTCCTCCTCAGATTCTGTATGCTAGGCATCCAAGGAATGTGCTCCACAGATGACTGATCAGATTTCAGAGGCAGCTCTCCCCGCCTGCTGTCTGTCAAATCATTGTAGCACGGAGCCGAGCTCGGCTCTAATGAAGGTGAGATAGCTGTGGAGGGAAAGGGGGAGGAAGGGGGGCTGGTTGTGCAGAGAGAGTAGAGACTGAAGTTGTGGATGTTCTGCAGAGGTCAGAGCTGGGGGGGTAGATTATGCAAAGTGAGACTTGTGAGCAGGGGAAATATATACAGGGTCAAGAGTGCTGGGGGGGGGTTTGGGGTGCAGAGGTGGAAGATGGGGAGTTGTAGAGAGTTAGAGCTGTAGATGGGGGTGCAGAAGTGAAATGTGGAGGGGGAAGATAGGCTGTGGATGGGAGTGCAGAGGTGATTGTGGACTGGGGGTGTAAGCTGTGGATGGGGGGTGTGCAGAAGTGATATGTTGACAGAGGTTAAAAGGGGAATTGTGGATGGGGGGAGGGGACTGTGCATGTGCATGTGAATTGTGAAATGTGGGGGTGGAGGGGGTGAGCTGGTTGTGGATAGAGGGGGGTGAACTGTGGAGAGGAGGGAGAGGGTGAGGTGAACTGTGGAGAGGGTGAGATGTGAGGGGGAGGTGAACTGTGGAGAGGGTGAGCTGTGGGGAGTGAACTGTAGAGAGGGTGAGATGTGGGGGAAAGTGAACTGTGGAGAGGTGGGAGAGGGTGCGCTGTGGGGGGAGGTGAACTGTGGAGAGGGTGAGATGTGGGGGGAGGTGAACTGTGGAGAGGTGGGAGAGGGTGAGCTGTGGGGGGGAGGTGAACTGTGGAGAGGGTGAGATGTGGGGGGAAATGAACTGTGGAGAAGTGGGAGAGGGTGAGCTGTGGGGGGGTGAACTGTGGAGAGGGTGAGATGTGGGGGGAAGTGAACTGTGGAGAGGTGGGGGAGGGTGAGCTGTGGGGGAGAGGTGAACTGTGGAGAGGGTGAGATGTGGGGGGAAGTGAACTGTGGAGAGGTGGGAGAGGGTGAGATGTGGGGGGAGGTGAACTGTGGAGAGGGTGAGATGTGGGGGGAAGTGAACTGTGGAGAGGTGGGAGAGGGTGAGCTGTGGGGGGAGGTGAACTGTGGAGAGGGTAAGATGTGGGGGGGTGAACTGTGGAGAGGGGGGAGAGGGTGAGGTGTGGGGGGAAGTGAACTGTGGAGAAGTGGGAGAGGGTGAGCTGTGGGGGGGTGAACTGTGGAGAGGGTGAGATGTGGGGGGAAGTGAACTGTGGAGAGGTGGGAGAGGGTGAGCTGTGGGGGGAGGTGAACTGTGGAGAGGGTGAGATGTGGGGGGAAGTGAACTGTGGAGAGGGTGAGATGTGGGGGGAAGTGAACTGTGGAGAGGGTGAACTGTGGAGAGGGTGAGCTGTGGAGAGGGTGAGCTGTGGGGGGTGAACTGTGGAGAGGGTGAGCTGTGGGGGGGTGAACTGTGGAGAGGGTGAGATGTGGGGGGAAGTGAACTGTGGAGAGGTGGGAGAGGGTGAGCTGTGGGGGGGAGGTGAACTGTGGAGAGGGTGAGATGTGGGGGGAAATGAACTGTGGAGAAGTGGGAGAGGGTGAGCTGTGGGGGGGTGAACTGTGGAGAGGGTGAGATGTGGGGGGAAGTGAACTGTGGAGAGGTGGGAGAGGGTGAGCTGTGGGGGGGAGGTGAACTGTGGAGAGGGTGAGATGTGGGGGGAAGTGAACTGTGGAGAGGTGGGAGAGGGTGAGATGTGGGGGGAGGTGAACTGTGGAGAGGGTGAGATGTGGGGGGAAGTGAACTGTGGAAAGGTGGGAGAGGGTGAGCTGTGGGGGGAGGTGAACTGTGGAGAGGGTAAGATGTGGGGGGGTGAACTGTGAAGAGGGGGGAGAGGGTGATGTGTGGGGGGAAGTGAACTGTGGAGAAGTGGGAGAGGGTGAGCTGTGGGGGGGGTGAACTGTGGAGAGGGTGAGATGTGGGGGGAAGTGAACTGTGGAGAGGGTAAGCTGTGGGGGGGTGAACTGTGGAGAGGGTGAGCTGTGAGGGGGGGTGAACTGTGGAGAGGATTAGCTGTGAGGGGGGAGGTGAACTGTGGAGAGGGTGAGATGTGGGGGGGGTGAACTGTGGAGAGGGTGAGCTGTGGGAGGGTGAACTGTGGAGAGGGTGAGCTGTGGAGGAGGTGAACTGTGGAGAGGAAGGGGGAGAGCTGTGGGGGGGTTAACTGTGGAGAAGGGGGAGAACTGTGGAGAGGGGGGAGAGGATGAGCTGTGGGGGGGTTAACTGTGGAGAGGAAGGGGGAGAGGGTGAGCTGTGGGGGGAGGTGAACTGTGGAGAGGAAGGGGGAGAGGGTGAGCTGTGGGGGGGAGGTGAACTGTGAAGAGGGTGAGCTGTGGGGGGAGGGAGGTGAGCTGTAGGGGGAGTGAACTGTGGATGAGAGAAGAGAAGGTAACCAGAGGGAGGAGGGGGTGAGCTGTGGAGAGGGGAGGGGGTAAACTGAGAAGAGAAGGTAAGCTGTGCATGGAGGGAAAGGTAACCTGTGTGTGTGTGGGGGGGTGAGCTGTGGACGAGAGAAGAGAAGGTGACCTGTGGATGGGGAGGTGAGCTGTGGACAGGGAGGGAGAAGGTAAAGAATGTTTTATTTCTCTTTACCAAGGAATGGCGGTATTGGGGGTGGGAATAGGGGTGGAGTTGGGGGGTGAGGGGGCGGAGAGTTGGGGAGGGTGGGTTCCTGCACCTATTCTGTGAGAAAAAAAGCCCTGAGTACAGTTATGCTTGATGCGCAAAAATTGGCTCTTGGGAACAGATCGGAGCCACGGCTCATGGTGGCAACTATCAACGGGTATATATGAGTTACGATCTGTACTTTTGAAAAAAGTGGACATAATAAATTGATCTTGACAGATACTTATGTGAAGGTCTAAAAAATTGATATCAGACTGACTTGCCTCAAAACTCAATTTAATGCCCCTAGTGTTATCATTTAAGAATTTCATAAACTCCTCAAGTTCGTCTCGAGTTCCATCCCATAGCAGCATTGGGGTATCAAAAATAAATATGTTTATTTTGACGTAGTGGCTGCTTGTTTTTTTATATTGGATTAGTGTTCACTTGGTACAGCGTGGTATTTTCTGTTGACATATTGTTTATTTTTGATACCCCAATACTGCTGCTTTTTCACTTTTTTTGGGTTATCAATCACCTTTTTCATTAATATTATGGATATATTTGAATACAGAGCATCTAGAGTGGTCAACACGGAAGGGGTCTTTAAAGTATACAAGGAGGATGAAGGTGATCTTAGTGGTCTCTTCACCAGACTAAAGAATTTGACAGTTTCTGAAACCCATACCCAATGGGATATCGCCTACCTGGAAACATATGTGAAAAATAATATGGTTCCCAGGAGTTTGAGATGGGAGGTCAGTCCCCAAAAAAGGCAATGTCCAATTGGAGGATTGGTTTAAATATTTTAATGAAGCTATGGTTGGTTTCCTCCGTTTTTTAATTGAACGTAAGGGAACCAAACTTTCCCGGCTTGATGAGTAAATCAAATCTTTTAAAGAAAAACTGATTCCACTGCGAGATACTAATGAATATAAAGAAAGATCTCAGGTTTTACTTAAGGTTTTAGAAAAAGAGGAAAGAGAGTAAAAGGTTAAAAAAAGAAAAAATATAACAGGGATCTGGCGGACTATCAGGATGGAGTTGGTTTTGAATGGCAAAAGAAACTTATATCTGATCAAGCCAATGTGGGTAATGTTGAGATGGGGGCTGTACCCCTTACTAGTTCAGCTAAAGATTCACAACCAGTTGATATACAGCCCAGTATTAGATATCCACCGCTCCATCAGCAAGGGTAACCTACTAGAACTAGAAGAGGTTCCTATCAATCTCTGTATAGGACCCATGCGAAAGGAAGAGGGGGGCCACCATCCACTTATTATCCGCCCCCTCCCCAACGTTCTCAGAGGCCCAATCAGGGCAGCAGAGGTTGGGGATGAGGCACACCTTATTTCAATCCCAATCCCAATCAGGGACGTGCTGTTTATACCCAGTCACAGGGATTTAATAAAAACACAAATATGGGGGGTTCGCAACCACCCCGGGATTTTGGACCAGGTGACTTTAATGGTACTGGATACAGTAATACTTATATGCCTGGCCCTACCCATTTTAATCCTTCTGACACACCTAATGCCATGAACAGCTATGGTTTTGGCGGTATTACACAGAGAAAATTGAGTACTGTCCGTGATACTGTCCGAGGTATTATACAAAATAGTTTTTTTCCATTTCGAGACATAGAGGGTCCGCCTTTGGACTATGAAGGAAGGGATACTAATCCCTACCCCCTGACGGGTAATGGAGTCACCACATTACCTTACCACCCTGAGAATGGTTATAATGCCACACAGGGTGGTCCAGGTTCTTTTGGCCAGGACCCACAACAGTGGGGTTTTCACAGGCCCGGTCAGGGTACAAAGTGAGCAGTCGATCAAGCAGGGGAATCAGAGGAGGGAGACGGGTAAGAACTAAAGAGAAAAAAGCTATAATAGGGTCGGGCATTTTTAATTTGAGTACAGTGACTCTGAACCCATCTGAGAAACTAGTGCTTGACAAAGGTTTAAAGTTTGCACCCCCACATGGGCTCAATAAATTTGAGACCTACATGGATACACATAAATTTATTCATAAGCTAAACATTAAGAGATATATGCTGTCCAACCCTATCATGGATAGGAATCGGGTGTCTACCGAATATCAACATTCGGGACTTGCTAATGCTTCCCTGTTCAATCCCCCTGGGACATTAGCTCGATCCTTAAAGGTGTTTAGGGATGTCCTTTTGAGGGACCTCGACAAAATTCCTATCAAAAAGATAAGAACTAACCAACAAATTAAGGCTGGAATAGACTCATTATGTGAGAATAAAGAGTTGGTCGTGGGACCTGCAGACAAGGGGGTATCGTGATTTTAAATAGGTGTGATTATATGGCAGAAATGCATAGGATTTTGGGAGATCGTGACACCTATACCCCACTTGCCTCTGATCCTAAGACCACCTACTTGAAAGAACTCAATGGTATCATAACAAAAGGTTATATGATGGGGATTATCAACCAAAAGGAGAAATTTTATCTCATTCCCAAAGCGCCCCATACTCCCATCATTTATTATTTGCCCAAAATTCACAAACACCTCACCTGCCCCCCGGGACATCCCATTGTGAGTGGGATGGACTCTATTATTTCCTGGGTGGGAAGGTATATTGACATTTTCCTTCAATCATTGGTGGTTAAGATGCCTTCACATGTCAAGGATTCTAGACATATTATCAGCCCTTTTGTCTAGTCTTACCCCCACCAATAATAAAGGGATGGTTACGGCAGACGTAACTTCACTGTATACAATAATACCCCACGACCTAGGTCTCCTCGCCGTGGAGTATTATCTGAGACACGATTCTGGGTTGTTCAACAAGCAGATCTGTTTCATTATGGAACTTCTGCAGTATGCAGCATCCCACAACTATTTTCGGTTCAACAAGCAATTCTATCGCCAAGATCGTGGGGTAGCGATAGTGGCGGAATACGCCCCTAGTTTGGCTAACCTTTATATGGCTTTTTGGGAGGAGGATGTCGGCCATGTTTGCCGGAGACCCCAGCTGAAGCTGTGGGCTAGATACATTGATGACATCCTCCTCCTATGGGATGGAACACGAGACAAACTTGAGGAGTTTATGAAATTCTTAAATGATAACACTAGGGGCATTAAATTGAGTTTTGAGGCAAGTCAGTCTGATATCAATTTTTTAGACCTTCACATAAGTATTTGTCAAGATCAATTTATTATGTCCACTTATTTCAAAAGTACAGATCGTAACTCATATATGGTGTAACACGTGTAATCTGCGCTAACCCCAATTATTATCCTTTTACCTGAAGTGAAATAACAAAAAATATTGTTACAAAAACTAATGTGAAACAAAAATCTATATAAACAATGTTGCCCTTTTAGATGAATTTATCTAAAGAAAAAATTGAAACAAAAGACTAACTAATAAGCACAAATAAATAATTATCGTGACAAAGTCCCCTTGAGGAATGGGTGATGGAAAACCAATAATTCATATGGGTGCTTTTCCTAGATAGAAACGTTCTTTTAAGGGTACTAGGATCCTAGGATGAAATGAAAAAGGGCAGCCGCTTACCAGATGCATGGGACCCCTAATACGGGGGTCTTACAGGCTCAGATTCAGTAGATCCTACAGACAGGAACAGCTGAAGAAAATCCTCCAAATTCAGGTATCCAACCGTATAAGAACTTTCACTGGCATAGGCGATGTCCCGCGGACTGAAACAGCTGATCCGAGCTGGAACAGCTGATCAGAAGAACAGCTGATCTGTTTGCACAAACTGCACTCCTTCACATGCACTGTAAAATTGAGGTAGCTGGCCGGCTTCGGTTCCACATGTATGAGAGGGGATTAGAAGAACAAAAAAGCCTCCATGGTGCAGTGAGATAAAAACTTCTTTTATTAAAAACCACGATCGGCATCAAAACAGAGAGAGAGACCACGACTTATCTATAGGGGTGCTCCCTCATTGAGGGACAAGCTAGCTCCGAATATCTTGGATCCCCCGACCAGGGGGAAGGTTTTTTGAAAACCTCACTGGTTTTTATAAATGTGGATGATGTCATGTGTGCTCCATAAATGGGTGCACATCTAGACGCACCCAAAGGTTCACCTCATTTAGTACCCAAAATGAGTTTGAACCCTTTATCACATGCTCGACAGAAGGAGTCATGTACCTACTCCAGTGTCCTTATGGGCTTCAATATGTGGGTAGGACCAAATGACCCCTTTCCGTCAGGCTTAACGAGCACATTACAAACATTAAGAATGGTTTTTCCAAGCATTCGGTCTCCAAATATTATATTTTAATGCACAATAAAGATCTGTCTAAAACTCTGTTTCTGGGGATTGACAAGTACAGCCCACACTGGAGATAGAGAGTTCTCTTGTCAGGAGTACTTCTAGGCTTGAAATGGCTTGGATCCATAAAATTAGATGTTACACCCCTCATGGTCTAAATGTGGATACAGATGTAAACGCATTTATAGATAACTCATGATTTATATTTACATCGGGGAGCCTGTCTTCCTCTCTTTATACTATTCAGGTATTTCTATGCTTTATATATTATAGGCACGATATTTTGGTCCATTGTGAACTCAATGTGATCCAAAAGGAATTCATTTTTAGGTTCTCTTTATGTCCATACCCCGAATTACTCCTTTTTGGTTGGTATTTGGGTGTTTATTAATATACTAGCCCCATATGGACATAATGACTTAAAATGTATGTTTTTATATTTTTTTTGCTTTTGTCTATTTTCATTTTATTTTTTTATTTTTTGTTTTTTACTATTACCCAATTTAGTTGCTCTCTTATTTCTTTTTTGTTTTTCTTTTTATGTATACTAATTATTAATTTTTGTTATATAAAAATTGTATCCCAATTTTTGAGTTGTGTTCGACCTGTGAAGGAATTTACAATTTTTGCCAGTTCTGTGCATGGCGGACTTAGCTTCAATGGGCTTCCTCTACTCATTTATCCTGTTGTTCCAGTCTGATTCACATTGAGGCTTGGTTAATTAGTAGTCTATATAATACGCGATGTGTCAGTGCATCATCCGTGCCCCAGACAACATCATTATTTGACAAAACGTATGTTGGGAGGAGCTGGCGTGCTGACATCGTCGCGTACGAAGGTCTAAGTGGACAGGCGTTCTTGCACAGCCGGCTGGCTATTTCCCTATTTTTTAACTGATTCATTGTAAGTTTAACTCTTTATACAATTAACCGGTTCCCGACCGCCTCCTGCACATTTACGTCGGCAGAATGGCATGGCTGCGCAAAGTAACGTACCTGTACGTTACTTTGAATTTGCTGCCGTGTGCGTGCGTGCGCGCGTGCGCCTGCCGTGATCTCTGTGAGTCGGGTCGCGGGTTCCGCGGACTCAATCGCCGCGGGCATACCCGCGATTGCCTCACGGAGAGGATGAACGGGGAGATGCCATTGTAAACAGCATCTCCCCGCGCTGCCTAGTGACAAGTGTCACTCGATCTTTGCTCCCTGTCATTGGAGCAGAGATCAGTGACATCACTTAACCCCTCCCCACCCCCTAGTGGTTAACCCCTTCACTGCCAGTGTCATTTATACAGGAATCAATGCATTCTTATAGCACTGATTGCTGTATAAATGACAATGGTCCCAAAAATGTGTAAAAAATGTCCGACATGTCCACCATAACATCGTAGTCACAATAAAAATTGCTGATCACCGCCATTACTAGTAAAAAAAAAATTATTAATAAAAATGCCATAAAACTATCCCCTATTTTGTAAACGCTATAACTTTTGCACAAACAAATCAATAAATGCTTATTGCGATTTTTTTTACCAAAAATATGTAGAAGAATACGGATCAGCCTAAACTAAGGAAAAAAAATGTTTTTTTATATATTTTTCAGGGATAATTATTATAGCAAAATGTAAAAAATAATGCGTTTTTTTCAAAATTGTCGCTCTTATTTTGTTTATGGCGCAAAAAATAAAAATCGCAGAGATGATCAAATACCACCAAAAGAAAGCTCTATTTGTGGGGAAAAAAGGACGCCAATTTTGTTTTGGAGCCACGACGCACGACCGCACAATTGTCAATTAAAGCGATGCAGTGCCAAATCGCAAAAAACGCTCTGGTCAGGAAGGGGGTAAATCCTTCCGGGGCTGAAGTGGTTAAACCTAGTCTCAACGATATTATGCTATGGTGAGTCTTTTCTTCTGGGTACATTCAACCATCTCTTTGGAACTGCTCCGATCGGGAGACCCACCGTGTCTGATTCGTTTCAGCCCTGAGACTGTTTGAGGCACTGGATTGTCACTGGATAAGGAGCCGGACGATTCTGGTCATCTGAAGTTTTCCGTTCGTCCTGGGCCGAGTTTCTGACTGGTGGTACCATCCTTCCTATCTTGGTAAAGGCCCTGACCGGGTAATTGGTCACAAGCCTATATGGCTTGTCACATGGTAAGCGCACAATCTATGTGGTGTTCCTGTGTATTTTTTATAATACTTCATATGAATGCTGGTTCACATTTATCCTTTGGAGTCACAATAGAAGAATTTATGTTTCATTACAGACTTTGATCATTTGGACTCTTTTGGACTTTCTAATCACTTCAATTAAAATTTATCAGTTTTACTCATTTATTTTTAGCGCTGCTACAATTTTTTATTAGACGTAGTGTAAGTAATTTGGCGCATATTTTTACATCCAAATTAAGCAGGGATAATGACCGAAAGTTTGCAGGGGGTGTGGGTTCTTTGCCAGGTTTTTGCAAGGTAACCACATATGCTTTCAGCATTTCTTGTGCAAACAAATGACCGGAAGCTGCTTCTTGAAACACAGCCATGCGATGTGGAGAAAGGATATCTTTAAAAGTTTTATAGCAATTATTTGTAAACCCGTCTGGTCCTGGCGACTCCGCCAGCAAAAGTCTGATGGAGCATGCACACGGTCGGAATTTCCGACCAAAAGCTCACATCGGACTTTTGCTGGTGGAATTTCCGATCGTGTGTACGGGGCATAACTGTGTAGTGCTTAGGGTAGGGAGTTGTAATTTGGCTAAAAAAAACTTGTATATCTGCATCTGAGGGTTGGGGGGTAGAAGAGTCATATTTTTATATTGTACAGGGAGCTGTAATAATCCGCAAAAGTATCAGCAATGGCCTGCGGATTCAACAGTTTAGTTTTAATGGAGTTATAAATAAGGTAGTGAATTTGAGCTTTTGCTCTCTTAACTTTAACCCTGTTGGCCAAGAAATTGCTTGCTTTGTTGTGATGGGCCTAGAATTTCAGTTTAAGTGATTTAATTAGTTTATCGTGGAGTTCGCATAGTAACACTCTAAGTTCGATATGAAATTTAAACAAGGAGGAGGCAAAGAAAGCCATAGGGGTGGTTTTATTCTATGTTTCAAGGGTCTGTATATCCAAGATTCATTCATTAAGATGGGAAACATGTTGGTTCTTAATTCTGGAGCCAATTTGTATCAATATGCCTCTTTTGAATGCCTTATGGGCATTCCACAACGTGAAGGGATTTGTGTCTGGTAAGTTTTCCTGTATAAAAATAAGTAAATGTTTACTAATGCTAGATTGATGGAGGGAGGATTGTAAAATAGAGTCACTACTGCGCCAAATCAGAGTAGAATAGGTGTCCCCTTCATCCAAGGTGATGGAGATGGCAGCATGGTCCGACCATGTAATATTGTGAATGGATGAAGAAGACACCCGCTGCAGTACCAATTTATCTACCAAAAAGAGATCTATATGGGAGTAGGTATTGTGTCTAGCAGAGTAAAAGGTGAAGTCCTTCTCATTGGCATGCTGACACTGTCCAACATCATATATATCCTCCTTGACTTTCAAGGAGAGGCCTCAACAATGTGCCAATGAGGAGGAGTCCAGCTCTGGGTAGGGGACTACATTAAAGTCTCCACACATAATAAGACTTCCATATAGCACTTTAGAAAATTTCCGTATCATTTTGCGAATGAAACCTAGTTGGTGTGTATTTGATGCATAGATGGAAGCCAGGGTGTAAGGTTTAGAGTTTAGTTCATGTTACAAAAATAAACCTACCATTAGGGTCAGAGAACACATTCTTAAGTACAAATGACACTGAGTTTTTGATGGCCAATATTACACCTCTTTTCTTTGTGCTAGTAGAAGAGATAAGCCCATGTGGTTACATTTTATGTGAGAATATCGGGGTAAAGTCCTTATGGAAATGAGTCTCCTGAATTGCAAGGATATCCGCCTTCTGGTGTGCAGCTTCTTCCCAAAGAGAGCGTATTTTGGCCGGATGGTTAAGGCCATTAGCGTTTATTGATAAACCCTGAAGACCCATGTTAAGAAGTGACTATATGTTATGGAATCGCCGCTGGGAACAAGAAAGAGCAGTCCATGTAGAGCTGTGATGGTTGTTGAAAATCCCTGGAACACGAAGGCTAGAAAGTTCCGATCTGGACTAGGTCCACTGTTATTGGTTAAGCAAGTGGGATCATCCGATAATGGGAGTATGCTGTCCTGACATAACAAAGAGGTCAAAGTTGCCTGAAGGAAAGAGTGTAGAAACATGTCAACAACAACAACAACAATGACAAAACATTAATTTGAAAACGGGAGAAAAAATAAAGACTTAAAAAATAAAGAGCCTGTTGGGGTCTAGAGCAGTTAAACTGCAATAACACGGGGGGTAATGAAGTACGGTGGTGTGTACTTCAGGAGCGTGTGGAGACTCCGGGAAAATGTTGTCATGAGATTAATTGCACTGGTATCGCCAAGTGCCATGTTTGTCTTTTTGCCTTTTCTGCTTGTGTTGGATTTTGCGCCATTCTGGTTCCAAAAAGGCTTTGGAAATAAACTGGACATTGCTTGTAGAGGAGGTAGCTCAGGTAGGATTTGCCATTGACGTAAAAAGTTGAGACCATCTTCCAAGGAGGATGTCCTAGTCATGGTGCCTTGGTGGTTGATCAGAAGTGTGGCCGGATACCTTCATTGGTAAGCCACTTTGTGGTTCCTTAGTGCTTTGGTTACTGTTTGGAGGTTCCACCTCAGTTGTAATGTGTGCTTAGAAAAATCCAGTAGTAACTGGATATGTGCTATTTTTTCAGGTAATTGGTCAGCCCTGAGGAATGTATTGAGTAATTGTTCTTTTACTTGGAAAAAATGTATTCTGAGCAATACATCTCTAGGCACCCTTTGGATTCCGTCGATGGTAAGATCAGAGGAGGATAATGTGGGGATCGCTGTTAAAAATACATCACAGACGTAATGTGATAGTTGGGACGTGATGATAGATTCTGCAATGCCACGCACCTTTAAATTGTTCCTCTTTGATCTGTCCTCCAAATCCGCCACCTTGGCTTTCAGCCAACCGATGTCATCTGCTTGATCAGTATTGCTGTCAACCAAAGTGTGTAAAATGAAGTTGCGGATTCGCTCATTTTGTCCTCTACATGACTGACTCTGTTCCCTAGCTCATGAACTTCAGCTTTATGTTGTTGCAAGTGAGATAGAAAATCAGATTGAATGGAAACACACAAGGAAAGCAGAATTTCTTTTAGTGTTTTGTCAAAGATAGGCTGTCCAGTAGTGGGGAAGATTGCAATGGGACCTGGGTCTGCTGTAGTATAGTGTGCTGAATCATGGGTTGCACTCACCCCCTCCATGGTGTTTTCCTCTCCTGCTGTGAGAGAATCTGTTCTTGGCCATGATTTTAATGGGCTGCGGATGTCTGGTGTAGATATACAAGAGCTGGATGGTGAAGCAGCTGTATTAGTGGATGGGGCAATAACCTTCAAAATGGCCACCGCTGCAGACACTAGAGCTCCACCAGCAGCCATCAACTCTGTGGTCCCGCTGCCATTTTGTTGTGGTCTCCGTCCCGTGGCTTGAAAGAATTCAGTCATTTTAAGGTGCTGTAATGGGTTTTTACGGTGCCTGGACATACCACTGAGTGGTAAAGGGCACTGGGGATGTCAACCAGTGATCAGTAGATGCGCTGTGGGGTGAGATATCCTGGAGAGCTGAGCGGAGCTTCTTCACTCAGGCGTGGTGACTCAGCAGCGGTCACCACGCCTTCTAAATTTACAAATTTTAACAGGCAGGCAGCACTTACCATTTCATGTATATATGTTGTTCCAGCAAAATTTGTAAATGTTATTCAACATACAGTACAACAGTACAACTTATTTTACAGGTAAGACCATCAGTGACGCACCTTACACTAGAAAATAATGAATGGACTGGAGGTCCATGTCATCTTTATCCAATAATATATATAGTTTCGATATGATTGTACTGAACACACACATTTGAAAACAAAAAAAGCATTGCTCCAGGCATGATCAAAATAGAACAACCTGTAAAAAAAAAAGAACATGTATATGTTGAAAATATGTCCTTTTTATATACAGTAGATGATTCTATTTTGATCATGCCAGGATGGCTATGTGATTCAAAACAGTTGCATAACTTTGTACAAGCTCTGCTGAAATAAAATATTGCCTGGTGGTGCAGACTATCATGTGGAATTACTGTATATATAGATTTAGATCTGGCACAAGCTAGTCAAAGATGAGACAACAAATTGTAACTCAACATACTCTATTAAACATTTACAATATCATTATATAATATTGCATCAATGAATGCTGTTTTGAGTTTGCATAACGATGGGATGAGGGAGGTTCAAAACCTTATGTCATAAAAATTCACTGTTTTAATTGTACTTCATTGAGAAAATTCAACGAATCCAGAAAGAATAGATACCTGCTGGTCCACAGCAACTGCATCAAGACCATTATACATAATATTAACCCATCCGTCTTTTGATGCCAAAACAAAAAGTGACATTAACGCCTGGAATGAAAAGAAACAATTGACGTGAAGCGAAGAATGAGAAAAAAAACAATTACTAGATTTTTGAGTCTTCATATGACAATACAGGGCTGTTGCTGGAAATAGATATTAAGCCTTACCTGTCCTAGATTATCAAAGTTGTACTTGTGGTGAACCCATTTATAATTGGCAGCCTCACAGTCTGACTTGTTGGTGACATTTCGAACATCTACACCAAGGCAGTAGAAAAATTTACCTTTAAAAAGCTAAAGGGCATACAAAGAGTGAGATGAAGAAATATGTAAGTACAATGATAAACTATTTAATGCACATATGTAGCAAGCAGACATTAGACGTATGATACTCCATTTAATTCCTTTCAAAGCTGTAGTGTTAATTACATTTATACAAAATGTTTTCAAAGAAGGTGTAAGCAGGTGTATTTTTAGTAGAATCAATCAATGGGAACATCACTAAATTAATGTAGTTTTGATTAAAAGATAATTAGGATATCTGGTGCATAAAATAATTATACATATGGTGCTAGGAAGATCTGTGGTAGAGAAAGCCCCTATGTTGGTTTATTCCATTCTTGCTTTATACCACTCTGCCAGTGTTAGAGCAGGGGTAGGCAACCTTTAAAAGGTGAAGATTTACCTGAGCAACATAGAAGAAATCAAAGATCACTGAGGTTCAGCACCCCCCCCCCCCTTTTTTTTTATTAAGAAATCAACTAGGAAGGCACCAATAAAAAGTAAGGACGACATGAATAAAATGTATAAAATTATAACAAAACAAACATTACTATAAAAATATAAACTAACCCCACCCTAAATGCTCTGGCCAGTGTAAGTAATATGTATGGCAGTGTCCAGGGTTTGGTAGTAGTTTGGGCAGTGTACAGAGGTCAGTAGTAGGTAAGGCAGTGTACAGAGGTCAGTAGGATGATCATGTAGGCCAGTGTAAAGGGGTCAGTAGTATTTATGGTAGTGTACAGAGGTCAGTAGTATGTAGAGCAGTGTAGAGGGATCAGTAGTATGTAGGGCAGTGTACTGAGGTCATTAGAATAAAGGGCAGTGTACAGGGGTCAGTAGTATGTAGGGCAGTGTACAGGGGTCAGTAGTATGTAGGGCAGTGTACAGGGGTCAGTAGAATGTAGGGCAGTGAACAGAGGTCATTAGTATATGGGGCAGTGTACGGTGGTCAATAGTAGGCAGGGCATTGTACAGGGGTCAGTGGTAGGTGGGGAAGTGTACAGGGGTCAGTAGGGCAGTGTATAGGGGTCTGTAGTATGTAGGACAGTGTACAGGGGTCAGTAGTAGGTAGAGCAGTGTACAGGGGTTAGTAGGATGTAGGGCAGTGTACAGGGGTCAGTAGTATGTAGAGCAGTTTACAGAGGTCAGTAGTAAGTTGGGCGATGTACAGGAGTCAGTAGTAGGTAGGCAAGTGTACAGGGGTCAGTAGTATGTAGGGCCATGTACAGAGGTCAGTAGTGGGTAGGGCAGTTTACAGCAGTCAGCAGGGCAGAGCTCAGGGGTCAGTACGGCAGAGGATGGAGGTCAGCAGGGCAGAGGATGGTGGCTAGCATGGCAGTGGGTGGGGTCAGTAGGTAAGGAGTAAGTAATGGAGAGCATGGGGTCAGGAGTAAGTCATGCAGAGTCATTAGCCATTAACATTAACCATTTCTTCCTCTCAGTATAATGTGAAATAAATGTTGATATCTGGCAGATTCACACATCTGCATTGCAGGAAGCAGCATAATATAACAGTGTAGGGACGTGTACAGGGGTCAGTAGGATGATCATGTAGGGCAGTGTAAAGAGGCCAGTAGTATTTAGGGTAGTATTATCAGTAGGTCAGTAGTATGTAGAGCAGTGTCCATTTAGGGTAGTATTATCAGTAGGTCAGTAGTATGTAGAGCAGTGTCCAGGGGTCAGTAGGATGGAGTGCAGTGTACAGAGGTCATTAGTACTGTATATAGGGCAGTGTACAGGGGTCAGTAGTATGTAGGGCGGTGTACAGGGGTCAGTAGTAGGTAGGGCAGTGTACAGTGATCAGTAGTATGTAGGGCAGTGTAAAGGGGTCAGTATTATGTAGGGCAGTGTACAGGGGTCATTAGTATGTACAGCAGTGTACAGAGGCCAAGCAGGGTGAGGGGAAGTCTACAGGGGTTAGTAGTAGGTAAGTTGGGGGGAAGAGGTCAGTAGTAGGAAAGGCAGCATACAAAGGTCAGTAGGATGATCATGTAGGGGTAAAGGAGTCAGTAGTATTTAGGGTAGTGTACAGTGGTCAGTAGTGTGTAGAGCAGTGTCCAGGGGTCAGTAGGATGTAGGGCAGTGTACAGAGGTCATTAGTATATAGTGCAGTTTACAGGGGTCAGTAGTATGCAGAGCAGTGTCCAGAGGTCAGTAGGACATAGGGCAGTGTCAAAGGGTCAATAGTATGTAGGGCATTGTACAGGGGTCAGTAGTATGTAGGGCAGTGTCCAGAGGTCAGTAGGAAGTAGGGCAGTGTCAAAGGGTCAATAGTATGTAGGGCATTGTACAGGGGTCAGTAGTATGTAGGGCAGTGTACAGGGGTCAGTAGTATGTAGAGCAGTGTACAGAGGTCTGTTGGGTGTAGGGCAGTGTACAGAGGTCAGGAGAGTGTAGAACACTGTACAGGGGTCAGTAGTACATAGAGCAGTTTACAGAGGTCAGTAGTATGTAGGGAAGTGCAGAGAGGTTAGCAGTAAGTAGAGCAGTGTACAGGGGTCAGTAGTATGTAGGGCAGTGTGCAGAGATCAGTAGTACGTAGGGCAGTGTACAGAGGTCAGTAGTAGGTAGGGGAGTTTACGGTGATCAGCGGGGCAGAGGACAGGAGTCAGTATGGCAGTGGGTGTGGATCAGCAGAGCAGAGGATGGTGGTTAGCATGGCAGTGGGTGGAGTCAGTAAGTAAAGAGTAAGTAATGGAGATCACAGGGGTCAGGAGTAAGTCATGCAAAGTCAGGTAGTAAGCAATGCAGAGTTCAGAGGTCAGAAGAATGTAACGCAGAGTTCAGAGGTAAGTCATAACACAGAGCGCATGGTCAATTGAATGTAAGCAGAAGTCAGTGGTCATTGCCATGCAGCTGCCTGTTTGTAGCTATAGCCTCGGCCATTAACCATTTCTTCCTCTCAGGCAGCTGCCACTATAATGGGAAATAAATGTTGATATCTGGCAAATTCACACATCTGCATTGTAGGAAGCAGCATAATATAACACTGCCAACTCATCACTGAGGGTAGGGCCATTACAGCCTGATGTTTCTTAGCAAAGACCCCAAGCTGCTGTTTCACAAATATCCAGCATTCAAGTTAATGGTTTGTTTTCCAGCATGCGTCTCATCAGACTCTGTTGTGGCAGTGATAACACAGATATAGCTTTGTGCTTGCTGGGCAGGGACTTTCATGGCTCACCAATTGGAGCAAGCTCTCTCATTCCTGTCCAGCCCTGCCCCATACTAATACTTCCTGCAGCTCTACTTCACATATTCCAAATAGTTGCCCTCTCCTGAAAGATGGCAGGCGTGGTCGGGAGGTGGCGGCATGTCAGCATTGCGGTCTACAGGAGCTGTAAGGGGGTGGCGACATGTCAGCATTGCTATCTACCTGTCAGATGGCTTCAATCGACAGGTAAGCCACGACTGACGGGTTGTCGACTCCGTTTTAGAGGATTACCTGTTAATCTCTGTGAGAGTGACATTAAACTCTAAGCAGCACAGGATAGAAAAGCATTGAAGGTGAAGTTTCCTATAACATCTATGCACAAATGAATACAACTATACCCTTTAACTAATAGTAATTTAAAGGAGTTGTAAAGGCAGAAGTTTATTTTTATCTTAATGCATTCTATGCATTAAGATAAAAAACCTTCTGTGTGCAGCAGTTTCCCCAGCACCCCCTAATACTTACCTGAGCCCCATCTCTGTCCAGCGATGTCCACGAGTCCCTCGGCTGTCCGGGACTCTCCTCCTGATTGGCTGAGACACAGCAGCAGTGCCATCGGCTCCCACGGCTGTCAATCAAAGTCAGTTAGCCAATCAGGAGAGAGGGTGGCGGGGCCAAAATGGAGCTCCATGTCTGAATAGACACACGGAGCTGCAGCTCGGCTCACGTGCCCCCATAGCAAGCTGTTTGCTGTGGGGGCACTCAACAGGGAGGGAAGGGACAGAGGAGCGGAAGAGGAACCCAAGAAGAGGAGGATTCAGGCTGCCCTATGCAAAACTACTGCACAGAGGAGGTAAGTAAAACATGTTTGTTATTTAAAAAAAAGTGAGACTTTACAATGACTTTAACAGTCCTGGGTAAGGGCTCTTAAGGTACACCCACTGTAGTCCCACAAAAGATTCTAATAGAGTAGGGCTGAAATTCCAAGCTTTGGTCTTTTGAAAGCAAAAATGTTTCTATGCAGATATTCTATAACTTGGAATTTATTGTAGTTAAAGCTTAATTAGTTCCCTGCTACTTTATTTTCATCTATAAGCTTACACATACAAGGACAGATCAATGTGTGATGTTCTCACAGACAAAGTTATGAAATCTTTACCTTTTTACAGAAGAAAGAAAGAAAATAAAGGGTTTAAAAAAAATCTAGACAATCTCTCTTTTTTAATATACACCCTAATGAATATACAGTGCCTTGAAAAAGTATATATACCCCTTGAAATTTTCCACATTTTGTCATGTTACAATCAAAAACGTAAATGTATTTTATTGAGATTTTATGTGATCGACCAACACAAAGTGGCACATAATTGTGAAGTGGTAGGAAAATGATAAATGGTTTTCAAATTTTTCTACAAATAAATATGTGAAAAGTAAGGCCTGCATTTGTATTCAGCCCCCCTGAGTCAATACTTTGTAGAACCACCTTTTTCTGAAATTACATCTGCAAGTCTTTTTGGGTATGTCTCTACCAGCTTTGCACATCTAGAGAGTGAACTTTTTGCCCATTCTTCCTTGTAAAATGGCTCAACTCTGTCAGATTGGATGGAGAGCATCTGTGAACAGTAATTTTCAAGTCTTGCCACAGATTCTCAATTGGATTTAGGTCTGGACTTTGACTGGGACATTCTAACACATGAATATGCTTATATCTAAACCATTCCATTGTAGCTCTGGCTGTATGTTTAGGGTCGTTGTCCTGCTGGAAGGTGAACCTCCGCCCCATTCTCAAGTCTTTTGGAGACTCTAACAGGTTTTCCTCTAAGATCGCCCTGTATTTGGCTCCATCCATCTTCCTATCAACTCTGATCAGCTTCCCTGTTCCTGCTGAAGAAAAGAATCCCTACAACATGATGCTGCCACCACCATGTTTCACAGTGGGAATGCTGGGTTCAAGGTGATGTGCAGTGTTAGTTTTCCACCACATATAGCGTTTTGCTGTTAGGCCAAAAAGTTCAATTTTGGCCTCATCTGACCAGAGCACCTTCTTCCACATGTTTGCTGTGCCCCCCACATGGCTTCTCGCAAACTGCAAACGGGACTTCTTGTGGCTTTCTTTTAACATTGGCTTCCTTCTTGCCACTCTTCCATAAAGGCCAGATTTGTGGAGTTGTCCTGTGGATAGATTCTCCCACCTAAGCTGTGGATCTCTGCAGATCCTCCAGAGTTACCATGGGCCTCTTGACTGCTTTTCTGATTAATGCTCTCCTTGCCCAGCCTGTCAGGTGGGTGGATGGCCATGTCTTGGTGTGTGCAGTTGTGCCATACTCTTTCCATTTATGGATGATGGATTGAACAGTGCTCTGGGAGATGTTCAAAGCTTGGGATATTTTTTTATAACCTAACCCTGCTCTAAACATTTCCATTACTTTATCCCTGACCTGTCTAGTGTGTTCCTTGGCCTTCATGATGCTGTTTATTCACTGAGGTTCTCTAACAAACCTCTGAGGGCTTCACAGGACAGCTGTATTTATACTGAGATTACATTACACACAGGTGGACTATATTTACTAATTAGGTGACTTCTGAAGGCAATTGGTTCTACTAGATTTTAGTTAGGGCTGTTAAAGTAAGACCGCTTTCACACTGGGGCACTTTTCAGTCGTCTTAGTGCTAAAAATAGCGCCTGAAAAGCACCTCTCAAGCCACCCCAGTGTGAAAGCCCGAGTGCTTTCACACTGGGGTGGTGCGCTTGCAGGACGGGAAAAAAAGTCCTGCAAGCAGCATCTTTGGGGTGGTGCGGGAGTGGTGTATACACTGCTCCCAAAAGGCCCTGCCCATTGAAATGAATAGGCAGGGCTGCCGAAGTGTCTAAAAAGCCCTTCGGCTGCAACACGGTGGTTAAAATCATTTAACATTTTCCTTCCACTTTTCAATTATCTGATACTTTTTGTTGGTCTATCACATACAATCCCAATAAAGTACATTTACGTTTTGTTGGTTGTAAAATGACAAAATGTGGTAAATTTCAAGAGGTATGAATACTTTTTCAAGGCTATACACTCTCCAGGCTAGAGATAGCAGTCTGTGTGGTTGGCCTAATGTACACGGGTATTATAAAGAAAAAAACGAAGCCCTGTAATATTACTTTGAATTGCAAATCATCTGATGTTCATCATCAGATAAACTAGGGAATGATGGACACAAGCTTGATTTTTTTGTAAATCATGTACACTGTATACCAACATTTAAAATAATTAAACTCTGTTGTGAAAAAAAAGTCCATTAAATTCTTGCAAATTACAGTAAAATTGCTAAATTTCAAGTAAAAATTAAAATCATTACCTATAACATGTATTAGTGATATCTAAAAACCCAGTAATAGGCCTATATCTATATATATATATTCATTTATAGATATATATATATCTATCTATATCTATATATATAGATAGATATATATATATGGAATAATACATGTGTCAGTACCTGCACTCCAAGGATCCCAAAAATGATGAAGAAGGCACAACAAATCAGTACAATATTTCCGATTGGTTTTAAAGAAGATATTAAGGTTTCCACCACCAGCTTCAGGCCTGGAGCTCTGCTAATTACTCTGAAGGGAAAAAGAAGGAATAGTAATGAATTCTTCTGTTGTTAATAGTAATCTATTGTAAAAAAAATGTATTATTTATAATGTGACATACTGTATTGAACCACTGAAATACTGCATGTCCAACACCATTGTAAACCTGATTTTCCCATTCCCATTTTCCCAAGTGCTAGATCACATACTGTAGGCTTTATTTCAGACACAGTATTAAGGAATAATTATTTATACCTAAGGCCTCATGCACACTGGTTTATTGTAAATGCCATTTATCCTGACAGGATAACATCATTAAAAACACACCTAATGCCGTATACACACGAGCGGAATGTCTGTCATAAAAAGTCCGATGGGAGCTTTTCATCGTATATTCCGACCGTGTGTATGCCCCATCTGACTTTTTCCGTCGAAAATTCAGACGGACTTAGATAGAGAACATGTTCTTAATTTTTCCGACGGAACTAATTACTATCGGGAAACCCGCTCGTTTACATGCTGTTCCGACGAGATTAGTAGAAGGAGCCCAAAGGGTGGCGCACTGGCTATTGCACTTCCTTTTTCTAGTCCCGTCGTATGTATTGTACGTCACCGCGTTCTTGACGGTCGGACTTTGGTGTGACCATGTGTATGCAAGACAGCTTGAGCGGAATTCTGTCGGAACTCCGTCGGAGAAACCTTCAGAGTTTATTCCGACGGCAAAACCGCTCGTGTGTACGCGGCATAAGCCGCATATTTTCAAATGCATTTAGGCACGTTTAGTGGCATTTGGGCATTTATTTAATTGGCTAGAATTTTAATTTATTCTGGCCATTGAACCAAGTAATCGCTCAAGAGCTAAACATACCTAGTGCTTAGTCGCATTTAGATGCGTTTAGTCATTTTTGCCATGTTTGTATGCCCAAAAGCTCCTCTCCCGAACATTATTCTTCTGTGTTGGAGCACACTTCAGCTTTAAAAAAGTATCTTTCTTCACAGGGCTATGTGTTTAGATCACTTTGCACTGTATAGTGCACTGGTTAGGGGGCCCCTAAAACCAGTTTACTAAGAGCCACCTTTGCCACCTGGGTGACAAAGAGTTCAGTGCTCATCAGCATCAGGCATTGGTGCTATAGAGGGAGATCCCCATATTATGGGGGGGTACCCCTCTCAAAGCACTCTTCAAATATATTTTGCATGCAATTTTTTAAGGGAGGGATCTGCAGCATGGTGAACTTGTTTTATTTATCAAACTGTAGTGTTGTATACCACTTTATGTTTTTTTCGGTAGTTAAGTGTTTCTTGGAGGCGTTTATGAACTATCTTTTAATACCTTAGGTGCTATATATATATATATATATATATATATATATATATATATATATATTGTGTTTTGAAAAGAGGCGGTAAAGAAGGCACCCCGTTCTGGGTGCCAGAGGTAAACAAAAAATCTGATTGTTATAGGCAACGGATTGCACTTTGCTTTTAGATACCTTTAAAAAATCAGACCCATTATTTCTAAAAGGACTGTATTCTGGTAACTGTACAGTTTTTAATAAGCTTGTATTTAAGAATGCAAATAGAAAAAAATACAGTGCAATGAACATGTATTATTGTACACAATAATTTATTAGTTTAAGAGTCAAGAAATCGAGTTTCAATACTGTGTTGGCAAAGGACAGTAAAAAGTTTAAATCATGTTTGCCATAGGAGTGCTGGCTCCATAGTTGGTAGGTGGGAGATCCCTAGATAGGCTTATATAAGGAAAATAACTCACTATGGCCATCTGTAGAATTGCAGGGTCTGAAGAGATGCTGTCATCTACTGTATACTCTAAAGCCATACAGCACAACCGTGGTACTATGCATATTACTTTTGACAGGTACAAAGTTATTGTGTCTGTGTTTTAAAGAATATAAATTTATTTGCTTGCAGCTACCCTTTAATTGTGTGATCTTATTAAGCTTGCTACATATAAACTCTGACTTATTCATTAAGAGTTCTTGGAAAATGTATAACAACTAATTAAAATGGCATATAGTATCTGTTTTTTTTTCACCTTAGAGGCCGTAAAGTTCGTAGAAGTCGCAGCACCCTCAGAACTCCAAGAATTTTGGCTCCTCCAGCAGATGCCACAGAAACCACAATATCAATCAGTGATACAAAGACAAGGAAACCATCTAGAATGTTCCAGCTGCTGCGGAGGTATGCCCGGTCCCCAAAATAAAGTCCTAAAGAAACCACCTAGTGGAACAAAATAAACCAGATATATTCTACTGGAAAGAGAGCAAAATAACTAGTTTTTCACTTGAATGAATGAAGAACAAGTATGAATAATAAATAGGGAGCTGTACGTTCATACAGCAACATACCTTTAATGTCATCTCAGCTACAAATATAGCAGTAAAAATATAGTTTGATATACTGAGAAACAACCTCTCCTGGAAAAAAAGGAAAGTATCATTACTGATTACAGAAAAATAAGAGAATATTCTGTAGTGAAATAATATTTAATATGAGATTAAATAAATCTAACACTTTGAAAAGTAAAAAAAGAAAAATAAACAAAGCTCCAATGAATTTGTATTTATTTCTGTGATATGCATTGTAAATTACACAATGAAAACATTAGGTTTGGTGTAAATAGTCTGTAGGAAAGAGTATTCCATTACAGTGTTCAATCAGTATGTGAACATGGCAACCGAGGTCTGGGAAGGATCTGGAACCAATATGGAACTGACATAACTCTCTTTACTAATCTTCAAACATGAAAATTATGGACTGAGATTAGCAAATCCTTATAAAACAGTGAATGTGCAGCTCTTGACATCTGATTCTATCGTATACAGCATTGTCAGAACTACTGAGGTGAAAAGAAATAATATAGAAGTACTTTACATATCATATTATTTTTCCCATGTTTTTATGAACAACTCAGAAGCCATCTTGTTCAAAAAATGTTTTTAGAGGTTAACTTAAAGTGGATGTAAACCCACTACTCATGATAATCAACTATTGCCATCTTTCTAAAGTATATTTGTATACATGCCTCCTGCATGTATCCCTACCTTTTAAAAATCACCCCCTTCTGCACACCGAGCCCCGCAAATCTCCGAAATCCATGGGCGGGGCTATGATCCGGAGCTCGGGGGGTGGAGTTGTGACATCACTAGACTCCCCGCCCACCTCTACGCTCCCCTTTGGCCAGGCAGCTTTGCGAGGACGAACCTCGTGCTTGGTATGTGTAAAGTGCACGCACAGGGGACACAGAGCGTGTTCTGGGCATAAGCAGAGCGCTCTGTGACTCCTGCACATGTGCTAAACAACACAGGCTGTAGTGGAGAGCTGTGGTAATAGCTGTGAGATGCTGTGAGAGGCTGAGAGAGGGGGATGATAATGCTAGGAAAGTACACAGAATGCCTCTCTCATACTTGCTCGTGCATGAGATAAGGAAATTACTGGTCACTCACAGCAAGGGGGAGAAACTGGACATCTGTTTCTCTGTCTGACCGTTTCTATCTCACTGATAAAAGATAAGAGGACTGCTCAGAGCTGGATTAACTCTTTGTGGTAAGACTGGGCACAGATGACATGAAATCCTATACTGTACAAGGTGCAAGCCTTAATTATATTTTGTTTTTCGGGTTTACATCCACTTTAAGTTCATTGTCTTTAAAACTAAGAAAACCTCACATGAAGGTTTTAAGTGTCTTATTTTAAGTTCTCTCAGATCGTAAATTCTATTTCTGTCAGCCAGAAAGAGATAAGAAGAAGGCTCATGGCCAGTGTTTAGACAAGAGACTCATATTTCAAAGGAGCTGCCGCTTTCCCTTTCCCAAGATGGTGGCAGCAGCACCTGAGACCTGATTGAAAAATCACCTCAGGTGGAGACACCACTGGATTCATGCGCAGGTATATAGTTACATAATTACATAGTAGGTGAGGTTGAAAAAAGACACAAGTCCATCAAGTCCAACCTATGTGTGATTTATGTATCAGTATTACATTGTATATCCCTGTATGTTGCGGTCATTCAGGTGCTTAACTAATAGTTTCTTGAAGCTATCGATGCTCCCCGCTGAGGCCACCGCCTGTGGAAGGGAATTCAACATCCTTGCCGCTCTTACAGTAAAGAACCCTCTACGTAGTTTAAGGTTAAACCTCTTTTCTTCTAATTTTAATGAGTGGCCACAAGTCTTGTTAAACTCTCTTCTGCGAAAAAGTTTTATTTCAATTGTAGGGTCACCAGTACGGTATTTGTATATTGAAATCATATTCCCTCTCAATCGTCTCTTTTCCAGAAAGAATAAGTTCAGTGCTCGCAACCTTTCCTCACAACTAAGATCCTCCAGACTCTTTATTAGCTTTGTTGCCCTTCTTTGTACTCGCTCCATTTCCAGTACATCCTTCCTGAGGACTGGTGCCCAGAACTGGACAGCATACTCTAGGTGCGGCCGGACCAGAGTCTTGTAGAGTGGGAGAATTATCATTTTATCTCTGGAGTTGATCCCCTTTTTAATGCATGCCAATATTCTGTTTGCTTTGTTAGCAGCAGCTTGGCATTGCATGCCATTGCTGAGCCTATCATCTATTAGGACCCCCAGGTCCTTTTCTATCCTAGATTCCCCCAGAGGTTCTCCCCCCAATGTATAGATTGCAATCATATTTTTGCCACCCAAATGCATTATTTTACATTTTTCTACATTGAACCTCATTTGCCATGTAGTTGCCCACCCCATTAATTTGTTCAGATCTTTTTGCAAGGTTTCCACATCCTGTGGAGAAGTTATTGACCTGCTTAGCTTAGTATCGTCTGCAAATACAGAGATTGAGCTGTTTATCCCATCCTCCAGGTCATTTATGAACGAATTAAATAGGATTGATCCCAGCACAGAACCCTAGGGAACCCCTCTACCCACCCCTGACCATTCCGAGTACTCCCCATTTATCACCACCCTCTGAACTCGCCCTTGTAACCAGTTTTCAATCCATGTACTCACCCTATGGTTCATGCCAACGGACCTTATTTTGTACAGTAAACACTTATGGGGAACTGTGTCAAATGCTTTTGCAAAATCCAGATACACTACGTCTATGGGCCTTCCTTTATCTAGATGGCAACTCACTTCCTCATAGAAGGTTAGTAGATTGGTTTGGCAAGAACGATTCTTCATGAATCCATGCTGAATACTGCTAATGATACCGTTCTCATTACTAAAATCTTGTATATAGTCCCTTATCATCCCCTCCAAGAGTTTACATACTATTGATGTTAGGCTAACTGGTCTGTAATTCCCAGGGATGTATTTTGGGCCCTTTTTAAATATTGTTGCTACATTGGCTTTTTTTCCAATCAGCTGGTACCATTCCAGTCAGTAGACTGTCTGTAAAAATTAGGAACGACGGTCTGGCAATCACTTGACTGAGTTCCCTAAGTACCCTCGGATGCAAGCCATCTGGTCCCGGTGATTTATTAATGTTAAGTTTCTCAAGTCTTATTTTAATTCTGTCCTCTGTTAACCATTGAGGTGCTTCCTGTGTTGTGTCATGAGGATAAACACTGCAGTTTTGGTTACTGAAGCCCCCCGATTCATTCGTGAAGACTGAGGAGAAGAATAAATTCAATACTTTCGCCATCTCCCCATCCTTTGTAACCAGATGTCCTTCCTCATTCTTTATGGGGCCAATATGGTCTGTCCTCCCTTTTTTACTGTCTACATACTTAAAGAATTTCTTGGGATTTTTTTTTGCTCTCCTCCACTATGTGTCTTTCATGTTCTATCTTAGCCGTCCTAATTGCACCCTTACATTTCTTGTTGCATTCTTTATAAAGTCTGAATGCTGAGGATGATCCCTCAACCTTATATTTTTTGAAGGCCTTCTCCTTTGCTTTTATATGCATCTTTACATTGAAGTTAAGCCATACAGGACTTTTGTTCACTCTTTTAAATTTATTACCCAATGGGATACATTGGCTAATGAATTAAATTGGGAAAAAGGGAAGGGAACAAGAAACATTTATGGAGTGGCCAAATTAGGGTGACTAAAAAGTTCATAATGAACTGATGCTGTAACCATAATAATACAAAAAGAAAGAAGGGCACCCGGTACTAGTGTCCGGGTAAGGGGTTACCTTAGCAACACTTATTTATTATCAATCACAAAATGGGTGGGTTGCCAAAATTTATTTTTTTTAAATAATTCACTTTATTTGAATGGTTAAAATACATTAAACATCTAAATACATTAAACATACAAAATACACAAAACAAAAACAATAAACATACAACAGATGGCAGCGCCCGGACGCTGTAAGGATCTTTCTAGTAGCTGACAGGTAAAAGGATAATCAAGTTGATGTGGCTATTGGAGTCAGTTAATATTACATTAATATTCACTATTGGCCGAAAGATACCTGTCAGCAGCAGGAAAGATCCTTTGGGAATAGGTGGGATTGGTGGTGGGAGAGGGGGTTAGGTGGTACTAACTACTGCCGGCTTGGCTATTAGTACTAAGCAATGAAATTTCAAAGCTATTTATTATGGTTAGAAAGCAGTAGGAAACCACATTAATGATGACCAAATCCTGGATGAGTTCATGGATGGATCAAAGATGTTAATAGAGAGGATGCAATAAGGAAATGATGGTAAAAGTCACTGGTAATAACATGATAATTATAGAGGAAATTCTCAGATGAATAAGGATATAAAGCTTAATCAAACTTTACTCAGATGAATATTGATATAGGATTTTACCATTGGTGGCATCAATCATCCTCTGAAGTCCGCTCTGGGTTGATCATTCATGATGCTGCCCTCTTTATGAGAAGGAGAGTTGGTGAGAGGATACGGCTCAGAAGAAAGTAGCAGCAGCTGGAGGGACAGCGGGATATGTGCACCCCAATCTGTACCTCCTGGTTGGATCACTGCTGTTTATGGCCGCCTACTGATGGAAGTCCTCCGGCTCCTGGTGTTCCCCCTTGGGGCTTGGATCCACTGCCGGTTAGGGGAGGAAATCACATTTGTGCAGATGCCAGATTTGTATTAGTGAGATAGGCCGGTCGGAGCAGTCAGCTGTCAGCAGCTACCTATCACAAAGTCTCATCGCATAATCCCACACACACACAGTGCCCAGCGCCCGTGGCGTGTCAGCGTTGATGACGTCAACGCGTTTCGCTATTGCCGATAGCGTAGCTTCATCATGCTGATGTCGACCCCCCCTCAGCTGTTGCTGATAGGCTCTGTGAAGGGACACAGGCAGAGCCGCAGCTGCGGGGGATTTTCACCCCTCCTTCTCCTCCTTGAGCCGAGTAGCTGGGAAACTAACAATAGAGGATTATGGGACATGTAGTCCTGGATACCAGCAGGCCCAGGATGATTCCCTGAGGATACCTGCAGCCCCCAACATGCTCCAGGTGGGGGGGTGAGGGGTGGCGGGGATGCAGGCTTCCATAGAGGTACAGGACTTTATCACTGGCTGCTCCCACTCTGTTCTCCCCTCCACCTGGCTGCTCCTACCCTATCCTCCCCTCCACTTGGCTGCTCCCACCCTGTCCTCCCCTCCACCTGGCTGCTCCTACCCTGTCCTCCCCTCCACCTGGCTGCTCCTACCCTGTCCTCCCCTCCACCTGGCTGCATCCACCCTGTCCTCCCCTCCATCTGGCTGCTCCCACCCTGTCCCCCCTCCACCTGGCTGCATCCACCCTGTCCTGCCCTCCATCTGGCTGCTCCCACCCTATCCTCCCCTCCGTCTGGCTGCATCCACCCTGTCCTCCCATCCACATGGCTGCTCCCACCCTGTCCTCTCCTGCGTCTGGCTGCCTCCACCCTGTCCTCCCATCCACATGGCTGCTCCCACCCTGTCCTCTCCTGCACTTGGCTGCATCCACCCTGTCCTCCCCTCCACCTGGCTGCTCCCACCTTGTTCTTCCCTCCACCTGGCTGTTCCTACCCTGCCCTCCCCTCCACCTGGCTGTTCCTACCCTGCCCTCCCCTCCACCTGGCTGCTCCTACCCTGTCCTCCCCTCCACCTGGCTGCTCCTACCCTGTCCTCCCCTCCACCTGGATGCTCCTCCCCCTGTCCTCCCCTCCACCTGGCTGCTCTACCATGTCCTCCCCTTCATCTGGCTGCTCCTACCCTGTCCTCCCATCCACCTGGCTGCTCCTACCCTGTCCTCCCCTCAACCTGGATGCTCCTACCCTGTCCTCCCCTCCACCTGGCTGCATCAACCCTGTCCTCCCCTTCACCTGGCTGCATCCACCCTGTCCGCCCTCCACTTGACTGCATCCACCCTGTCCTCCCCTTCCTTCACCTGACTGTTCCCACCCTGTCCTCCCTTCCACCTGGCTGCTCTCACTCTGTCCTCCCCTCCACCTGGCTGCACCCACTCCGTCCTCCCCTCCACCTGGCTGTATCCACCCTGTCCTCCCCTCCACCGGGCTGCATCCACCCTGTCCTCCCTTCCACCTGGCTGCTCCCACTCTGTCCCCCCCTCCGGCTGGCTGCATCCACCCTGTCCTCCCCTCCACCTGGCTGCATCCACCCTGTCCTCCCCTTCCTTCAACTGGCTGCTCTCACTCTGTCCTCCCCTCCACCTGGCTACTCCCACTCTGTCATCCCTTCCATCTGGCTGCTCCCACCCTGTCCTCCCTTCCACCTGGCTGCTCTCACTCTGTCCTCCCTTCCCCCTGGCTGCTCCCACTCTGTCCTCCCCTCCACCTGGCTGCTTCCACCCTGCCCCCCTCCACCTGGCTGCAACCACCCTGTCCTCCCCTCCACCCGGCTGCATCCACCCTGTCCTCCTCTCCACCTGGCTGCTCCCACCCTGTCCTCCCCTCCACCTGGCTGCTCCCACTCTGTCCTCCCCTCCACCTGGCTGCAACCACCAATACTTTTTCAAGACACTGTGTATTTATATGTGTGTGTGTGTATATATATATATATATAATTGCATTTTATAGTTGGCCCCCCTACTTTTGTCCCTGCCCCCCTATGTGCCCCCCCTAAATATGAAAGCTGGAGACGTCACTGTCTCTCACTGCCCCCCTGCATCCCCACATTTCTGCATCTAAAAGAAGACTGCCATTACTGTGCAGGCGCGTGCAGCAGAGAGATGACATCATCTCTCACTGCCCGCTCTCACTCTGGGACAACAGGGACACTGTCACTGGCCTATGGCAGTGACAATCTGCATCTGGTGGCAGACGACAGTGGCAAGTGACACGCTCAGGGCTCCCACTAATTCTGCATTATGATGAGTTGAACTATTTCATTTTATATTACAATGTAATAATAGAAATAATGCACTTCAATCATCCTGACACTATATTAACCATGGTGTCGTGATGATTGAAGTGCCAACACCAGCCATTCCCCCGACAAATTGCCCGCAAAAATTTTGGCAGTGCCCCTCTCCAGATTAGACTCTGGATCCGCCCCCGGTGTAGTGCAGTGTATAATACAGTGTAGTGCAGTCAGTATATATATAGCACAGTGTAGTGCAGCGTGAATAACACAGTGTAGTGTGGTGTGAATAACACAGTGTAGTGTGGGGTGGATAACACAGTGTAGTGTGGTGTGAATAACACAGTGCAGTGCAGTGTATATTACACAGTGTAGTGTGCAGTGGTGGATGGTGCTCAAAATTTTTGGGGGGGCACAAACTGAAAAAAAAAACATCAATTGCAGCCTCAATGTGCCCATCAAATGCAGCTACTGTGCCCATCAATTGCCACCACTGTGCCCATCAAACGCAATCACTGTGCCCATCAAACTCAGCCACTGTGCCATCAAACACAGCCACTGTACCATCAAACGCAGCCACTGTACCCATAGATTGCCACCACTGTTCCCATTAAATGCTGCCACTGTGCCCATCAAACACAACCACTGTGCCATCAAATGCAGCCGCTGTACCCATAAATTGCCACCACTGTGCCCATTAAACACAGCCACTGTGCCATCAAATGCAGCCACTGTACCCATAAATTGCCACCACTGTGCCCATTAAATGCAGCCACTGTGCCATTAAACGCAGCCACTGTAACCATCAATTGCCGCCAGTGTGCCCCATCAATTGCTGCCAGTTTGCCCTATCAATTGCCGCCAGTTTGCCCCATCAAATGCCACCAGTTTGCCCCATTAAATTCTGCCAGTGTCCCCCTGCCCTGTACTTACCTGTCTCGGGTCAGCGCATTCCTCCACGCTCCCTCCGAGTCCTCAATGTCTTCTCCCGTCCTCTTCTGCTATGATTGGACGCCCGATAGGCATCCAATCACAGTGCCTGTTGCTTCAGCCAATCAGGTGAAAGGTAACCAGACCTGGTGCACCTGATTGGCTGAGAGGCGGGTTAGTGTTAGGGAAGCAATTTATTTGATTCCCTAACACAGCACTGTGTAAGCAGCAGTAGAAAAAAGGTGTAGCGCTTAAATGAAAATAACAACACTAGAAATCATCAAAAATAGACATTTGATCAATCAGTACAAAAGTCCATTTAAGGTATCTTCATATATGGAGGGAAAGTAAGACCATCACCATCACCCAATAGTACTGACCCTTACCATCAGTGTATAGGGTATACACTTTTAAATGTTAAAACAGAAAGTGCAGCGCTAATAAAACATGGGCTAAAAAGACAGGATAAAGCACAATACGATCCACCACAGTGTATGAACAATCAGTCCATGAATCCAGTCCACATAAATCTTCAAAGTGTAGGAGACTGCATGCTAACACAGACGGTGATTCCAGGAGCCCACCACCACGGTAACAAATGGCCTCTCACCTGATGTAGTGGACCCTTTGATTATAGAGGGTCACAAAACGCCTTTTTCATAAATCAATTGGTATGCAGCATGTCAATTAAGGACCGGGTACTGGACACTCCAAAACGGCCATATAAAATAAAAAGTGGCAAGAGGATAGTGCTCTCCGTATAATAAACTCTTTATTCAATGATTAAAAAGGTAACACTCACATAGATAGTACTTGGTAAAAGCAGACAAACGATATTGAAGATCCTCCGATCTTCCGGACAGTGTAGCAGATGCGCAGTGGCCGCGGGTGACGTCACGACGTTCCTCGTTCTGGGCGCGTTGCGTCCCAGTGGGTCGGGGACTTCATCAGCAGATGAGGGACGTCGCGGGCACCCGCGCTATATGCCAGGTGAGTAACCATGGCAACAATACACTCAGCGTAATCAACCTCAGGCACATCCGGAAGTCTATCCGGATGTGACCCCTTGTAAAAGAAAAATAAGTAAACGGAAGTTACAATCGAAAACAGCAATAAAAAATGCATCAATCCTAAACAGGACAAGTGCACTAATCCCAAAGAGGGAATAAAGAAGATCCTAGGAAAAGTATAATATAAATAAAAAATCTAGAAAAGTGGCATAATATGTAAAAATAAATTTTATGTGAATTATATAAACAATACAATTTCACAATACTTAAAATGTGTAAAATTAAATGGAATGTGAGTCATCCGCGGCCACTGTCATCTAATAACATACATAATCTAATAAAGAACGATTAACGGTCAGATATAAAACAATTTGTGTCGAAGTCCACGTTTAACCCTTCAGGGCTAAGAACCTTGGTTTCAAAGATCCAATATGATTCTCTTTTGCTCAGTTGCCTTATGAAATTCCCCCCCCTCCAGTGTCTCGTAACCCTCTCTATACCCCAAAATCTTAAACTTTTAGGATTCTGATGGTGATGGAGTTTGAAGCGTCTAGAGACATTGTGGGTTTTCAGGCCTTTTTTAATATTGTTAACATGCTCAGCGAGCCTCACGTGTAGGGGTCTGGATGTTCTCCCAATATACTGGAGCCCGCAACCGCACTCCAGCATATACACGACCCCTACCGTGTCGCAGGTAATTAATTGTTTGATTTCATATTCCTTACCAGTAACAGAGGCTAGAAATGTTTTCCTTTTCTTTATGTTCCCCTTAGCATGTTTACAGGGAATGCATTTACAGCATGCGTAGAAACCACCCAAAAAAGAAAATAACCTGTCAGAAGAAGGAACAGGGGGGTTCAAGACACTAGGGGCCAATCGGTCCCTTAATGATGGAGCCTTCTTGTAAATAAACTGTGGACGGTCAGGGAGCACAGGGCCTAGGACTTTGTCCTATTTCAAGATGGGCCAGTTTTTGAGCACTATTTTCTCAAATGTGCAATATTGCACGTTGTAATCAAGCACCATCTTAAAATTGTAATTATCTCCACCATTCTCCCTAACGGTATCGGAGACCAAAGTCCCTCTGTCAAGACCTTTAACCCTAATGACCTCCTCCTCTAGCTTGGAACGATCGTATCCTTTTTGTTCAAACCTGGTAGTCAAAATATGTGATTGTGCTATAAAATCCTCATCAGAGGTACAATTTCTACGCAGCCTGAAGTACTGACCCATGGGGATGTTGCACAACCACGATTGGTGGTGGCAACTCCCCAGGGGAATGTACGAGTTGCGGTCAGTGGGTTTGAAATAATTGGTCATAGTAAAACGGTTGTGTATAATGTTGATGGTCAAATCCAAAAAAACAACCTTTTCTTGGTCGATCGTCCAGGTTAGAACAATGTTTTTGTGATTACTGTTAAGAGTGTCAATAAACATGTCAAGTTTATCCCTATCACCTCTCCATATCAGGATAAGATCGTCAATGAAACGACGGTAACAGATGAGCTCAGGGGGTCTATTAGCAAAAACTGCCTCTTCCTCCCAGTGGGCCATAAATAAATTGGCCACACTGGGAGCAAAACGGGCCCCCATAGCAACTCCCCTTGTCTGCAAATAAAAATCCCTATTGTACCAAAAATAATTTTTGGTTAAACAGAAATTCAAACAACTCAATAGGAATTCCTGATGTCTCCCAGACAATGAAGAAGAAGCTAGAGCCCATTTGACAGACGCCATAGCATCTCTGTGACCAATAATGGTATACAGAGAGCTGACGTCAGCTGTAACCAAAAAGGTGGGTGATGAGCACTCAAGACCTTCCAAGATCTGTATGACATGCTTGGTGTCTTTGAGGTATGAAGGGGTTTTAGTCACTAATGGTTGCAAAAAGACATCAATATATTGCCCAAGACGTGCTGACACTGAGTCGATCCCATTAACAATGGGTCGACCAGGGGGGTTGGTGATGTCTTTATGTATTTTGGGCAGAAAATAAATCACAGGGGTTCTGCAAAACAAAGGATCCAAATACATTGCTTCCTTCTTAGTAAGGATTTTTTGATCCCTGCCATCCTCTATAATTGCATGCAATTCATCCTTATATATTAACATAGGATCTTTACTAAGGGTCCTATAGGTATCTTGGTCAGAAAGCAGGCGACTCATCTCAGACTGATAATAGTCCATACTCAAAATGACCAGACCACCCCTTTTGTCGGCGGGGTGGATAACTATATCTTTCCGCTCTGCGAGCGATTGTATCCCACGCTTAATATATAAAGGATCGACGATTTTCTTAACCTTTAGCTGGTTCAGATCATGAGCAACCATATTTTTAAACACTTCTAGGTACTTATTATCAGTATTCTGTGGGTTGAACGTGGATTTGTTCCGTAAAGATGAATGTTGGGAACTGGACGATTTAGTCCCCTGATGCAGTAGGGCCAAAAAATATTTTTTCATATTAAGGGTCCTGACATATTTCTGGATATTAACATATGTGTCAAATTTATTAGGTTTTTAATGGGGGCAAATTTTAAACCACGATCCAAAACCTTAATCTCATCATCACTGAGAGTAATTTGACTCAAATTGTATATACCCTTTCCTACCGTGGTTTGGACCTTTTGTACTCTCCTGCCCCCTCTCCTTCCTCTCTTTCTTTTCGCTTGCGAGGGCCGGCGTTTGATGGAGTGTAAGGTATCGGTTGTTTCCATGGCTCTCTTTGTTGGGGTTGATAGGGCTGGGGGGGGGATCTCTGTTCCCCCCGTTGGCCTAAAAAACCATTCCCTTTATAAGGGGTATGGACAGCTAATGGAGCAAAACGGTTAGAAGTGGGAATAGGTTTGTTATAGGGGGGGTCATAGCCTCCTCTTTCAAAGCGTTCCCTACTTTCTTCATACGCTGGATAACCATTCTGACGAGAGGGTGTCTCATAATGGTTATAAGGCCTATTATTGCCTCTGCCCTTTCCCCTCGCATTACCTTTTTTATTATTATTTTTTCTCTTGTAACCATAGGTGCTGGGGGGAGGGGCCTGTTTACTATAATGCGAGTGATCATATTCATAAACGGGATCATTCCTGGGGGCATGACTTCCAGTCCCTCCTGTGGCTACCTGAGTGTTAGCCAAAATTGGAGCAGGATCTTCCATAGCTGGGGAATTCTGCCATTTGAAGATTATCCCCCCATTAAAATCCTCAAAATCCCTGATAAATTTCTTAAGTTTCTTATTTTGTGTTTCCAAATCCCATTTAGTGAGTTTGTTTTTGAGTTCTCCAGATAATCTGATAAACTCCTCACTATCTTTAAAGGTTTCGACATTCTTGGTGATCTCTCCTATCTGCGAATCAAGAGTGGCCATCCTCTTTCTTTTACGGATCAGGAGAAACTCCAACAATTCGAAACCTCTTTTAATGAAGAAATCACTCCATTCTGACATGGATTGAACATCAGTTAGGCCATCATTGGGAGGTAAATCCCAATGCGGGCGTCTAGGTATAAGTCTGGCAGCAAGATACTGCTCAAAAGATGCAATATCCCACCAGGTCTTAATCTTTTTTTCATAGATATAGCCCAATTTTCTAAAAGATTGAGGTAAATCATTATTGGGTTCTAGGGTGGGATTCCTAGAGAATACCTCATTAATCTTTATATCTCGCTTATCAAAATAATCGAACACTTCCATATCGCAGCTTGATTGCTGAAAATTGCACAGATAATATAGATAAAAAATGAATCAGCGCGAAATGGTAAATAACAAGAACAGCAGCTGAACACCAGGGTCAAAGTTCAAATCCCTCAATATACATTAAAACAGAAAGTGCAGCGCTAATAAAACATGGGCTAAAAAGACAGGATAAAGCACAATACGATCCACCACAGTGTATGAACAATCAGTCCATGAATCCAGTCCACATAAATCTTCAAAGTGTAGGAGACTGCATGCTAACACAGACGATGATTCCAGGAGCCCACCACCACGGTAACAAATGGCCTCTCACCTGATGTAGTGGACCCTTTGATTATAGAGGGTCAAAAAACGCCTTTTTCATAAATCAATTGGTATGCAGCATGTCAATCAAGGACCGGGTACTGGACACTCCAAAACGGCCATATAAAATAAAATGTGGCAAGAGGATAGTGCTCTCCGTATGATAAACTCTTTATTCAATGATTAAAAAGGTAACACTCACATAGATAGTACTTGGTAAAAGCAGACAAACGATATTGAAGATCCTCCGATCTTCCGGACAGTGTAGCAGATGCGCAGTGGCTGCGGGTGACGTCGCGACGTTCCTCGTTCTGGGCGCGTTGCATCCCAGTGGGCGGGGACTTCATCAGCAGATGAGGGACGTCGCGGGCACCCGCGCTATATGCCAGGTGAGTAACCATGGCAACAATACACTCAGCGTAATCAACCTCAGGCACATCCGGAAGTCTATCCGGATGTGACCCCTTGTAAAAGAAAAATAAGTAAACGGAAGTTACAATCGAAAACAGCAATAAAAAATGCATCAATCCTAAACAGGACAAGTGCACTAATCCCAAAGAGGGAATAAAGACGATCCTAGGAAAAGTATAATATAAATAAAAAATCTAGAAAAGTGGCATAATATGTAAAAATAAATTCTATGTGAAGTATATAAACAATACAATTTCACAATACTTAAAATGTGTAAAATTAAATGGAATGTGAGTCATCCGCGGCCACTGTCATCTAATAACATATATAATCTAATAAAGAACGATTAACGGTCAGATATAACACAATTTGTGTCGAAGTCCACGTTTAACCCTTCAGGGCTAAGAACCTTGGTTTCAAAGATCCAATATGATTCTCTTTTGCTCAGTTGCCTTATGAAATTCCCCCCCCTCCAGTGTCTCATAACCCTCTCTATACCCCAAAATCTTAAACTTTTAGGATTCTGATGGTGATGGAGTTTGAAGTGTCTAGAGACATTGTGGGTTTTCAGGCCTTTTTTAATATTGTTAACATGCTCAGCGAGCCTAACGTGTAGGGGTCTGGATGTTCTCCCAATATACTGGAGCCCGCAACCGCACTCCAGCATATACACGACCCCTACCGTGTCGCAGGTAATTAATTGTTTGATTTCATATTCCTTACCAGTAACAGAGGCTAGAAATGTTTTCCTTTTCTTTATGTTCCCCTTAGCATGTTTACAGGGAATGCATTTACCGCATGCGTAGAAACCACCCAAAAAAGAATATAACCTGTCAGAAGAAGGAACAGGGGGGTTCAAGACACTAGGGGCCAATCGGTCCCTTAATGATGGAGCCTTCTTGTAAATAAACTGTGGACGGTCAGGGAGCACAGGGCCTAGGACTTTATTTATGGCCCACTGGGAGGAAGAGGCAGTTTTTGCTAATAGACCCCCTGAGCTCATCTGTTACCGTCGTTTCATTGACGATCTTATCCTGATATGGAGAGGTGATAGGGATAAACTTGACATGTTTATTGACACTCTTAACAGTAATCACAAAAACATTGTTCTAACCTGGACGATCGACCAAGAAAAGGTTGTTTTTTTGGATTTGACCATCAACATTATACACAACCGTTTTACTATGACCAATTATTTCAAACCCACTGACCGCAACTCATACATTCCCCTGGGGAGTTGCCACCACCAATCGTGGTTGTGCAACATCCCCAGGGGTCAGTACATCAGGCTGCGTAGAAATTGTACCTCTGATGAGGATTTTATAGCACAATCACATATTTTGACTACCAGGTTTGAACAAAAAGGATACGATCGTTCCAAGCTAGAGGAGGAGGTCATTAGGGTTAAAGGTCTTGACAGAGGGACTTTGGTCTCTGATACCGTTAGGGAGAATGGTGGAGATAATTACAATTTTAAGATGGTGCTTGATTACAACGTGCAATATTGCACATTTGAGAAAATAGTGCTCAAAAACTGGCCCATCTTGAAATAGGACAAAGTCCTAGGCCCTGTGCTCCCTGACCGTCCACAGTTTATTTACAAGAAGGCTCCATCATTAAGGGACCGATTGGCCCCTAGTGTCTTGAACCCCCCTGTTCCTTCTTCTGACAGGTTATTTTCTTTTTTGGGTGGTTTCTACGCATGCTGTAAATGCATTCCCTGTAAACATGCTAAGGGGAACATAAAGAAAAGGAAAACATTTCTAGCCTCTGTTACTGGTAAGGAATATGAAATCAAACAATTAATTACCTGCGACACGGTAGGGGTCGTGTATATGCTGGAGTGCGGTTGCGGGCTCCAGTATATTGGGAGAACATCCAGACCCCTACACGTGAGGCTCGCTGAGCATGTTAACAATATTAAAAAAGGCCTGAAAACCCACAATGTCTCTAGACGCTTCAAACTCCATCACCATCAGAATCCTAAAAGTTTAAGATTTTGGGGTATAGAGAGGGTTACGAGACACTGGAGGGGGGGGAATTTCATAAGGCAACTGAGCAAAAGAGAATCATATTGGATCTTTGAAACCAAGGTTCTTAGCCCTGAAGGGTTAAACGTGGACTTCGACACAAATTGTTTTATATCTGACCGTTAATCGTTCTTTATTAGATTATGTATGTTATTAGATGACAGTGGCCGCGGATGACTCACATTCCATTTAATTTTACACATTTTAAGTATTGTGAAATTGTATTGTTTATATAATTCACATAAAATTTATTTTTACATATTATGCCACTTTTCTAGATTTTTTATTTATATTATACTTTTCCTAGGATCTTCTTTATTCCCTCTTTGGGATTAGTGCACTTGTCCTGTTTAGGATTGATGCATTTTTTATTGCTGTTTTCGATTGTAACTTCCGTTTACTTATTTTTCTTTTACAAGGGGTCACATCCGGATAGACTTCCGGATGTGCCTGAGGTTGATTACGCTGAGTGTATTGTTGCCATGGTTACTCACCTGGCATATAGCGCGGGTGCCCGCGACGTCCCTCATCTGCTGATGAAGTCCCCGACCCACTGGGACGCAACGCGCCCAGAACGAGGAACGTCGTGACGTCACCCGCGGCCACTGCGCATCTGCTACACTGTCCGGAAGATCGGAGGATCTTCAATATCGTTTGTCTGCTTTTACCAAGTACTATCTATGTGAGTGTTACCTTTTTAATCATTGAATAAAGAGTTTATTATACGGAGAGCACTATCCTCTTGCCACTTTTTATTTTATATGGCCGTTTTGGAGTGTCCAGTACCCGGTCCTTAATTGACATGCTGCATACCAATTGATTTATGAAAAAGGCGTTTTGTGACCCTCTATAATCAAAGGGTCCACTACATCAGGTGAGAGGCCATTTGTTACCGTGGTGGTGGGCTCCTGGAATCACCGTCTGTGTTAGCATGCAGTCTCCTACACTTTGAAGATTTATGTGGACTGGATTCATGGACTGATTGTTCATACACTGTGGTGGATCGTATTGTGCTTTATCCTGTCTTTTTAGCCCATGTTTTATTAGCGCTGCACTTTCTGTTTTAATGTATATTGAGGGATTTGAACTTTGACCCTGGTGTTCAGCTGCTGTTCTTGTTATTTACCATTTCGCGCTGATTCATTTTTTATCTATACACTTTTAAATGCACTAGATAATGGCACCACCAATCCTTCCTGCATAAGCCGATCCACTCCGCCTATGGTTTTGAGCTGATTCTCCTCATATAAGACTATTAAGGGTAAGGAAATCATTCCACTCTCAAAGAGACCTAATGCGGGCAAGCTCCGGCATCCACATAGATGTAAAAATAAAAAGGAATGCTCACTGCGCAATGATCGATATAAAATGATTTATTGAAGATAAAAAGAAAAAGAATCCACTCACATTATACACAGCTCACACAAGCATGTAAAAACGTCCAGCTTTTCAAACCAGTAAGATGGCCGCCACATCACCGCCTGCGTCCTGCGACACACATCCCTAGCTCCACACAACTTTTCCTCATAAAAAATGCATCATCACGCACTTCCAAAAACACCCCTGCCGCTGTAATTCAGATGCCCGGCACCCGACAAGGGGCCAGACACCTGAATAGGGGGCGGCATCGGCGACAATAGATAGATTCATGCAATGCATGAATCTATCTATTGAATATTGACGGGTGCAGAAGAGAGGGGGCGGCGCTCCTGCACCCTCTATGGACGCACCACCACTGGTAGTGCGGTGTATATAATACAGTGCAGTGCGGTGTGTATAATACAGTGTAGTGCGGTGTGAATAACACAGTGTAGTGTGGTGTGTATAACACAGTGTAATGCAGGTGTATATAACACAGTGTAGTGCAGTGTGAATAACACATTGTAGTGCGGTGTGCATAACACAGTGTGGTGCAGTGTGAATAATACAGTGTAGTGCAGTGTGAATAACACAGTGTAGTGCAGTGTATATAACACAGTGTAGTGTGTGTGTATAACTGTGTAGTGCAGTGTATATAACACAGCGTAGTGCATGTGTATAACACATTGTAGTGCGGTGTGCATAACACAGTGTAGTGCAGTGTGAATAACACAGTGTAGTGCAGTGTATATAACACAGTGTAGTGCAGTGTGTATAATACAGTGTAGAGCAGTGTGAATAACACAGTGTAGTGCAGTGTAATTAACACAGTGTAGTGCGGTGTGAATAACACAGTGTGGTGCAGTGTATATAGCACAGTGTAGTGCAGTGTGGATAACACAGTGTAGCGTGGTGTGTATAACACAGCATAGCTCCCAACTGTCCCTGATTTCGAGCAATGTCCCTCTGTCCCTCTTTCCTCCTCATTTGTCCCTCATTTTGGTCTGATCTATATAGTTGTATATAAAATTCACTTTTTATCTTTCAAAAAGTGTTTCCCAGTGCTAAACCTTTCATCCAAATTCTAAATTGTTGCCTTTGTGGGGCGGGGGGGGGCGTGACCGGATGGGCGGGTGTGTGTTGAGAGGCAGCATGGAGTGAGTGAGAGCATGGACGCTGTGTGCTCCGTCCCCCCTCCGTTCTCATCTCTCTCTCCCCTGGCCGTATGAACGGCATACTGGATGGCTCTGGCTCCCTTGTCACTCGGTGCCTCGCTGCCCCTCCTCTCTCTCTGCTAAAGGTGTGCTGAGGAATCCTCTGGGTGAGATGTCATCCCCTGCACGCTGCTGTGAGACAAGCAGCTTTTTACTTTCACTTTCCCATCTCTACACTAGTCATGGAATAGAAGTCGGCCAGAGCTGGTACAGTATGGAGTCACTAATATAGTATCCAGATGCTGTTTTTTTGTTAGACAATCCTCAGACTAGAAGTAAATCCTGGTAATATGACATCTGTGTAGTAACAGAGTTATTTATGTGAGTCAGTGCGTTGACCTGCCTGCTGCTTGGGTAATATTAAGTCTGGGAGCAGACAGAGTGTGCTAATATAGGAAGCAAAGTATATTCTCCAACCTTTTTTTTTTTTTGTTTTTTTTTTTTTTTTTTTTTTTGTTTTGTTTGTGTGCTGCTGACTAGCTAAAGCCCTGGGACCCCTGGGATTTTCAACAGATGCAAAGAGAGAGGTTTAGGTAGGGGTTGGGATACTCGGTATATATACCCCACTAACCGTATTTTTAATGGCGACTGCCTTAGCGGCATTTAACCAACTGTATAAAACTACGGTGTAGGTGGGGGGCTGCACCAATTTAAGTTGTAGCTGTGGAGTTTATGTGTGTAGGGAGTTGCCCCACACCTGCCATTTAAGGTATTGTAGCTTCCTTCTGTGTGAGCTCTCTTTTTTTTTTTTTACGGGGGTGTATAAGAGTGTAGAGTGGAGAGACTTACCCCGCTTTATACACTTTATGGTATATGCTCTGTACAGCGGGTAGTTGAGCGCTGATGGGAGCAGCGGCTTCCCTTTCCTCCCCCTCTCTCCTTAGTTCCTTTTTGGATTTGTGGAGGACGTTGGTAACTGTCAGTCTCTAATTTGTTGCTGTTAGAGTATATTTATATCTATAAGCGTAAATGATGCAGAATCTACGTTCCTCTAAAGAGAAAAACCCGCAGCATGCGGCAGCAGTATCAGCAGCAGCAAAACTGGAGCAATATGCCCATGCCTCTGCTCTGACCCCTCCAAAAAAGGGGTCGCAGCAGAAGGGTCAACAAGGGGGGGCATCGGATAGGAAAAGCCAGGGCCAGCCTCAATTACAGCCCTTAGGGGCTGTGCCGGCTACCCAGCCTTCCAAATCTTTATGTAATAAAGGCCCAGGGCTAAGTGATCAAAACACAAACGTAAACTCGGAGCTAATAAATGACCCGAATTTACCCTTGAACAGAGAACCAACTATAACGGATGTATTCATGGCTGTAGGGGTATGTAGCGGCTCGCTTAAAGATCTTTGTGAACAAATGAAAGGTGTTAAAGCAGATCTGTTATTGGTTAGACAAGATCTGCAGAAAACGGCGGAGAGAACAACGGCCCTGGAAGAAAGAGTCAGTGGGCTAGAAGATAATGTGCTCCCAATAACCAGAGAAATAAAATGGCTGAAGGAACAGCTATCTAAACAAGCCTCTAAGTTAGATGAGATGGAGAACAGGAGTAGAAGAGATAATGTGAGGCTGATAGGTTTACCCGAAAGGAGTGAGGGCGCCAACCCAATTGCATTCCTAGAAAAATGGCTGGGGGAGCTAATCGGGAAAGAATCATTCTCGGCTTCGTTTTCCATCATAAGAGCTCATAGGATCCCTTTCAGGGCACCATCGGAGGGGGGCCACCCGAGACCCCTCCTCCTGAGATTTCTTAACTACCAGGATAAAGTAATCTTACTACGGAAGATCAGGGAAGCAGGGGAGGTTTTTTTTAAAGGAGCAAAAATATCGTTTTATTCCGACTTCTCTCCGGATTTGCAGAGGCGTAGGGCAGAGTTTACCCAGGCAAAACGCAATCTACAAAAATTTAAGTTGCCCTATGCTCTTTTATATCCGGCAAGGTTGCGGGTTGCGGCTCTGGGGGAGACTCTGTTTTTTAACTCCCCTTCTGAAGTTGAGAAGTGGCTGGAAGATAATAGGGAAAAAATCACGAATTTTACGTAGAGAATGGGGGAAGATATAATAGGCCGGGATATCAATAGGATGGCACGATAAGGCATTGGGAGGTACAGGGGCTGTATTTTTGTTTTTGTTCTTTTTCTTGTTCTTGCTTTTTTTTTTTTTTTCCACCCCTTTCTGCCATCTGTTAATGCTTTTTGTTATAAGGGGACGGGAGGGGATGGGTGCACACAGCTATTTGTGGGTAGGGTGGTGTGGGGCTGTGAGTGTAAGATTGGTGTAAAAGGTTGGTGTTAGTGTAAGAGGCAACGGTCATGGTAAACCCCCAGGGGGTACACCTAGATAGGTGGGTACGGGTGGGGGGGGGGGGGAGGGGGATGGGGTGGGAGGGTAGGGGAGATTAGGTGGGGAGGGAAGGGAAGGGGTGGGAAGATGGGAGGGAGGGGAAATAGGATGGGTAAACCATTCCTTACGAATACTTATACCACTAGAAATTATAATGGAGGTATCCAGACCTTCCTTAAGATTATTTTTGCACATACAGGCACTTTTTATAGTAAATAGGTTTTTGGTTGTTCTACACGCACATGCAAGCACTGTCTATGGCAAATTTATGCCCAAAGTAAGGCTAATATAGCCAAAATGAATACGTGGTCTAGTGGCCAAGTATGCACACACACGGAATTGTTATAACAGTCACTAGGAGGAGAAAAATTAGTTTTGGGTTTGGGTTATATATATTAAATTTCTCTTATATCTTTCTGTTATATACGTTTGTATATGTTGGGGTAAAGAATATTCCTCAGTCTTTAGATGTTAGCTAAGACTCTGAAAATAGGATCCTGGAATGTCAGGGGCCTAGGTACACCACTTAAAAGATTAGCAGTGTTCTCTATGATGGAGAGGTGCGGGGCTGATCTGGTCTGTCTGCAGGAAACCCACCTAACCAAGGAAACTATCCATCACCTACAGATGAAAAAATTTCAAACCCAATTTCATGCGGTTCACTCCTCCTACAGTAGGGGAGTGAGTGTTTTGGTAAAGTCTGGGGTGAAGTTTTCCTGCAGCCAGGTCAGGATAGACGAGTTGGGTAGATACATCTTTTTATTATGTTTTATTGAAAACGCCAGGTATGTGGTGGCAAATATATATATCCCTCCGCCCTTTAATCTGGATGTCTTGCTTAAACTGTATGAATTTTTGCTAGATAAAAAAGAGGTGCCGATTGTAGCAATGGGGGACTTCAACGAGGTTCTAGATAAAAGGCTGGATAGATTCCCACTACGAAAAAGCTCAGAGGACTCAGTAAAGAGTCGGTTAAGCTTTTTTCTGGAAGAAGTGGGATTAATGGATTTGTGGAGGGCACGGAACCCAGGCGTGCTGCAATATACTTGCTGTTCTGCATCTTACTCCGTGCTTTCAAGGATAGACCTAGCCCTAGGAAATGATAGGGCTCTCCAGATGGTAGAAAAAATAACATACTGGCCAAGAGGCATCTCAGACCACTCACCTATGGTAGTCATTTTAAATCTTGGGGAGCCTAGGCCCCGGAAGTACTGGAGTATAAGCCCGTACTGGTTTGAAATTATTAAAAAGACGGTTGGGATACTTTCCTCCTTAAGGGAGTTTGTTGAGATCAATCAGGGAACGGTGTCCCCTTCTACGCTATGGGACGCCCTTAAGGCTTTTCTTAGGGGGGTCCTGATACAGCAGATAGCTACATTCAACAAAGAGGCTAGAAGGGAGGAGGAGAGCCTGTTGAGAGACGCTCTTGAAGCAGAAAACAACTATACTTGCAACCCAAACCCGGAGACGGAAAGTATCTGGCAAGAGAAACAACAAGCATATAAATCAGTGGTTTTACAGAAAGCAGAAACCAGGCGGTTACTCCAAAGACAGGAATCTATGGTGGAGGGCGAGAGAATGGGAAGGACACTGGCTATGCTAGCAAAATCCAATGCAGCTCCATCCACGGTCCTCGCGATTAGATCCCAGAGCGGTGAGGTAGTATCAAGCACCTTAAAAATAGTACAAGCCTTCAGGGATTACTATAAAAAACTGTATTCCTCCCAGAAGAGGGGTAAGGAGGCCAAGATGGAGGACTTCCTAAGGGGGTTAGACATCCCCACCATATCACAAGAAGAAAGAGATATATTAGATGCCCCAATATCTATAGCAGAATTATACCAAGCAGTAGCAGGCATGGCAACCCATAAGTCGCCCGGACCAGATGGTCTTCCAATTGAGACCTACAAACACTATGGTGAAGTGTTGATCCCCGAACTGCTGAAAGTTTTGGGGGGGGCGCTTGAGGGGGGCCAATTACCTGCCTCAATGCTAGAAGCAACTATTATTGTATTACAGAAAGAAGGGAAAGATCCCTTGGATATGGCCGCCTATAGACCAATTTCTCTTTTATGCACGGACGTAAAAATTCTGGCCAAAGTGCTGGCAGCAAGATTGAATGGAGTTATCCATAAGCTGATCCACGGGGACCAGGCGGGCTTCATAGCCAATAGATCCACGAGCCTGAATATTAGAAGGGCGTTTTTGAATGTACAGACCCCAATGGTGAACGAGGGTTCGAGAGCGTTGATGACCCTTGATGTATCCAAGGCTTTTGATAGCGTGGAGTGGGGCTATATGTGGCGCGTGCTGGAGATCTTTGGATTTGGCCCTGCCTTTATAGGGTGGATTAGAATGCTATATACTCGACCCAAGGCAAGATTAAAAATTAACAACGAATTGTCAGACTGGTTTGAGCTGGAGAGGGGGACGAGGCAGGGGTGCCCACTCTCCCCTCTGTTGTTTGCACTAGCGATGGAACCCCTGGCCATTTCCATAAGGGGAAGTCGAGCGATAACCGGCTTCCAGAGAAAAACAGGCGAGGAAAGAATCGCATTGTATGCGGATGACATTCTGTTATTTTTGGGAGACTCGAGGAAATCGCTACCGGGAGCAATGAGGATAGTGGAGGACTTCGGCAGTTTTTCTGGCTTAGAGATAAACTGGGAGAAATCAGAGTTTCTACCGATAGACCCCTTAAATGAGACAATAGCACCTGGTATGCCTCAGGTGGCAACAGTGGAAGCTCTGAAGTACCTAGGGATTGTCCTGACGAAGGACCCTGTTCTATATATCAGTAAAAACCTTGTCCCTCTATTAACAAAATTTAAACAAAAAATAGGAATTTGGAGACGCCTGCCTCTATCAGTTGCAGGAAGATGTAGCTTAATAAAAATGATATGGATGCCACAACTGCTATACGTCTTGCATAATTCCCCTGTCTGGATAAGTAAGAAGTGGTTTAAAAAAATTGACAGTCTCTTTAGGGAATTGATTTGGAAGGGGAAACAAGCCAGGATCCGTCTTGGAGTGCTCCAGCTCCCTACCCAGGAGGGGGGCTTTGCCCTCCCACATCCCGAGAGTTATTTTTACTCAACTCAGTTGCAGCAATTATTGGGCTGTGGGATACCGAAAGGAGGCACCCCTAACGGCAAGTTACTATTGTTGAGCTCCACACATAATACAATTATTGAAGCCCTAGAGGCGGACGCGTTCCATGATAAATTTCCAACAATTAAATTGATAACCAAACTTTGGAAAACAGTTAAGAAAAAGATGGGGTATGGAGCCTTAACAGCCTACTCTCCTATTTGGAACAACCATAATTTGCAGGAAGTTCTTAAGATAGGCATATTTAGAGAGTGGGAGAAGCTTGGCCTCAGTAAGCTAAGTCAATTATATAACGACTTTGGGTTAAAGAAATTTTCAGAACTGGTTGGGGAGTTTAAGCTTCCCCGGGGGTCTTTCTTCCTATATGTCCGGTTGGAACATGCCCTTAAAGCACAATTTAAAGCCCAGACCCCGAGATGGGAAGAGATGCCTCTATTTCAGTGCATAATTCAAATAACCCCCACTAGAGGGGTAATTTCAAGAATTTATGACCAATTAAGCAAATCGGTTAATAGCAGGGAAATACTCCTTCGGGTAAAGGCTAAATGGGAAGAGGAGGTGGGAGGAATGACCCAGGAACAATGGGCGAGAATTTTGGAGTTGGGAGCGCAGGTTTCTGTGACCCCTTCACAGAGACTCTCACACTTAATGCTGTTAAACAGAGCCTATTATACTCCTAAAAGACTTTTTAAATTTGGGAGAAGGCCCAATGACAACTGCCCCAGGTGTCGAAGAACGGGAGATCTCATTCACATGGTGTGGAGGTGTCCCAAGCTGTTTAGATACTGGGAGGAGGTGACTGGGAACTTGGGAAATATTTTCGGTACGACAGTGGCAAACGAGGCCTTGGTTTGTATTCTGGGGCATAGAAGAGTGATGGGAGAAAGGCTGAGTACTACCTTAGCTGTCACGCGGGCCCTGTTTCAGGCTAGAAAGTTGATAGCATTTAGATGGCAGGTAAAGGAGCCCCCCACCGTGAAAGACTGGATCTCTACAATGAATGAAACCTTGGGTAGGGAAAGAATGGAGTACATAAAAAGGGGCAATCTTCAGGAATTTGAAAGCATGTGGAAGATGTGGATAGAGAAAGTGAAGAGTCATTAATAGTGGGATCTGCATAGACACGGAATAGACTGAGGGATGGGCTTAATATAGGTATATAGGCAACTGGTATCCTTGCAGGCAAAGGATCCTATAATAAAGTGTTTCTGGATATGCACATTTTTAGTTAAATATATAGCTTAGTAGGGTATAGGATAAACATATAGGGAGTAGGTGGGGGGGGGGGGGGATCGGGGTATTAGGGCATAGGTAATTTGGTACACAATACAGGCTGGGTCAGTAGAAGATGGGCACGGGGAGCCCACAAGTTCATTTTTACAAACCTCTCTTCTTGTATTTTTTTGTTGGTGTTTTTGTCCTTTTTCTTCCTTCTTACGGGTCCCTTTGGTTATCGAGTCCTAGTTAGTGGGGCTTACGAGATGGAAGGGACAGAGGACTTGTTGGTAAAGAGGCGTAATGGAATCCGTTGGTCATTAGGGCGATATAAAAAGCAATGAGAAAAAGTATAATCCACTATGATGTGAATACGAGAAGGCGACAGTTAATGAACAACAAACTGATTTAGCCCTCCAAACACTGTTTACTGACGTGGGAAAAAAAAAAAAAATTGTTGCCTTTGTAAATTTTAAAAGTCAATAGTAGTAAAAGAAAAGCCCTTGTGGATTTAATTAACCTTTTTTTTGTTAATTCTCCTTTAAGGAGATGTGGCAGGGGGCGTGTCCTATGCCTACATACGTTTGCTAGTAAGTGACCCTCATTCCCATCTCAAAATGTTGGGAGGTGGCTAGTGTATTGTGTGTTCAGTCAATCTACTGCAGTATATAATACAGTGTAGTGCAGTCAGTGTGAATAACACAGTGTAGTGCAGTGTATAATACAGTGTAGTGCAGTCAGTATACAGTATATAACACAGCGTAGTGCAGTGTATAATACAGTGTAGTGCAGTCAGTATATATAACACAGTGTAGAGCAGTGTATGAAACAGTGTGGGGCAGTCAGTGTGTATAATGCAGTGTAGTGCAGTGTGAATAACACAGTGCGGTGCAGTCTGACTAACACAGTGTAGTGCAGTGTATATAACACAGTGTGGTGCAGTGTGAATAACACAGTGTAGTGCAGTGTATAAAATAAAGTGTAGTGTTTTGTGAATAACACAGTGTAGTGTAGAGTGAATAACACAGTATTGTGGTGCTACTAAAGTGTTGGTGTTTACAACACTTCTGTGTCACCACTGATCCCATTTTTTTTCATTATTTTTTTTTTTTTTTAATTTTTTATCTGATAAGGTTCTGTTGCTGCATTATTAGTACTCCCCCTTCTGTGTCGCAGGTATTATTCCTTCTGCATCAGCACAGCAGTGGTATACTTTTTTTTTTTTGGTGGGGTAGTAGCACTAAGAATATTTAGGGCATAATTGCTGTCCCCCCTCTGTGTCGCAGGTGTTCCTCTTTCTGCATCAGCAGTGGTTTCCTTTTTTTTTGCATTGGTGCAGCAGCACTAAGAATATTTAGGCCATAATTGCTGTCCCCCCTTCTGCGTCAGTGGTGGTTCCCTTTTCTTTTCTTTTTTTTTGGATTTTTGGATTTTTTTGTCCAGCAGCAGCAAAAAAAATGTCTCCATAATTGCTGTTCCTTCTTCTGAGTCGCAGGTGGTCTTCCTTCTGCGTCACCACTGTGTGTTTTATTTTGGCCTTTTTACATTTTTTTAATATTTATTTTATTTTAGTTTTTTTTGTAGCAGCAGTAAAAAAAATTCTCCACAATTGCTGCACCCTTATTTTCTTTATTAAAAAAAAAAAAAAAACTATAATAAAATGGTTTATAGTGCACCATGCACAAAAGTATTGCACCCAAGCACCATATTCTCATCCCACACTCTATAATAAAAAGTTATAAAAATCCCCCCCCCCAAAAAAAACAATAAAAATACGTTTTATAGTGCACCAAGCACAAAAGTATCGCACCCAATCACTATATTTCCACCCCACACTCTATAATAAAAAATTATAAAAATCACCACCAAAAATCGCCATCGTGTCCGAAAGGCCAACCATCCAAATAGCAAGGATAACTTGCCACTCATTTGTGGCAGTATTGAATTGTAAGACTTGTTAACTTGCTGCACATCTTCCCTGGCAAGTTGTACACTTGCAGAGCATTTAAAGCACAAGTTATAAGTGACACTTTTCCAATTTGTAGAAATATTGCATGGCAAGTCTCTAGCAAGAGCGAAGTTGCAGTGGTGAGTCTACAGCAAGAGCTCTGCAAGTCTGTAGCAAGAGCCCTGCAAGGCTACAGCAAGAGTTATGCAAGTCTATAAAATGGTGAACCGCTCCAGGTTGTGTACTGAAGAAAACACCCTCCTTAAAGTGGAAGCCAGGTGCAGGCTCGGCACAAGCAATATTGAAGAAATGAATTCTGGACAGCCGCACTCTGATAAAAGCCTTTATTGCAATGAATAGTCAATGTTCATGTGATAACAAAAGCAGGACAGTTGACACGTTTCACAACATCACTGTTACTTAGTCATAGCCTGAAACCCGTCAGCTGTTTGTCCTGCTTCTGTTGTCACATGAATGTTGACTATTCATTACAATAAAGGCTTTTATCAGAGTGCAGCTGTCCAGAATCCATTTCTTCAATTATGCAAGTCTATAGCCAGAGTTATGCAAGTCTCCATTTTTGGCAAGAAAAAAGAAGCAAGCAGCGCAAATCTATAATCTCACAATCTGGTGATAGTGAACCCACTGCTATTAACCTAATCCCTTACTGTACATGTGAGAAATACATTTAATCCAACAATCATATATAATGATAAACCCTGTGTCATTGCATAAAATAAATAATCTAGCATACAAAAATTATTTGTTTCTGTGAAACAACCCAGATAGCAATTATTGCTAGACTTGCCAGGTTTCACAAGTTTGTTGCATAATTGCAGCAAGTCCGCATTGCATGACTCCAGATCAACTTTCTTTGCAAACATTGTGCAAGTCTGCTGCAAGTTCTGGTTCAGTTATGTTGTGCAATAGTCATCCCACCACGGATGTCACTGTGGCTGTACTTTCATGATTGATCCCTGCTGTGTGTTAAGTTTTTCTTTAATTGGTGCTGGGGCAGCCATAGAATGACTTTGGGAGTGGTGTGCAGAGAGGTGAGTGGTAACCATGAGATCTGATATGGAGTTCAGGGAGGTAGAACTCAAGGAGTGACTAACCCTAATATCCCAATGGTGTAGTACAATTTGGAATGTTTTATTTTTCAAAGTTTAAATGCTGAGACTTAGCAGAAAATGTGTCTATTTAACAAGAGGTTTGAAACCTCAAAGACCCGATGCAAGAAACCTGGTAGTTCCACCACTGTATAGAGGACTACAAATCCCATCAATACAGTAACAATGCAACACCAGCTATAGGGGGTGTATATAGAGAGCCATGCATTGTATATAGAGAGATAACTGAACTGTACTGTGTTGTAAAGAGATCCATGTACTGTATACAGGGAGACCCATTCATTTTGCTGTATACAGAGAGAACCATGCATTGTGCTGTATACAGATAGATGCTTTTCATGGGAAATAGGAAAAGGTCTATACTTTTGTCACCATCTATACCAGGCTCACCTCACTCTACAGAGGTCTCAGGTCACGTGACCTTTCTGGTCTAGGCATACCTTATATCCCTGACAGTAAAGCAGAGAGATGAGTGGAGGGTTCCCCAACTAGTGTTTTTTCGACTGTGCTGTATTGGGCTTGGTCTATAAATGGCTAGATTTGCCTCCTACATTGTGTGCAATGTCTACCATTTCCCTCTTACATTCTGTTGACATCTTCTGTAGCTTTATTCCTGGCTGGCTATTTTCTGCAATCTCTGTATCTATGCATCTGTTGCCCCTCGATCTGAAAACACGATTCCCATCATGGAATGCCCTGTGTATTTATGTATATGTAATTTAAGTATGCGCTAATTTAAGAAGCTATGCGTCAAAAATAGGCAAATATGCAGAAATGACTTTCCCTAATTAAAAAAAATAAAAAAATAAAATGCAGTAATATGTGATAATATGCGATAATGTTGTGAAACAGTGATAAAGTGCACTAATTCAAGAAGTTATGCAGCAAAAATAAACATATGCATGAACGACTATCCCTCATTTAAAAAAAAATATGCAATAATGTGATAATAATGGAAACAGTGATGGCGTGCACTAATTCAAGAAGCTAAGCAGCAAAAATAGACAAATATGCATGACTGCCTATCCCTAATTAAAAAAACAAAAAAAAAACAAAACAAAACAAGAATTTCAGTAATATGTGAAACAGTGATAAAGTGCACTAATTCAAGAGTCTAAACAGCAAAAATAGACAAATTTGCATAAATGACTATCCCCAATTTAAAAAAAATATACAATAATATGCGATAATATGTAAAACACTTTTCCAATTTGTAGCAAATTTGCGTGGCAAGTCTCTAGCAGGATCAAAGTTGCAGTTGGGAGTCTACAGCAAGAGCTCTCGAATGCCGTGTACACACGATCGGACTTTATGGCATACTTGGTCCGGCGTACGGGATTTCGTCGGACAGTTCGATCGTGTGTGGGCTCCAGCGGACTTTGTTTTCTCAAAAGTTTGACGGACTTAGATTTGAAACATGTTTCAAATCTTTCCGACGGACTCTGCTTTCTAGCGTACAAACCGTTGTCTGTGTGCTAGTCCGACGGACCCAAACTGACGCATGCTCTGAAGCATGTACAAGACGGAAGCGCTCGATCTGGTAAAACTAGCCTTCGTATTGAAGCTAGCACATTCCTCTTCTGTGATCTTTTAATACAGCGCATTCTTTTTTCTTTATAATGCGAGAAGAAGGAAGTTGTTTTGCTGCTTATATTCACACAGAGTTCTCACAAACTACTTTCTTCATGATTTATTCTCATGCCATGACTAATATGATATTTTTTAAAAGTCAGATCTCCAGAACTAAAGTAGCAAATTTTTTTTGGACTCATCTTTATTTTTTACAGATTTCAACAATATAGATTTTACAATGTGTGCTAAATTATACAAAATGTTTCATTTTAATTTTTTTTGTTTTTGGATTTTGAGTTTCAAGTTACCACAATAACCTTAATAATTTTTATTGTTTTAATGAACCTTAATGAGGTTGGTGTCCCTTGTTAATTAGACATAGGGGGGTTATTTTAAAAAGGCAAAATCATTTTTCACTACAAGTACAAATTGTACTTGGAATTGCCCTGAAAGAGCATTTGGAAGTGCATTCGCTGTGGATCCGAGGGGCACATGCAAGGAACCCCAAAAAAAAAAATCTCTTGCACATGATTGTATGATAAAATCAGCAGAGCTTCCCCTCATTTCAGAGCTTGCCCTCAGATTTACAGCGACTGCCCTTCCAACAAGTGCACTTGCAGTACAATTTATCAAGTGCACTTTGCAATAGCACTTTGCACTTGAATTGCAAAATGATTTAGCCTTTTGTAAATAACCCACATATAGTCTTTTTGACCTGTACCTGCCTACTCACAAACCAAATGTCCTTTTTGAATCAAAACACATAGTCAATAATAAGGTAACGAAAATATCCATTTATTTTGGTCAAAACAGAAATGAGGAAGGCAACACTGGAGACACTTTTGGAATGTGTGAAGCCTTTTGTCCCCCAGGACACACATCAAGTTAGAGGACAATAAAATTGGTATCTTGCGACTAGGGAGCACAGGGAGCACAGTCAGAAATCAGACCAGACAGAAGCCAGACAATCACTTTCGACTCTTCCATGGAGCCTTCCCTGCACGCTGCCCTGTAGCCTTCCCTCAAAGCTTCGCTGCAGCCTTCCTTGGAGGCTGTGCCTCTGGTGGTGTACTTGGGGCAGGAGGAGGAGGAGGAGTAGCAGGAGGAGTGGCTTCATCTGCTATATGTTTTTGCAGTAAGCTCCCCTCTCAAGCCCTTCTGATACGCTTGAAAAATCAGACCTTCACAGAGGAGGCGTTGCCCCTTTTCTAGTTCCAGCAATCTGGTGGCCATATAGGTTCCATACGCCTCTTCCGCATTGGGTGGTGTGCTGAGGATTTGGCTGGCTTCGTGAATGAGGGCTAGTGATTACTCCTCTGTTCAGGTCATCTTTCTGGGCCTTTTGGTGGTAATGCGGAGGGGAGGCACCTGACACTCCATGAGGCTTCTACTGGGCCCAGCCACGGCCTCCTCCTCTCTCCCACCGGGCAAGGCCTCCTCCTCTATACCTCTGGGCATGGACTCCTCCTAGCTGAGCTCATCCTGGGTCAAAAAAGGGACATACCGGTAGTTGTAATTTTTGCTTACGCAATCACACACAATTTTCAGCTCATGACTTGCAAATATAATTCTAAACGAATAGTAAAGGCTATCTTTTTGACCCCACCATTATTCTATCTGCTCACCAATATTTGAAGTATATTTTTGGCCACTACTGTCTAGTGATATATCTACATATTAATAATTGTGATGAAGTCATTTTTGGTGAAGCACTTCAAAAATTTTTAGGTTTACATCATTAATATTTACACAATCCCAAATTCACCAAAAAAGTATACCTGACTGAAGCTGGGCGCATCCACTTCATCAAGGATGAAAGGGCCCAGTTCTTCTTGGGACTCCTCAGCTGGGGTGGAGGGAAGAGTGGAGGTGGAGGGAAGGCTGGAGGGAAGGGTGGAGGTGGAGGGAAGGCTGGAGGGAAGGGTGGAGGGAAGGCTGGAGGGAAGGGTGGAGGTGGAGGGAAGGCTGGAGGGAAGGCTGGAGGGAAGGGTGGAGGGAAGGCTGGAGGGAAGGCTCAAAAGTGATTGCCTTGCTTCTGTCTGGTCATCCAGAAATCGCATTTTTTGGTAGTACCACAGCTTGGGGACATAAACCTGGTCTGCTGCTGCTCCGGATCTGCGCGACTCCTGGATCTTCTTGTATTCCCGCCTGTACATGTTGCGCAAGATACCAATTTTATTGTCCACAAACTTAAGGTCTGAATGGGGAACTCGAGTCTTCACAAATTCCAAAAGTGTGCCCATTGTTGCCTTCCTTACATCTCTATTAAAATACAATGGGTGCTTGACCTCCTACAGGTTTCTGTTTTCTTGATACAAATCAAGAAAACGTGTCAAAAATTCATCCTCCTTAAAAGGATTAATTTTTGCTGAAAGACAAGACACAAGATAAAAACTGTAATGTCAGTCCAAACTCCCAGTATTATATTTGGCTCAATCTAGGGTACACACACACACACACACACACCAAACACATTCACCAAACACACACCCACGTTTAATCTTACCTTTGTTTCTGACGCTCGCTACTTCCGCTCGGACATACGTACGCCAGCGTAATAGCTTTATATACACTGCGCATGTGTCATGCTACGCCTGTGTCGCCCGCCCCTGACGTTCTTTAGTACAATTTGTCCCCGCCCCTTCACTCTTCGTTGCGCAGTGGCAGGATGTAGAGAAAGATGGCGGAGAGATTATCTGCAAGTAGCGCGGAGGAAAGCCCGGAGCCACAACCATCCAGATCCAAGAGGAGATATAAGGCCACCAACATGGCCTTTGAAGAGATGGTGGAGATGGTGTCCATATTGAGAAGGGAGGACTACGATGGCAAAAAAGGACCGTACACCCGACCCAATATGCGGAAGGACAAAATAATGTCCTCAGTTGTCACCACTCTTGAACAAAAATTTGGCACTAAACGGGCTAAAGAACAATTGAGGAATCGGTGGTCTGACCTCAAAAGTAGGGAGCCTGAACAATATTGGCGAATAAAGAAGCTGCTTAAAAAAAGTAAGTACTTGTTGTGTGTTCCGAATGAGATACCTAACTTGCATGCTGATCCATATGCTTTTGGTTTATACAGCATCATTCGTAAAGACCGTTCTTTTGAAAAAACATATGATACTAAGAAAATTACGGTTTTTTTTCGGCAAATACGATGGTACAGGGTTTGGACATACATTTAGGTCTTGATAATTTGTCGTATTCCAAAAATGTGGTGATGTTTAGGCATGTGCATTTCGTTTAGTTCCGAATCGAAATTCAGACGAATTTTTCATTATTCGGAAATTCGGTTGCATCCGAATTTCCGAATTACAAAAGTAAAGAATTTAAACGAATCCGAAAAAAAAATGAACAAATTCGAAAACATATTCGAATCGAATTCGAAAACATATTCGAATCGAATTTGAAGACAAATTCGAATCGAATTCGAAGACAAATTCGAATCGAATTAGAAAAAAATAGAAAAAGTTTTTCTAAAAAAAACAATAAGAATATAAAATAATAAAGCAATAGAATATATATATATTTTTTTTATTATTCTCTTCTATTGTTTTTTTATGCTTTTCTTTTCTATTATTTATTCTATAATAGTCTTTTCAATTCAAATTCATATTCATTCTACATGAAATTCGAATTTCGGAACATGGCTTCTGAAGTTTAATTTCGTATAGAATGAATTTGAATTTGAATAGAAAAGATTAGAACAGAAAATAATAGAAAAGAATAGACTGGAAAAACAATAGAACAGAATAGAAGAAAATATAATATATATATTATATTTTCTTCTATTCTGTTCTATTGTTTTTCTAGTCTATTCTTTTCTATTCTATTCTAATCTTTTATATTCAAATTTGATTTTGGTCTATATGAAATTAGAATTTTGGAAGATGTTTTATCTATATAATATATATATCTATATAGATATATATCTATATAGATATATATATATAATTTTTTTCTATTCTATTTCATTGTTTTTCTATGCTATTCTTTTCTATTCTATTCTAACCTTTTCTATTCGAATTTGAATTCATTCTATATGAAATTCGAATTTCGGAAGATAGCTTCTGAAAGTGGAATTTCATATAGAATGAATTCGAATTTGAATAGAAAAGATTAGAATAGAGTAAAAAGATTAGACTAGAAAAACAATAGAACAGAATAGAATAAGATATAATATATATATTATATTTTATTCTGTTCTGTTCTATTGTTTTTCTAGTCTATTCTTTTCTATTATTTTCTATTCAAATTCAAATTCATTCTATACGAAATTCGAATTTCAGTAGCCATCTTTCGAAATTCGAATTTCATATAGAATGAATTCAAATTCGAATAGAAAAGTTTAGAATAGAATAAAAAAGAATAGCATAGAAAAACAATGAAACAGAATAGAAAAAAATATAATATATATATTATATTTTATTCTCTTCTGTTTTATTGTTTTTCTAATCTATTCTATTTCTATTATTTTCTATTCTAATCTTTTCTATTCAAATTCGAATTCATTCTAAACAAAATTCTAATTTTAGAAGCCATCTTCCGAAATTCGAATTTCGCATAGAATTAATTTAAATTCGAATAGAAAAGTTTAGAATAGAATAGAAAAGAATAGCATAGAAAAACAATGGAACAGAATAGAAAAAAAAATATAATATATATATAACCATCTTCCGAAATTGGAATTTGGTACAGAATGAATTTGAATAGAAAAGATTAGAATACAATATATTATATTTTTTTCTATTCTGTTCTATTGTTTTTCTATGCTATTCTTTTATATTTTCTATTCTATCCTAATCTTTTCTATTGGAATTTGATTTCATTCTATACGAATTTCAAATTTCGCAAAATGGTTATATATAGTTTACTTTTTCAAATTCAGTTAATGTTTTTTTCGAATGCGGTAGAGTTTTTTTGAATTTGACAATTTTTTTCGAATGTGGTAGAATTTTTTCGAATTTGATAGTTTTTTCGAATGTGGTAGAATTTTTTCGAATTTGACAGTTTTTTTTTCGAATGTGGTAGAATTTTTTCGATTTTGATAGTTTTTTTTGAATACGGTCGAATTTTTTCGAATGCGGTTGAATTTTTTCGAATTCGAATAAGAAACAAAACGAATTACTAAAACTAATGTAACGAATGCAACGAATTTAACTAAACGAATTTAGTTAAATAACGAATCAAAACGAAACTAAACTAAACAAATTTTTTCATCCTGCACATGTCTAGTGATGTTGTGTAGATGTGTTTGAAAATATAATGCTTCTTCAATAATGATTCAGTGTAATGTAAGGACAGGACATAGCAACTGTTTCCACATCTGGACTCACAAGCACTAGTGTACTATGTGACACCCTAGAAAATTTTGGGGGGTAATACACATAGGGGCTCCAGGGGATACTTGAGGTCTCTGCATCTGTGAAACTTGCATGAAAATGTGTATTGTTTAGCATTTTTGGGCAGAGTGAATTTTAATCCTGTCTTCAAAATTTTTGGTGCCAAACAATGACAATTGTCCACAACTTCTAACAAACGTTTCATATTCCTTTTTCAAGATTGAAATATCACTGTGTTTTAACTATACCTTTTGTTTATTTATCATAGGGGAGAAAAGACTCAGACAACAGTCCAAGGATCCCAGGACCCCCCCAAGTCACCAGCCTGAAGCTGACATTACCCCAAGCCCCAGCCCAAGACCATGCCCACCCGACGAGCTGGAGGAAGGAGAGGTGGAGGAAGTGTGCAATATTTCCACCCCACCAAGTGAGGGACTGACACCCCAGCTTAAGTTCATCTATTTAGGCGTGCATATTTTACAATAATTTTTTATCCACAAATTTTAGGTGATGTTCTGGTTGTGGAAGGCCAAACGGCGGAGCCATTTAGCACAGACAGTGCACAAAGACTCATTGGCCAGATAATGGTGTGGAATGGCCAAATTGATAGAATGCGTGACCAAATTGACAGCATGAGAAATCAGCTGGACAGCATGCAACAGGAAATGAAGAACATGATTGATGTTTTGGGCAGAATCTAATAACTTTTTGCCTAAAAACATCAATCATGTTCTTCATTTCATTGTCAAGTTTTATGTTTCTAAAATGTTTTAACTTGCTAAATACTATAATGTAAACATTTTACAGATGCACACGGTGTGTCATCATGTGCTATTTTCCATCAGGGGATATCAATGTACTTGTTTTGTGTTTGCAACCCCTTCATCAGAATAATGTTAGTTTGTGAGAGGAACAAAGGGATTGCACACACAAAACACGTCCATTGCTCCCTCATGATGGGAGATAGCACATGTTGACTTGAACCTTTTTTCACGAGAAATTGTGAGCATCTGCAATTTTTTTATTTTACATGGGTGACATCACCAGCACCGTTATTAACATGTTGAACTTTGTAAGTTCCTGTTATTTTTTGTTCTTATGGTTTTTAAAACCCTGTTGTGAAGTCAAATTTTGTAAACAATGTATATTTTCTACAAATATGCCTAAACTAAAAAAATACAAAAAAATATTGTTAACAAAAAAATAAATAAATAAAAAAACACGTTCAAACAAAACGCACCTTTCAATGTGCACACAGTAAAAGGTTTTTACTACTACAATGTGTATGGCTTATTATTTATCAATAACAGTTTGTTATTTTTTTGTGGTTACAGTGACAAAGGGTTTTATTAACTAAAGGGAAATGCACTTGCCACTACAAGTGCACTAGGAGACAGACAAAACCAAATGCAAACGAGAATCAAAACAAGAGATTGTTGCCAAATTTTTTTTTTTTTTTCAAAAAATCTTAAAGATCTTGTTGCATTGCAATGGCCCCCCAACCATTAAAATAATTGACATATCTGTCATGCACTTCACAGGCGGTTTGGGGGGCCAAGCCAATACGGCCACTTTCCAGGCCTGTGAGTGGTTCGTCAACACCAAGTCTGGCCTCAGGCCCAACAGAAGAATGTCAAAGAATGACGTCTCAAGAAATTATGCAGAATGCAGCAAGTAGGGATGAGCCGAACACCCCCCCCCCGGTTCGGTTCGCACCAGAACCTGCGAACGGACCGAAAATTCGCACAAACGTTAGAACCCCATTTATGTCTATGGGACTCGAACGTTCGAAATCAAAAGTGCTCATTTTAAAGGCTAATTTGCATGGTATTGTCCTAAAAAGGGTTTGGGGACCCGGGTCCTGCCCCAAGGGACATGTATCAATGCAAAAAAAACGTTTAAAAAAGGCCGTTTTTTCGGGAGCAGTGATTTTAATGATGCTTAAAGTAAAAAAAAAAGTGAAATATTCCTTTAAATATCGTACCTGGGGGGTGTCTATAGTATGCCTGTAAAGTGGCGCCTGTTTCCCGTGCTTAGAACAGTCCCTGCACAAAATGTAATTTTTAAAGGAAAAAAAGTCATTTAAAACTGCTTGCAGCTTTAATGTAATGTCGGGTCCTGGCAATATGGATGAAAATCAGTGAGACAAACGGCATGGGTACCCCCCAGTCCATTACCAGGCCCTTTGGGTCTTGTATGGATATTAAGGGGAACCTAGCACCCAAATTAAAAAAGGAAACAGCAGTATACAGGCTCTGTACTCTGAACAGCAGTATACAGGCAGTGCAAACAAGGCAGGGACTGTAGGTTTGTTGTTAACTAGAATCTGTTTATAGTTTTGAACTGGTACATTTTTAACGTGTTTAGCACCAGTCAAAAAATCTATTTTAAGCTGTTTGGAAAACATAGGGAAGGGTTATCACCCCTGTGACATTTGTTTTGCTGTCTGTGGTCCTCTTCAGAAGATTTCACCTCACTTTTTGTCCCAATGACAAATGTTTTTTGAAAATGTGGGGTTTTTTGTGAAACAAGAATTGGTGATAAAGCATCAGTGGAAAGGAGAAATGTTTTTCCCATATTAACTCTTACAGGAGAGAATTTCCCTTCCTAGGGGTAGATTTCATCTCATTTCCTGTTGTCGCCTTCCGTTTGCAAGTAGGAGTCGTTTGTAAGTTGGATGTTTGAAAGTAGGGGCCTGCCCTATATACTCAGCAGAAATTTGGGCCTTAGGTGTTGTTGTGGCCACAACACTGTAAGCCCTCACAGGGCCCTGCTGTGAAATATTAGATCAAGAATTGTACTTACATGCCCCTGTTGAACAGGGGCTGAAAAATTGGGCCTTAGGCACTGGTGCTGGTGCCACAACACTGCAACCCCTCACAGATACTCTAGTTGGAATGCAGAAATGAGCCCTGCTGCAAAGTATTGCATCAAAAATTGTAATTACACACCCCTGTTAAACAGGGGCTGAAAAATTAGGCCTTAGGCACTGGTGCTGGTGCCACAACACTGCAACCCCTCACAGATACTCTAGTTGAAACGCAGGAACGAGCCCTGCTGCAAAGTATTGCATCAAAAATTGTAATTACATGCCCCTGTTAAACAGGGGCTGAAAAATTGGGCCTTAGGCACTGGTGCTGGTGCCACAACACTGCAACCCCTCACAGATACTCTAGTTGGAATGCAGGAACGAGCCATGCTGCAAAGTATTGCATCAAAAATTGTAATTACACGCCCCTGTTAAACAGGGGCTGAAAAATTGGGCCTTAGGCACTGGTGGCGGCGCCCAGAACCCAAAATGTTCTTACAAGCTATCAGCATGATCATTGAGGAGGAGTAGAATAATTACTCAGGATAGTCACTCAACATTAGCATAGGCAGTCTTTAAAGGGATCTGAGATTTAAAAAAAAAATATTCGGTTACATCAGCATCAGGTGCTTGGTAGCTGGTGGTGATCCAAGACTGATTCATTTTTATGAAGGTCAGTCAATTGACCGAGTCGGTGGACAGACGCTCCCTGTGATCGGTTACAAAGCCTCCAGCAGCACTGAATGTGTGTTCCGAAAGAACGCTGGATGCAGGACAGGCCAGTAGCTCAATTGCATACTGTGCAAGCTCTGACCAGTGATCCATCCTCAAGACCCAGTAACCCAGAGGATTTTCGGTGGGAAAGGTGTCCAAGTCAGATCTTGCCCCTAGGTATTCCTGCACCATGTAAAACAGACGCTGGCGATGGTTGCTGGAACCGATCATACCTTGGGACTGCGGACTAAAAAATTGTCTGAACGCATCGGTCAGACGGCCACCTTCTCCACTGCTCCTTCTTTGACTGACCGAAGCCTCAGCAACCCGTTGTCCCAGTCTCTGGGAACGCATTGCACAGACCTTTCTGCAAGGCCTCCCGAAGATGTTTCATCCTCTGCTCCCTCTGTGATGGCAAGATAAGGTCCACAACCTTACCCTTGTAACGTGGTTCAAAGAGGGTTGCCAGCCAGTATTGGTCCTTCTCCTTAAAACCATGAATACAAGGATCCTTACGCAGGCTTTGCAGGATCAGGGAGGCCATGCAGCGTAGGTTTGCTGAGGCATTCGGTCCGGAGTCCTCTGGGTCACTGAGGACGAAATGGTCCGCAGCCACCTCCTCCCAGCCACGTACAAGTCCATGTGTTTCTTGGGACTGATCCCTTAAAGACTGCTGCTGATGCTGAGTGCCAGGCTCCACCTCCATGCTGACACAATCCTCCTCTTCCTGTGTGATCGGCGGGCACGCAGGAACACTGTCTGGATAAAGGGGGCCTTGAGAGCTAAGCAAGTCCTCCTCTTCCTGCCTCTGTTCTGCCTCAAGTGCCCTGTCCATTATTCCACGCAGCGTGTGCTCCAACAGGTGGACAAGGGGGACAATGTCACTGATGCATGCACTGTCACTGCTCACCATCCTAGTGGCCTCCTCAAATGGTGACAGGACAGTGCATGCATCGCTGATCATGGCCCACTGGCGTGGGGAAAAAAACAAGCTCCCCTGACCCTGTCCTGGTGCCATAGTCGCACAGGTACTCATTGATGGCCCTCTGCTGCATGTGCTGCCGCTGCAGCATGGCCAACGTTGAGTTCCACCTGGTGGGCATGTCACAGATTAGGCGGTTCTTGGGCAGGTCAAACTCCTTTTGGAGGTCTGCCAGCCGAGCACTGGCATTATATGACCAGCGGAAATGCACACAGACTTTCCTGGCCTGCCTCAGGACATCCTGTAAGCCCGGGTACCTGCCCAAGAACAGCTGCACCACCAAGTTAAGGACGTGAGCCAAAAAGGGCACATGGGTCATTTGTCCCAGTCGAAGGGCAGAGAGGAGATTGGTGCCATTGTCGCAAACCACCATTCCTGCCTTAAGTTGGCGTGGCGTCAACCACCTCTGAACTTGCCCCTGCAGAGCTGACAGAACCTCTGCCCCAGTGTGGCTCCTATCCCCCAAGCACACCAGCTCAAGCACCGCATGGCATCTTTTGGCCTGCATACTTGCGTAGCCCCTTGAACGGCTACAGAGCACCGCTGGTTCCTATGACAAAGCACAGGAAGAGGCCATGGAGGAAGAAGAAGAGGAGGGGGTGGAGGAGAGAGGTGTGTCACAATCATTAGTAGTGGCATTTTGGAGGCGTGGTGGCAGAACAACCTCCAACACTACTGCACCTTGTCCTACATCCTTCCCAGCTGCCAGCAGAGTCAACAAATGCGCAGTGAAACTTAGGTAACGTCCCTGTGCATGCCTGCTGGACGATGAGTCAGCAGTAATATGCACCTTACCGCTGACCGCCCTGTCCGGCGAGGCATGGAAATTGCCTTCCACATGCCGGTAGAGAGCCGGAATCGCCTTCCGTGAGAAAAAGTGGCGTTTGGGTACCTGCCACTGAGGAACCGCACATTCCACAAACTCACGGAAGGGGGCAGAGTCTACCAACTGAAAAAGGCAGCAGTTGAAGTGCTAGCAATTTTGCCAAGCTAGTATTCAACCGCTGGGCATGTGGATGGCTGGGAGCGAACTTCTTTCGGCGGTGCAGCAGCTGGTGCAGAGAAATTTGCCTGGTACAATCTGACGTCGGTGTACCGAAAGCAGATTGCCCACAAGTACTTGGGTGTGACACACCTAATTCTACACCTTCATTCCTCTCAGTGCAGGTCTCAGAGAGGACTGAAGGTATAGTGGGGTTGGAGATCTCAGCTGATGAGGAGCAAGAGGGGTCCTCTTTGTTCTTTGGTGTGGGTCTTTTAGATACGCTTGCCAATGAACTGCATGGCAGGTCAATATATGTCTGGTCAAGCATGTGGTGCCCAAGTGGGAGATGTTTTGACCACGCGAGATACGCTTGAGACATATGTTGCAAATAGCAGCGATGCAATCTGATGCACTCATCTCAAAAAAGACCCACACCAAAGAACTTTTGGAATAACGCACAGAGACAGCAGTGCCCTGCACATGCGGAGCTTTGGGGTGTGATGCAGTCAGTGTGCTGCCCTTAGGCTGGCCCCTGGAGGGCATCCTGTCTCGTTGGTGATGTGCCTCCTCCTCCTCCTCCTGCTCCTCTCTCCTATCAGGCATCCATGTTGAGTCAGTGACCTCATCATCCCCTCCATCCTCATCACTGAAGCAAACCTGGCAGCATGCTGCAGCAGGGGAAGAATGACTGCCAGATTGCTGTCCTTCTTGGGCACCCCCTCTGTCCGTGCTCACGTTACTGCCTTCATCTAGTTCAGTATCATCATCAGAGCCTTCTAAATGCTGGGCATCCTCCTGGAGCATGTACCCAACACTGTGGTCATACAGTTCAAGGGACTCCTCAAGAGGACATGGTGGGGCTAGGGAAGGAGTGACTGATGCCATTGAGCCGAGGGAAGAGGCGGCGTTGGCAGTTGCTTTGCCAGACAAAGTAAACTGAGCATGAGTGAGAGAGGATGAGGAGGATGAGGACGGCTTTGTCATCCATTCGACCAAGTCTTCCGCATGTTGCGGCTCAACATGGCCAGCTGCCGGAAAAAAGGCCAAGCGTGTCCCACGGCCACGTGCTGATGAGGATGCACCATCTCCACGACCAGCACTGTTGCCTCTAGACACAGAGCCTGCTTGCCCTCTTTTATTGGCTTGTGACTGTCTGCCTCTCCTTTTTGGCCTTCCAGACATACTAATGGCCTGTAGCTGCACTAAGCTGGGATATATATATATATATATATATATATATATATATATATACACACTGATACTGCAGCTAGCAAAATCAACTGCCTGCCTGTAGTATGAGAACACCACCAACCTTCTACAGGTAGCTTTAGCTGAACACTGTGCAGAGCTCGCAAAAAACTAACTTGTAGCTTATTTAGCTGCCTGCGGTAGTGATAGGATCAGGAAAACACCACCAACCTTCTACAGGTAGCTTTAGCTGGACACTGTGCAGAGCTCGCAAAAAATTAACTTGTAGCTTATTTAGCTGCCTGCGGTAGTGATAGGATCAGGAAAACACCACCAACCTTGTACAGGTAGCTTTAGCTAAACACTGTGCAGAGCTCGCAAAAAAAAAAAACTTGTAGCTTATTTAACTGCCTGCGGTAGTGATAGGATCAGGAAAACACCACGAACCTTCTACAGGTAGCTTTAGGTGAACATTGTGCAGAGCTAGCAAAAAACTAACTTGTAGCTTATTTAGCTGCCTGCGGTAGTGATAGGATCAGGAAAACACCACCAAAGTTCTACAGGTAACTTTAGCTGGACACTGTGCAGAGCTCACACTACACTAACTTGTAGTTTTAGCTGAACACTGTGAGGAGGACGCACTACACCAACTTGTAGCATTAGCTGAACACTGTTCAGAGGACGCACTACACTAACTTGTAGCTTTAGCTGAACACTGTGCAGAGGTCGCACTACACAAACTTGTAGTTTTATCTGAATACTGTTCAGAGGACACACTATACTAACTTGTAGCTTTAGCTGAACACTGTGCAGAGGTCATACTACACTAACTTGTAGTTTTAGCTGAACACTGTTCAGAGGACGCACTACACTAAATTGTAGCTTTAGCTGAACACTGTGCAGAGGTCGCACTATACTAACTTGTAGTTTTAGCTGAACACTGTGAGGTGGACGAACATCACTAACTTGTAGCTTTAGCTGAACACTGTGAGGAGGACGCACTACCCTAACTTGTAGCTTTAGCTGAACACAGTGCACTACACTAACTTGTAGTTTTAGCTGAACACTGTGAGGAGGACGCACTACACTAACTTGTAGCTTATTTAGCTGCCTGCGGTAGTGATAGGATTAGGAAAACACCACCAACCTTCTACAGGTAGCTTTAGGTGAACACTGTGCAGAGCTCGCAAAAAACTAACTTGTAGCTTATTTAGCTGTCTGCGGTAGTGATAGGATCAGGAAAACATCACCAACCTTTTACAGGTAGCTTTAGCTGAACACTGTGCAGAGATTGTACTACACTAACTTGTAGTTTCAGCTGAACACTGTGCAGAGCTCGCAAAAAACTAACTTGTAGCTTATTTAGCTGCCTGCGGTAGTGATAGGATCAGGAAAACACCTCCAACCTTCTACAGGTAACTTTAGGTGAACACTGTGCAGAGCTCACAAAAAACTAACTTGTAGCTTATTTAGCTGCCTGCGGTAGTGATAGGATCAGGAAAACACCACCAACCTTCTACAGGTAGCTTTAGCTGAACACTGTGCAGAGCTCGCAAAAAAAAAACTTGAAACTTATTTAGCTGCCTGCGGTAGTGATAGGATCAGGAAAACACCACCAACCTTCTACTAGTAGCTTTAGCTGAACACTGTGCAGAGCTCGCAATACGCTGACTTGTAGTTTTACCTGAACACTGTGCAGAGCTCGCAAAAAACTAACTTGTAGCTTATTTAGCTGCCTGCGGTAGTGATAGGATCAGGAAAGCACCACCAACCTTCTACAGGTAGCTTTAGCTGAACACTGTGCAGAGCTCCCAAAAAACTAACTTGTAGCTTATTTAGCTGCCTGCGGTAGAGATAGGATCAGGAAAACACCAACAACCTTCTACAGGTAGCTTTAGGTGAACACTGTGCAGAGCTTGCAAAAAGAAATAACTTGCAGCTTATTTAGCTGCCTGCGGTAGTGATAGGATCAGGAAAACACCACCAACCTTATACAGGTAGCTTTAGCTGAACACTGTGCAGAACTCCCAAAAAACTAACTTGTAGCTTATTTAGCTGCCTGCGGTAGAGATAGGATAAGGAAAACACCATCAACCTTCTACAGGTGGCTTTAGGTGAACACTGTGCAGAGCTCGTAAAAAAAAAATAACTTGCAGATTTAGCTGCCTGCGGTAGTGATAGGATCAGGAAAACACCACCAACCTTCTACAGGTAGCTTTAGGTGAACACTGTGCAGAGTTTGCAAAAAAATAACTTGTAGCTTATTTAGCTGCCTGCGGTAGTGATAGGATCAGGAGAACACCACCAACCTTCTACAGGTAGCTTTAGGTTAACACTGTGCAGAGCTCACAAAAAACTAACTTGTAGCTTATTTAGCTGCCTGCGGTAGTGATAGGATCAGGAAAACACCACCAACCTTCTACAGGTAGCTTTAGCTGAACACTGTGCAGAGCTCGCAAAAAAAAAACTTGAAACTTATTTAGCTGCCTGCGGTAGTGATAGGATCAAAAAAACACCACAAACCTTCTACTAGTAGCTTTAGCTGAACACTGTGCAGAGCTCGCAATACGCTGACTTGTAGTTTTACCTGAACACTGTGCAGAGCTCGCAAAAAACTAACTTGTAGCTTATTTAGCTGCCTGCGGTAGTGATAGGATCAGGAAAACACCACCAACCTTCTACAGGTAGCTTTAGCTGGACACTGTGCAGAGCTCGCAAAAAATTAACTTGTAGCTTATTTAGCTGCCTGCGGTAGTGATAGGATCAGGAAAACACCACCAACCTTGTACAGGTAGCTTTAGCTAAACACTGTGCAGAGCTCGCAAAAAAAAAAAACTTGTAGCTTATTTAACTGCCTGCGGTAGTGATAGGATCAGGAAAACACCACGAACCTTCTACAGGTAGCTTTAGGTGAACATTGTGCAGAGCTAGCAAAAAACTAACTTGTAGCTTATTTAGCTGCCTGCGGTAGTGATAGGATCAGGAAAACACCACCAAAGTTCTACAGGCAACTTTAGCTGGACACTGTGCAGAGCTCACACTACACTAACTTGTAGTTTTAGCTGAACACTGTGAGGAGGACGCACTACACCAACTTGTAGCATTAGCTGAACACTGTTCAGAGGACGCACTACACTAACTTGTAGCTTTAGCTGAACACTGTGCAGAGGTCGCACTACACAAACTTGTAGTTTTATCTGAATACTGTTCAGAGGACACACTATACTAACTTGTAGCTTTAGCTGAACACTGTGCAGAGGTCATACTACACTAACTTGTAGTTTTAGCTGAACACTGTTCAGAGGACGCACTACACTAAATTGTAGCTTTAGCTGAACACTGTGCAGAGGTCGCACTATACTAACTTGTAGTTTTAGCTGAACACTGTGAGGTGGACGAACATCACTAACTTGTAGCTTTAGCTGAACACTGTGAGGAGGACGCACTACCCTAACTTGTAGCTTTAGCTGAACACAGTGCACTACACTAACTTGTAGTTTTAGCTGAACACTGTGAGGAGGACGCACTACACTAACTTGTAGCTTATTTAGCTGCCTGCGGTAGTGATAGGATTAGGAAAACACCACCAACCTTCTACAGGTAGCTTTAGGTGAACACTGTGCAGAGCTCGCAAAAAACTAACTTGTAGCTTATTTAGCTGTCTGCGGTAGTGATAGGATCAGGAAAACATCACCAACCTTTTACAGGTAGCTTTAGCTGAACACTGTGCAGAGATTGTACTACACTAACTTGTAGTTTCAGCTGAACACTGTGCAGAGCTCGCAAAAAACTAACTTGTAGCTTATTTAGCTGCCTGCGGTAGTGATAGGATCAGGAAAACACCTCCAACCTTCTACAGGTAACTTTAGGTGAACACTGTGCAGAGCTCACAAAAAACTAACTTGTAGCTTATTTAGCTGCCTGCGGTAGTGATAGGATCAGGAAAACACCACCAACCTTCTACAGGTAGCTTTAGCTGAACACTGTGCAGAGCTCGCAAAAAAAAAACTTGAAACTTATTTAGCTGCCTGCGGTAGTGATAGGATCAGGAAAACACCACCATCCTTCTACTAGTAGCTTTAGCTGAACACTGTGCAGAGCTCGCAATACGCTGACTTGTAGTTTTACCTGAACACTGTGCAGAGCTCGCAAAAAACTAACTTGTAGCTTATTTAGCTGCCTGCGGTAGTGATAGGATCAGGAAAGCACCACCAACCTTCTACAGGTAGCTTTAGCTGAACACTGTGCAGAGCTCCCAAAAAACTAACTTGTAGCTTATTTAGCTGCCTGCGGTAGAGATAGGATCAGGAAAACACCAACAACCTTCTACAGGTAGCTTTAGGTGAACACTGTGCAGAGCTTGCAAAAAGAAATAACTTGCAGCTTATTTAGCTGCCTGCGGTAGTGATAGGATCAGGAAAACACCACCAACCTTCTACAGGTAGCTTTAGCTGAACACTGTGCAGAGCTCCCAAAAAACTAACTTGTAGCTTATTTAGCTGCCTGCGGTAGAGATAGGATAAGGAAAACACCATCAACCTTCTACAGGTGGCTTTAGGTGAACACTGTGCAGAGCTCGTAAAAAAAAAATAACTTGCAGATTTAGCTGCCTGCGGTAGTGATAGGATCAGGAAAACACCACCAACCTTCTACAGGTAGCTTTAGGTGAACACTGTGCAGAGTTTGCAAAAAAATAACTTGTAGCTTATTTAGCTGCCTGCGGTAGTGATAGGATCAGGAGAACACCACCAACCTTCTACAGGTAGCTTTAGGTTAACACTGTGCAGAGCTCACAAAAAACTAACTTGTAGCTTATTTAGCTGCCTGCGGTAGTGATAGGATCAGGAAAACACCACCAACCTTCTACAGGTAGCTTTAGCTGAACACTGTGCAGAGCTCGCAAAAAAAAAACTTGAAACTTATTTAGCTGCCTGTGGTAGTGATAGGATCAAAAAAACACCACAAACCTTCTACTAGTAGCTTTAGCTGAACACTGTGCAGAGCTCGCAATACGCTGACTTGTAGTTTTACCTGAACACTGTGCAGAGCTCGCAAAAAACTAACTTGTAGCTTATTTAGCTGCCTGCGGTAGTGATAGGATCAGGAAAGCACCACCAACCTTCTACAGGTAGCTTTAGCTGAACACTGTGCAGAGCTCCCAAAAAACTAACTTGTAGCTTATTTAGCTGCCTGCGGTAGAGATAGGATCAGGAAAACACCACCAACCTTCTACAGGTAGCTTTAGGTGAACACTGTGCAGAGCTTGCAAAAAAATAACTTGCAGCTTATTTAGCTGCCTGCGGTAGTGATAGGATCAGGAAAACACCACCAACCTTATACAGGTAGCTTTAGCTGAACACTGTGCAGAGCTTCCAAAAAACTAACTTGTAGCTTATTTAGCTGCCTGCGGTAGAGATAGGATAAGGAAAACACCACCAACCTTCTACAGGTAGCTTTAGGTGAACACTGTGCAGAGCTCGCAAAAAAAAAATAACTTGCAGATTTAGCTGCCTGCGGTAGTGATAGGATCAGGAAAACACCACCAACCTTCTACAGGTAGCTTTAGGTGAACACTGTGCAGAGCTTGCAAAAAAAAATAACTTGTAGCTTATTTAGCTGCCTGTGGTAGTGATAGGATCAGGAAAACACCACCAACCTTCTACTAGTAACTTTAGCTGAACACTGTGCAGAGCTCGCACTGCACTGACTTGTAGTTTTACCTGAACACTGTGCAGAGCTCGCAAAAAACTAACTTGTAGCTTATTTAGCTCCCTGCGGTAGTGATAGGATCAGGAAAGCACCACCAACATTCTACAGGTAGCTTTAGCTGAACACTGTGCAGAGCTTGCAAAAAATGAACTTGTAGCTTATTTAGCTGCCTGCGGTAGTGATAGGATCAGGAAAACACCACCAACCTTCTACAGGTAGGTTTAGGTGAACACTGTGCAGAGCTCGCAAAAAAAAATAACTTGCAGCTTATTTAGCTGCCTGCGGGAGTGATAGGATCAGGAAAACACCACCAACCTTCTACAGGTAGTTTGTGATGAACACTGTGCAGAGCTTGCACTACAGACTTGTAGTTTTAGCTTAACACTGTGCAGAGCTCGCAAAAAACTAACTTGTAGCTTATTTAGTTGCCTGCGGTAGTGATAGGATCAGGAAAACACCACCAACCTTCTACAGGTAGCTTTTGGTGAACACTGTGCAGAGCTCGCAAAAAAATAACTTGTAGCTTATTTAGCTGCCTGCGGTAGTGATAGGATCAGGAAAACACCACCAACCTCCTACAGCTAGCTTTAGCTGAACACTGTGCAGAGCTCGCACTACACTAACTTGTAGTTTTAGCTGAACACTGTGCAGAGCTCGCAAAAAACTAACTTGTAGCTTATTTAGCTGCCTGCGGTGGTGATAGGATCGGGAAAACAACACCAACCTTCTACAGGTAGCTTTAGCTGGACACTGTGCAGAGCTCACACTACACTAACTTGTAGTTTTAGCTGAACACTGTGAGGAGGACGCACTACACCAACTTGTAGCATTAGCTGAACACTGTTCAGAGGATGCACTACACTAACTTGTAGCTTTAGCTGAACACTGTGCAGAGGTCACACTACACCAACTTGTAGTTTTATCTGAATACTGTTCAGAGGACACACTATACTAACTTGTAGCTTTAGCTGAACACTGTGCAGAGGTCATACTACACTAACTTGTAGTTTTAGCTGAACACTGTTCAGAGGATGCACTACACTAACTTGTAGCTTTAGCTGAACACTGTGCAGAGGTCTCACTATACTAACTTGTAGCTTTAGCTGAACACTGTGAGGTGGACGCACATCACTAACTTGTAGCTTTAGCTGAACACTGTGAGGAGGACGCACTACCCTAACTTGTAGCTTTAGCTGAACACAGTGCACTACACTAACTTGTAGTTTTAGCTAAACACTGTGAGGAGGACGCACTACACTAACTTGTAGCTTATTTAGCTGCCTGCGGTAGTGATAGGATTAGGAAAACACCATCAACCTTCTACAGGTAGCTTTAGGTGAACACTGTGGAGAGCTCGCAAAAAACTAACTTGTAGCTTATTTAGCTGTCTGCGGTAGTGATAGGATCAGGAAAACATCACCAACCTTTTACAGGTAGCTTTAGCTGAACACTGTGCAGAGATTGTACTACACTAACTTGTAGTTTCAGCTGAACACTGTGCAGAGCTCGCAAAAAACTAACTTGTAGCTTATTTAGCTGCCTGCGGTAGTGATAGAATCAGGAAAACACCACCAACCTTCTACAGGTAGCTTTAGCTGAACACTGTGCAGAGCTCGCAAACAACGAACTTGTAGCTTATTTAGCTGCCTGCGGTAGTGATAGGATCAGGAAAACACCTCCAACCTTCTACAGGTAGCTTTAGGTGAACACTGTGCAGAGCTCACAAAAAACTAACTTGTAGCTTATTTAGCTGCCTGCGGTAGTGATAGGATCAGGAAAACACCACCAACCTTCTACAGGTAGCTTTAGCTGAACACTGTGCAGAGCTCGCAAAAAAAAAACTTGAAACTTATTTAGCTGCCGGCCGTAGTGATAGGATCAGGAAAACACCACCAACCTTCTACTAGTAGCTTTAGCTGAACACTGTGCAGAGCTCGCAATACGCTGACTTGTAGTTTTACCTGAACACTGTGCAGAGCTCGCAAAAAACTAACTTGTAGCTTATTTTGCTGCCTGTGGTAGTGATAGGATCAGGAAAGCACCACCAACATTCTACAGGTAGCTTTAGGTGAACACTGTGCAGAGCTCGCAAAAAAATAACTTCAAACTTATTTAGCTGCCTGCGGTAGTGATAGGATCAGGAAAACACCACCAACCTTCTACAGGTAGCTTTAGGTGAACACTGTGCAGAGCTTGCAAAAAAAAATAACTTGTAGCTTATTTAGCTGCCTGTGGTAGTGATAGGATCAGGAAAACACCACCAACCTTCTACTAGTAACTTTAGCTGAACACTGTGCAGAGCTCGCACTGCACTGACTTGTAGTTTTACCTGAACACTGTGCAGAGCTCGCAAAAAACGAACTTGTAGCTTATTTAGCTGCCTGCGGTAGTGATAGGATCAGGAAAGCACCACCAACATTCTACAGGTAGCTTTAGCTGAACACTGTGCAGAGCTTGCAAAAAATGAACTTGTAGCTTATTTAGCTGCCTGCGGTAGTGATAGGATCAGGAAAACACCACCAACCTTCTACAGGTAAGTTTAGGTAAACACTGTGCAGAGCTCGCAAAAAAAAATAACTTGCAGCTTATTTAGCTGCCTGCGGGAGTGATAGGATCAGGAAAACACCACCAACCTTCTACAGGTAGTTTGTGATGAACACTGTGCAGAGCTTGCACTACAGACTTGTAGTTTTAGCTTAACACTGTGCAGAGCTCGCAAAAAAAAATAACTCGTAGCTTATTTAGCTGCCTGCGGTAGTGATAGGATCAGGAAAACAACACCAACCTTCTACAGGTAGCTTTTAGTGAACACTGTGCAGAGCTCGCTAAAAAATAACTTGTAGCTTATTTAGCTGCCTGCGGTAGTGATAGGATCAGGAAAACACCACCAACCTCCTACAGCTAGCTTTAGCTGAACACTGTGCAGAGCTCGCACTACACTAACTTGTAGTTTTAGCTGAACACTGTGCAGAGCTCGCAAAAAAGTAACTTGTAGCTTATTTAGCTGCCTGCGGTGGTGATAGGATCAGGAAAACAACACCAACCTTCTACAGGTAGCTTTAGCAGGACACTGTGCAGAGCTCACACTACACTAACTTGTAGTTTTAGGTGAACACTGTGAGGAGGACGCACTACAACAACTTGTAGCATTAGCTGAACACTGTTCAGAGGACGCACTACACTAACTTGTAGCTTTAGCTGAACACTGTGCAGAGGTCGCACTACACCAACTTGTAGTTTTATCTGAATACTGTTCTGAGGACACACTATACTAACTTGTAGCTTTAGCTGAACACTGTGCAGAGGTCATACTACACTAACTTGTAGTTTTAGCTGAACACTGTTCAGAGGACGCACTATACTAACTTGTAGTTTTAGCTGAACACTGTGAGGTGGACGCACATTACTAACTTGTAGCTTTAGCTGAACACTGTGCAGAGCTCCCAAAAAACTAACTTGTAGCTTATTTAGCTGCCTGCGGTAGAGATAGGATCAGGAAAACACCACCAACCTTCTACAGGTAGCTTTAGGTGAACACTGTGCAGAGCTTGCAAAAAAAAATAACTTGCAGCTTATTTAGCTGCCTGCGGTAGTGATAGGATCAGGAAAACACCACCAACCTTATACAGGTAGCTTTATCTGAACACTGTGCAGAGCTCCCAAAAAACTAACTTGTAGCTTATTTAGCTGCCTGCGGTAGAGATAGGATCAGGAAAACACCATCAACCTTCTACAGGTAGCTTTAGGTGAACACTGTGCAGAGTTCGCAAAAAAAAAATAACTTGCAGATTTAGCTGCCTGCGGTAGTGATAGGATCAGGAAAACACCACCAACCTTCTACTAGTAGCTTTAGCTGAACACTGTGCAGAGCTCGCAATACGCTGACTTGAAGTTTTACCTGAACACTGTGCAGAGCTCGCAAAAAACTAACTTGTAGCTTTTTTAGCTGACTGCGGTAGTGATAGGATCAGGAAAGCACCACCAACCTTCTACAGGTAGCTTTAGCTGAACACTGTGCAGATCTCCCAAAAAACTAACTTGTAGCGTATTTAGCTGCCTGCGGTAGAGATAGGATCAGGAAAACACCACCAACCTTCTACAGGTAGCTTTAGGTGAACACTGTGCAGAGCTTGCAAAAAAAAAAAACTTGCAGCTTATTTAGCTGCCTGCGGTAGTGATAGGATCAGGAAAACACCACCAACCTTATACAGGTAGCTTTAGCTGAACACTGTGCAGAGCTCCCAAAAAACTAACTTGTAGCTTATTTAGCTGCCTGCGGTAGAGATAGGATCAGGAAAACACCACCAACCTTCTACAGGTAGCTTTAGGTGAACACTGTGCAGAGCTTACAAAAAAAAAAAAAGCAGATTTAGCTGCCTGCGGTAGTGATAGGATCAGGAAAACACCACCAACCTTCTACAGGTAGCTTTTGGTGAACACTGTGCAGAGCTCGCAAAAAAATAACTTGTAGCTTATTTAGCTGCCTGCGGTAGTGATAGGATTAGGAAAACACCACCCACCTTCTATAGGTAGCTTTAGGTGAACACTGTGCTGAGCTCGCAAAAAACTAAATAGTAGCTTATTTAGCTGCCTGCGGTAGTGATAGGATCAGGAAAACACAACCAACCTTCTACAGGTAGCTTTAGCTGAACACTGTGCAGAGCTTGCAAAAAAAAATAACTTGTAGCTTATTTAGCTGCCTGTGGTAGTGAAAGGAACAGGAAAAAACCACCAACCTTCTACTAGTAACTTTAGCTGAACACTGTACAGAGCTCGCACTACACTGACTTGTAGTTTTACCTGAACACTGTGCAGAGCTCGCAAAAAACTAACTTGTAGCTTATTTAGCTGCCTGCGGTAGTGATAGGATCAGGAAAGCACCACCAACATTCTACAGGTAGCTTTAGGTGAACACTGTGCAGAGCTCGTAAAACTTGTAGTTTTAGTTGAACACTGTGAGGAGGACGCACTACACCAACTTGTAACTTTAGCTAAACACTGTTCAGAGGACGCACTACACTAACTTGTAGCTTTAGCTGAAAACTGTGCAGAGTTCGCAAAAAAATAACTTCAAACTTATTTAGCTGCCTGCGGTAGTGATAGGATCAGGAAAACACCACCAACCTTCTACAGGTAGCTTTAGGTGAACACTGTGCAGAGCTTGCAAAAAAAAATAACTTGTAGCTTATTTAGCTGCCTGTGGTAGTGATAGGATCAGGAAAACACCACCAACCTTCTACAGGTAGCTTTAGGTGAACACTGTGCAGAGTCTGCAAAAAAATAACTTGTAACTTATTTAGCTGCCTGCGGTAGTGATAGGATCAGGAGAACACCACCAACCTTCTACAGGTAGCTTTAGGTGAACACTGTGCAGAGCTCGCAAAAAACTAACTTGTAGCTTATTTAGCTGCCTGCGGTAGTGATAGGATCAGGAAAACACCACCAACCTTCTACTGGTAGCTTTAGCTGAACACTGTGCAGAGCTCACACTACACTAACTTGTAGTTTTAGCTGAACACTGTGAGGAGGAAGCACTACACCAATTTGTAGCTTTAGCTAAACACTGTTCAGAGGACGCACTACACTAACTTGTAGCTTTAGCTGAACACTGTGCAGAGGTCGTGCTACACTAACTTGTAGTTTTAGCTGAACACTGTGAGGAGGACGCACTATACTAAATTGTAGTTTTAGCTGAACGCTGTGCAGAGGTCGCACTATACTAACTTGTAGTTTTAAATGAACACTGTGAGGAGGACGCACTACACTAACTTTTAGCTTATTTAGCTGCCTGCGGTAGTGATAGGATTAGGAAAACACCACCCACCATCTACAGGTAGCTTTAGGTGAACACTGTGCAGAGCTCGCAAAAAACTAAATTGTAGCTTATTTAGCTGCCTGCGGTAGTGATAGGATCAGGATAACACCACCAACCTTCTACAGGTAGCTTTAGCTGAACACTGTGCAGAGCTCGCAAAAAAATAACTTCAAACTTATTTAGCTGCCTGCGGTAGTGATAGGATCAGGAAAACACCACCAACCTTCTACAGATAGCTTTAGGTGAACACTGTGCAGAGCTTGCAAAAAAAAATAACTTGTAGCTTATTTAGCTGCCTGTGGTAGTGATAGGATCAGGAAAACACCACCAACCTTCTACTAGTAACTTTAGCTGAACACTGTGCAGAGCTCGCACTACACTGACTTGTAGTTTTACCTGAACACTGTGCAGAGCTCGCAAAAAACTAACTTGTAGCTTATTTAGCTGCCTGCGGTAGTGATAGGATCAGGAAAGCACCACCAACATTCTACAGGTAGCTTTAGCTGATCACTGTGCAGAGCTTGCAAAAAGTGAACTTGTAGCTTATTTAGCTGCCTGCGGTAGTGATAGGATAAGGAAAACACCACCAACCTTCTACAGGTAGGTTTAGGTGAACACTGTGCAGAGCTCGCAAAAAAAAATAACTTGCAGCTTATTTAGCTGCCTGCGGTAGTGATAGGATCAGGAAAACACCACAAACCTTCTACTAGTAACTTTAGCTGAACACTGTGCAGAGCTCGCACTACACTGACTTGTAGTTTTAACTGAACACTGTGCAGAGCTCGCAAAAAACTAACTTGTAGCTTATTTAGCTGCCTGCGGTAGTGATAGGATCAGGAAAACACCACCAACCTTCTACAGGTAGCTTTTGGTGAACACTGTGCAGAGCTCGCAAAAAACTAACTTGTAGCTTATTTAGCTGCCTGCGGTAGTGATAGGATCAGGAAAACACCACCAACCTCCTACAGCTAGCTTTAGCTGAACACTGTGCAGAGCTCGCACTACACTAACTTGTAGTTTTAGCTAAACACTGCGCAGAGCTCGCAAAAAACTAACTTGTAGCTTATTTAGCTGCCTGCGGTGGTGATAGGATCAGGAAAACAACACCAACCTTCTACAGGTAGCTTTTGGTGAACACTGTGCAGAGCTCGCAAAAAAATAACTTGTAGCTTATTTAGCTGCCTGCAGTAGTGATAGGATCAGGAAAACACCACCAACCTTTTACAGGTAGCTTTAGGTGAACACTGTGCAGAGTTTGCAAAAAAATAACTTGTAGCTTATTTGGCTGCCTGCGGTAGTGAGAGGATCAGGAAAACACCACCAACCTTCTACTGGTAGCTTTAGCTGAACACTGTGCAGAGCTCACACCACACTAACTTGTAGTTTTAGCTGAACACTGTGAGGAGGACGCACTACACCAACTTGTAGTTTAGCTAAACACTGATCAGAGGACGCACTACACTAACTTGTAGCTTTAGCTGAACACTGTGCAGAGGTCGCGCTACACTAACTTGTAGTTTTAGCTGAACACTGTGAGGAGGACGCACTATACTAAATTGTAGCTTTAGCTGAACACTGTGCAGATGTCGCACTATACTAACTTGTAGTTTTACCTGAACACTGTGAGGAGGACGCATTACACTAACTTGTAGCTTATTTAGCTGCCTGCGGTAGTGATAGGATTAGGAAAACACCACCCACCTTCTACAGGTAGCTTTAGGTGAACACTGTGCAAAGCTCGCAAAAAACTAAATTGTAGCTTATTTAGCTGCCTGCGGTAGTGATAGGATCAGGAAAACACCACCAACCTTCTACAGGTAGCTTTAGCTGAACACTGTGCAGAGCTCGCAAAAAAATAACTTCAAACTTATTTAGCTGCCTGCGGTAGTGATAGGATCAGGAAAACACCACCTACCTTCTACAGGTAGCTTTAGGTGAACACTGTGCAGAGCTTGCAAAAAAAAAATAACTTGTAGCTTATTTAGCTGCCTGTGGTAGTGATAGGATCAGGAAAACACCACCAACCTTCTACTAGTAACTTTAGCTGAACACTGTGCAGAGCTCGCACTACACTGACTTGTAGTTTTACCTGAACACTGTGCAGAGCTCGCAAAAAACTAACTTGTAGCTTATTTAGCTGCCTGCGGTAGTGATAGGATCAGGAAAGCACCACCAACATTCTACAGGTAGCTTTAGCTGAACACTGTGCAGAGCTTGCAAAAAATGAACTTGTAGCTTATTTAGCTGCCTGCGGTAGTGCTAGGATCAGGAAAACACCACCAACCTTCTACAGGTAGCTTTTGGTGAACACTGTCCAGAGCTCGCAAAAAAATAACTTGTAGCTTATTTAGCTGCCTGCGGTAGTGATAGGATCAGGAAAACACCACCAACCTCCTACAGCTAGCTTTAGCTGAACACTGTGCAGAGCTCGCACTACACTAACTTTTAGTTTTAGCTGAACACTGTGCAGAGCTCGCAAAAAAACTAACTTGTAGCTTATTTAGCTGCCTGCGGTGGTGATAGGATCAAGAAAACAACACCAACCTTCTACAGGTAGCTTTTGGTGAACACTGTGCAGAGCTCGCAAGAAAATAACTTGTAGCTTATTTAGCTGCCTGCGGTAGTGATAGGATCAGGAAAACACCACCAACCTTGTACAGGTAGCTTTAGGTGAACACTGTGCAGAGTTTGCAAAAAAATAACTTGTAGCTTATTTAGCTGCCTGCGGTAGTGATAGGATCAGGAGAACACCACCAACCTTCTACAGGTAGCTTTAGGTGAACACTGTGCAGAGCTCGCAAAAAAATAACTTGTAGCTTATTTAGCTGCCTGCGGTAGTGATAGGATCAGGAAAACACCACCAACCTTCTACAGGTAGCTTTAGCTGATCACTGTGCAGAGCTCACACTACACTAACTTGTAGTTTTAGCTGAACACTGTGAGGAGAACGCACTACACCAACTTGTAGCTTTAGCTAAACACTGTTCAGAGGACGCACTACACTAACTTGTAGCTAGGGATGAGCCGAACACCCCCCTGTTCGGTTCGCACCAGAACATGCGAACAGGAAAAAAGTTCGTTCGAACATGCGAACACCGTTAAAGTCTATGGGACACGAACATGAATAATCAAAAGTGCTAATTTTAAAGGCTTATATGCAAGTTATTGTCATAAAAAGTGTTTGGGGACCTGGGTCCTGCCCCAGGGGACATGGATCAATGCAAAAAAAAGTTTTAAAAACGGCCGTTTTTTCAGGAGCAGTGATTTTAATAATGCTTAAAGTCAAACAATAAAAGTGTAATATCCCTTTAAATTTCGTACCTGGGGGGTGTCTATAGTATGCCTGTAAAGGGGCGCATGTTTCCTGTGTTTAGAACAGTCTGACAGCAAAATGACATTTTGAAGGAAAAAACTCATTTAAAACTACCCGCGGCTATTGCATTGCCGACAATACACATAGAAGTTCATTGATAAAAACGGCATGGGAATTCCCCAAAGGGGAACCCCGAACCAAAATTAAAAAAAAAAAATGACGTGGGAGTCCTCCTAATTTCCATACCAGGCCCTTCAGGTCTGGTATGGATATTAAGGGGAACCCCGGCCAAAATTAAAAAAAAAAAATGACGTGGGGTTCCCCCTAAATTCCATACCAGACCCTTCAGGTCTGGTATGGATTTTAAGGGGAACCCCGCGCCAAAAAAAAAAAAAAAAACGGCGTGGGGTCCCCCCAAAAATCCATACCAGACCCTTATCCGAGCACGCAACCTGGCAGGCCGCAGGAAAAGAGGGGGGGACGAGAGTGCGGCCCCCCCTCCCTCCTGAACCGTACCAGGCCACATGCCCTCAACATTGGGAGGGTGCTTTGGGGTAGCCCCCCAAAACACCTTGTCCCCATGTTGATGAGGACAAGGGCCTCATCCCCACAACCCTGGCCGGTGGTTGTGGGGGTCTGCGGGCGGGGGGCTTATCGGAATCTGGAAGCCCCCTTTAACAAGGTGACCCCCAGATCCCGCCCCCCCCCTGTGTGAAATGGTAAGGGGGTACATAAGTACCCCTACCATTTCACGAAAAAAGTGTCAAAAATGTTAAAAATGACAAGAGACAGTTTTTGACAATTCCTTTATTTAAATGCTTCTTCTTTCTTCTATCTTCCTTCATCTTCTGGTTCTTCTGGTTCTTCTGGCTCTTCTGGTTCTTCTGGTTCTTCCTCCGGCGTTCTCGTCCAGCATCTCCTCCGCGGCGTCTTCTGTCTTCTTCTCCTCGGGCCGCTCCGCACCCATGGCATGGGGGGGAGGCTCCCGCTCTTCTCTTCTTCTCTTCTTCTCTTCTTCTCTTCTTCTTTTCTTCTCTTCTTCTCTTCTTCATTTTCTTCTCCGGGCCGCTCCGCAATCCATGCTGGCATGGAGGGAGGCTCCCGCTGTGTGACGGCGCTCCTCGTCTGACAGTTCTTAAATAACGGGGGACGGGGCCACCCGGTGACCCCGCCCCCCTCTGACGCACGGTGACTTGACGGGACTTCCCTGTGGCATTCCCCGTGACGTCACAGGGAAGTCCCGTCAAGTCACCGTGCGTCAGAGGGGGGCGGGGTCACCGGGTGGCCCCGCCCCCCCGTTATTTAAGAACTGTCAGACGAGGAGCGCCGTCACACAGCGGGAGCCTCCCTCCATGCCAGCATGGATTGCGGAGCGGCCCGGAGAAGAAAATGAAGAAGAGAAGAAGAGAAGAAAAGAAGAAGAGAAGAAGAGAAGAGCGGGAGCCTCCTCCCATGCCATGGGTGCGGAGCGGCCCGAGGAGAAGAAGATAGAAGACGCCGCGGAGGAGATGCTGGACGAGAACGCCGGAGGAAGAACCAGAAGAGCCAGAAGAGCCAGAAGAGCCAGAAGAACCAGAAGAACCAGAAGATGAAGGAAGATAGAAGAAGCATTTAAATAAAGGAATTGTCAAAAACTGTCTCTTGTCATTTTTAACATTTTTGACACTTTTTTCGTGAAATGGTAGGGGTACTTATGTACCCCCTTACCATTTCACACAGGGGGGGGGCGGGATCTGGGGGTCACCTTGTTAAAGGGGGCTTCCAGATTCCGATAAGCCCCCCGCCCGCAGACCCCCACAACCACCGGCCAGGGTTGTGGGGATGAGGCCCTTGTCCTCATCAACATGGGGACAAGGTGTTTTGGGGGGCTACCCCAAAGCACCCTCCCAATGTTGAGGGCATGTGGCCTGGTACGGTTCAGGAGGGAGGGGGGGCCGCACTCTCGTCCCCCCCTCTTTTCCTGCGGCCTGCCAGGTTGCGTGCTCGGATAAGGGTCTGGTATGGATTTTTGGGGGGACCCCACGCCGTTTTTTTTTTTTTTTTTGGCGCGGGGTTCCCCTTAAAATCCATACCAGACCTGAAGGGTCTGGTATGGAATTTAGGGGGAACCCCACGTCATTTTTTTTTTTAATTTTGGCCGGGGTTCCCCTTAATATCCATACCAGACCTGAAGGGCCTGGTATGGAATTTAGGGGGACCCCCACGTCATTTTTTTTTTTTAATTTTGGTTCGGGGTTCCCCTTTGGGGAATTCCCATGCCGTTTTTATCAATGAACTTCTATGTGTATTGTCGGCAATGCAATAGCCGCGGGTAGTTTTAAATGAGTTTTTTCCTTCAAAATGTCATTTTGCTGTCAGACTGTTCTAAACACAGGAAACATGCGCCCCTTTACAGGCACACTATAGACACCCCCCAGGTACGAAATTTAAAGGGATATTACACTTTTATTGATTGACTTTAAGCATTATTAAAATCACTGCTCCTGAAAAAACGGCCGTTTTTAAAACTTTTTTTTCATTGATCCATGTCCCCTGGGGCAGGACCCAGGTCCCCAAACACTTTTTATGACAATAACTTGCATATTAGCCTTTAAAATTAGCACTTTTGATTTCTCCCATAGACTTTTAAAGGGTGTTCCGCGGCATTCGAATTTGCCGCGAACACCCCAAATTGTTCGCTGTTCGGTGAACTTGCGAACAGCCAATGTTCGAGTCGAACATGAGTTCGACTCGAACTCGAAGCTCATCCCTACTTGTAGCTTTAGCTGAACACTGTGCAGAGCTCGCAAAAAAATAACTTCAAACTTATTTAGCTGCCTGCGGTAGTGATAGGATCAGGAAAACACCACCAACCTTCTACAGGTAGCTTTAGGTGAACACTGTGCAGAGCTTGCAAAAAAAAAATAACTTGTAGCTTATTTAGCCGTCTGTGGTAGTGATAGGATCAGGAAAACACCACCAACCTTCTACTAGTAGCTTCAGCTGAACACTGTGCAGAGCTCGCAGTACACTGACTTGTAGTTTTACCTGAACACTGTGCAGAGCTTGCTAAAAACTTGTAGCTTATTTAGCTGCCTGCGGTAGTGATAGGATCAGGAAAGCACCACCAACATTCTACAGGTAGCTTTAGCTGAACACTGTGCAGAGCTTGCAAAAAACGAGCTTGTAGCTTATTTAGCTGCCTGCGGTAGTGATAGGATCAGGAAAACACCACCAACCTCCTACAGCTAGCTTTAGCTGAACACTGTGCAGAGCTCGCACTACACTAACTTGTAGTTTTAGCTGAACACTGTGCAGAGCTCGCAAAAAACTAACTTGTAGCTTATTTAGCTGCCTGCGGTAGTGATAGGATCAGGAGAACACCACCAACCTTCTACAGGTAGCTTTAGGTGAACACTGTGCAGAGCTCGCAAAAAACTAACTTGTAGCTTATTTAGCTGCCTGCGGTAGTGATAGGATCAGGAAAGCACCACCAACATTCTACAGGTAGCTTTAGGTGAACACTGTGCAGAGTTTGCAAAAAAATAACTTGTAGCTTATTTAGCTGCCTGCGGTAGTGATAGGATCAGGAGAACACCACCAACCTTCTACAGGTAGCTTTAGGTGAACACTGTGCAGAGCTCGCAAAAAACTAACTTGTAGCTTATTTAGCTGCCTGCGGTAGTGATAGGATCAGGAAAACACCACCAACCTTCTACAGGTAGCTTTAGCTGAACACTGTGCAGAGCTCACACTACACTAACTTGTAGTTTTAGCTAAACACTGTTCAGAGGACGCACTACACTAACTTGTAGCTTTAGCTGAACACTGTGCAGAGCTCGCAAAAAAATAACTTCAAACTTATTTAGCTGCCTGCGGTAGTGATAGGATCAGGAAAACACCACCAACCTTCTACAGGTAGCTTTAGGTGAACACTGTACAGAGCTTGCAAAAAAAAAATAACTTGTAGCTTATTTAGCTGCCTGTGGTAGTGATAGGATCAGGAAAACACCACCAACCTTCTTCTAGTAGCTTTAGCTGAACACTGTGCAGAGCTCGCACTACACTGACTTGTAGTTTTACCTGAACACTGTGCAGAGCTCGCAAAAAACTAACTTGTAGCTTATTTAGCTGCCTGCGGTAGTGATAGGATCAGGAAAACACCACCAACCTTCTACAGGTAGGTTTAGGTGAACACTGTGCAGAGCTCGCAAAAAAAATAACTTGCAGCTTATTTAGCTGCCTGCGGTAGTGATAGGATCAGGAAAACACCACCAACCTTCTACAGGTAGTTTTTGATGAACACTGTGCAGAGCTTGCACTACACTGACTTGTAGTTTTAGCTTAACACTGTGCAAAGCTCGCAAAAAAATAACTTGTTGCTTATTTAGCTGCCTGCGGTAGTGATAGGATCAGGAAAACACCACCAACCTTCTACAGGTAGCTTTTGGTGAACACTGTGCAGAGCTCGCAAAAAAAGAACTTATAGCGTATTTAGCTGCCTGCGGTAGTGATAGGATCAGGAAAACACCACCAACCTCCTACAGCTAGCTTTAGCTGAACACTGTGCAGAGCTCGCACTATACTAACTTGTAGTTTTAGCTGAACACTGTGCAGAGCTCGCAAAAAACTAACTTGTAGCTTATTTAGCTGCCTGCGGTGGTGATAGGATCAGGAAAACAACACCAACCTTCTACAGGTAGCTTTTGGTGAACACTGTGCAGAGCTCGCAAAAAAATAACTTGTAGCTTATTTAGCTGCCTGCGGTAGTGATAGGATCAGGAAAACACCACCAACCTTGTACAGGTAGCTTTAGGTGAACACTGTGCAGAGTTTGCAAAAAAATAACTTGTAGCTTATTTAGCTGCCTGCGGTAGTGATAGGATCAGGAGAACACCACCAACCTTCTACAGGTAGCTTTAGGTGAACACTGTGCAGAGCTCGCAAAAAACTAACTTGTAGCTTATTTAGCTGCCTGCGGTAGTGATAGGATCAGGAAAACACCACCAACCTTCTACAGGTAGCTTTAGCTGAACACTGTGCAGAGCTCACACTACACTAACTTGTAGTTTTAGCTAAACAATGTGAGGAGGACGCACTACACCAACTTGTAGCTTTAGCTAAACACTGTTCAGAGGACGCACTACACTAACTTGTAGCTTTAGATGAACACTGTGCAGAGCTCGCAAAAAAATAACTTCAAACTTATTTAGCTGCCTGCGGTAGTGATAGGATCAGGAAAACACCACCAACCTTCTACAGGTAGCTTTAGGTGAACACTGTGCAGAGCTTGCAAAAAAAAAATAACTTGTAGCTTATTTAGCTGCCTGTGGTAGTGATAGGATCAGGAAAACACCACCAACCTTCTACTAGTAGCTTTAGCTGAACACTGTGCAGAGCTCGCACTACACTGACTTGTAGTTTTACCTGAACACTGTGCAGAGCTCGCAAAAAACTAACTTGTAGCTTATTTAGCTGCCTGCGGTAGTAATAGGATCAGGAAAGCACCACCAACATTCTACAGGTAGCTTTAGCTGAACACTGTGCAGAGCTCTCAAAAAACGAACTTGTAGCTTATTTAGCTGCCTGCGGTAGTGATAGGATCAGGAAAACACCACCAACCTTCTACAGGTAGGTTTAGGTGAACACTGTGCAGAGCTCGCAAAAAAAAATAACTTGCAGCTTTTTTAGCAGCCTGCGGTAGTGATCGGATCAGGAAAACACCACCAACCTTCTACAGGTAGTTTTTGATGAACACTGTGCAGAGCTTGCACTACACTGACTTGTAGTTTTAGCTTAACACTGTGCAAAGCTCGCAAAAAAATAACTTGTAGCTTATTTAGCTGCCTGCGGTAGTGATAGGATCAGGAAAACACCACCAACCTTCTACAGGTAGGTTTAGGTGAACACTGTGCAGAGCTCGCAAAAAAAAATAACTTGCAGCTTTTTTAGCTGCCTGCGGTAGTGATAGGATCAGGAAAACACCACCAACCTTCTACAGGTAGGTTTAGGTGAACACTGTGCAGAGCTCGCAAAAAAAAATAACTTGCAGCTTATTTAGCTGCCTGCGGTAGTGATAGGATCAGGATAACACCACCAACCTTCTACAGGTAGCCTTTGGTGAACACTGTGCAGAGCTTGCAAAAAAAGAACTTGTAGCTTATTTAGCTGCCTGCGGTAGTGATAGGATCAGGAAAACACCACCAACCTCCTACAGCTAGCTTTAGCTGAACACTGTGCAGAGCTCGCACTACACTAACTTGTAGTTTTAGCTGAACACTGTGCAGAGCTCGCAAAAAACTAACTTGTAGCTTATTTAGCTGCCTGCGGTGGTGATAGGATCAGGAAAACAACACCAACCTTCTACAGGTAGCTTTTGGTGAACACTGTGCAGAGCTCGCAAAAAAATAACTTGTAGCTTATTTAGCTGCCTGCGGTAGTGATAGGATCAGGAAAACACCACCAACCTTGTACAGGTAGCTTTAGGTGAACACTGTGCAGAGTTTGCAAAAAATAACTTGTAGCTTATTTAGCTGCCTGCGGTAGTGATAGGATCAGGAGAACACCACCAACCTTCTACAGGTAGCTTTAGGTGAACACTGTGCAGAGATCGCAAAAAACTAACTTGTAGCTTATTTAGCTGCCTGCGGTAGTGATAGGATCAGGAAAACACCACCAACCTTCTACAGGTAGCTTTAGCTGAACACTGTGCAGAGCTCACACTACACTAACTTGTAGTTTTAGCTGAACACTGTGAGGAGGACGCACTACACCAACTTGTAGCTTTAGCTAAACACTGTTCAGAGGACGCACTATACTAAATTGTAGCTTTAGCTGAACGCTGTGCAGAGGTCGCACTATACGAACTTGTAGTTTTAGCTGAACACTGTGAGGAGGACGCACTACACTAACTTGTACCTTATTTAGCTGCCTGTGGTAGTAATAGGATTAGGAAAACACCACCCACCTTCTACAGGTAGCTTTAGGTGAACACTGTGCAGAGCTCGCAAAAAAATAACTTGTTGCTTATTTAACTGCCTGCGGTAATGATAGGATCAGGAAAACACCACCAACCTTCTACAGGTAGCTTTATGTGAACACTGTGCAGAGCTTGCAAAAATCTAACTTGTAGCTTATTTAGCTGCCTGCGGTAGTGATAAGATCAGGAAAACAGCACCAACCTTCTACAGGTAGCTTTAGCTGAACACTGCAGAGCTCACAATACACTAACTTGTAGTTTTAGCTGAACACTGTGAGGAGGACGCACTACACCAACTTGTAGCTTTAGCTGAACACTGTTCAGAGGACGCACTACACTAACTTGTAGCTTTAGCTGAACACTGTGTATAGGTCGCACTACACCAACTTGTAGTTTTAGCTAAACACTGTTCAGAGGACGCACTACACTAACTTTTAGCTTTAGCTGAACACTGTGCAGAGGTCGCACTACACTAACTTGTAGTTTTAGCTGAACACTGTTTAGAGGACGCACTACAATAACTTGTAGCTTTAGCTGAACACTGTGCAGAGGTCACATTATACTAACTTGTAGTTTTAGCTGAACACTGTGAGGAGGACGCACTACGCTAACTTGTAGCTTTAGCTGAACACTGTGCACTATACTAACTTGTAGTTTTAGCTGAACACTGTGAGGAGGACGCACTACACTAACTTGTAGCTTATTTAGCTGCCTGCGGTAGTGATAGGATTAGGAAAACACCACCAACCTTCTACAGGTAGCTTTAGGTGAACACTGCGCAGAGCCCACAAAAAACGAACTTGTAGCTTATTTAGCTGCCTGCGCTAGTGATAGGATCAGGAAAACATCACCAACCTTCTACAGTTAGCTTTAGCTGAACACTGTGCAGAGCTCATACTACGCTAACTTGTAGTTTTAGCTGAACACTGAGCAGAGCTCGCAAAAAACTAACTTGTACCTTATTTAGCTGCCTGCGGTAGTGATAGGATCAGGAAAACACCACCAACCTTGTACAGGTAGCTTTAGGTGAACATTGTGCAGAGTTTGCAAAAAAATAACTTGTAGCTTATTTAGCTGCCTGCGATAGTGATAGGATCAGGAAAGCATCACCAACCCTCTTCAGGTAGCTTTAGCTGAACATTGTGCAGAGCTTGCAAAAAACGAACTTGTAGCTTATTTAGCGGCTTGTGGTAGTGATAGGATCAGGAAAACACCACCAACCTTCTATAGGTAGCTTTAGCTGAATACTGTGCAGAGCTCACACTACACTAACTTGTAGTTTTAGCTGAACACTGTGAGGAGGACGTACTACACCAACTTGTAGCTTTAGCTGAACACTGTTCAGAGGACTTACTACACTAACTTGTAGTTTTAGCTTAATACTGTGAGGAAGATGCACTACACTAACTTGTAGCTTTAGCTGAACACTGTGCAGAGGTCGCACTACACTAACTTGTAGTTTTAGCTGAACACTGTGATGAGGAAGCACTACTCTAACTTGTAGCTTTAGCTGAACACTGTGAGGAGGATGCACTACCCTAACTTGTAGCTTTAGCTGAACACTGTGCAGAGGTCACACTAAACTAACTTGTAGCTTTAACTGAACACTGTGAGGAGGACGCACTATACTAACTTTAAATAGTCTAGCTGCCTGACTGTGGTACTAATAGGATCAAAAGAACACCAGCAATTTTCTTCAGGTAGCTGTAAATACTGTAACAAGACAAGCCTGCCTGTCAGTAGGAAGATAACAGGAACGGATATATCTAAACTGAATATATATATATTATATGTATATGTATATATATATATATATATATATATATATATATACACACAACACCTGGGATGCATATATATACTATATATACACAATACACTGTAAGTGCAGCTAACTCACTGACTGTCCTGCCTAATCTATCTAAATTAAATCAAATGACACTGTCTCTCTGTCTATCTCTTTCAACGCCAGAACACACACTACACAGGGCCGCCGTGTAGGTGGCCTTATATAGTGTGCTGCGTGTACTAAATCCCCTGAGCCATAATTGGCCAAAGCCTCCTTTGCTTTGGCCAATTAGCGCCGTCTGAACAGAGAGCCGTGTGATTGGCCAAGCATGCGGGTCATAGTGCATGCTTGGCCAATCATCAGCCAGCAATGCACTGAAATGCCGCAGTGAATTATGGGCCGTGACGCGCCACACGAACAGACGATGTTCGAGTTGAACATGGGTTTGACTCGAACACGAAGCTTATCCCTAGCAGCAAGCAAAGATCACATAATTGATTTTGTATTCTGCTAGATTTATTGCGGAGAGGAACAAACGGAACCGGCTGGCCAGAATCCCAAAGACATTCTCCACAACTCTTCTTGCTCTGGCCAGCCGGTAATTAAATACCCTCCTCTCAGGGGTGAGTGTCCTTTGGGGAAAGGCCTCATCAAGTGCTCGCCGAGAGCAAACGCTTCATCAGCGATGAAAACTGAGGGGAGTCCATCCACATTCTGGTCATCAGGTGGCAATCCCAGGCCACCAGTCTGGAGACGCTGGCACAGCTCAGTCTGTGCAAAGACTCCTCTGTCAGACATCCGGCCGTTCTTCCCCACGTCCACGAACATAAATTCCAATTGTGCCGAGACAACCGCCATCAAAACTACACTATGGAACCCCTTATAGTTAGTAGAAATAAGACCCCGAATGGGGTGGTGGCACAATGCGGACATGCTTCCCATCGATCGCCCCGACACAGTTGAGAAAGTCCCAATGGTCACCGAACTGGGAGGCCACAGTCTGCCATTCCTGTGTGTTTGAAGGAAACTGTGGAGTCAAACAAGAAAAAAATATATAAGTACTTTTAAACATAACTTGGATATCAGATTACACAAAAACATTCTTGAACAACAGTAGTTGTACATTATTAATATGTGTTATTTTTAGAAAAAAAAATAAGGCCCACTTATAAGATTACTCACCCCCTCTGATGGACCATTGATCAATTTGTATGTGGGGGGAGGGGTACTAATTGGGGCCAAGAACACAACTGAAAGTTGCAAACATTTGAGGGGGTGGGGAGGGGTACTAATTGGGGCCAATAACACACCTGACAGTTGCAAACATTTGAGGGGGTGGGGGAGGGGTACTAATTGGGGCCAAGAACACACCTGACAGGTGCAAACATTTGAGGGGGTGGGGGAGGGGTACTAATTTGGGCCAAGAACACACCTGACAGTTGCAAACATTTGAGGGGGTGGGTGAGGGGTACTAATTGGGGCCAAGAACACACCTGACAGTTGCAAACATTTGAGGGGGTGGGGGAGGGGTACTAATTGGGGCCAAGAACACACCTGACAGATGCAAACATTTGAGGGGGTGGGGGAGGGTAAAACAGTACAATGGAGCTGACAATATACATTGTTCAAAGGACTATAGGCTAGAGGTATAAATGGACCCAGGATTGCATGGTGGGGAGGTTATTGAAGGGAAATATGCATGTAGGCCAAAAAATTATTAAGGTAAAAAACAGGCATGCATGAAGATAAATGGGACATTCCCAGCATATTCAAAGCATGGTAATTAGGTAACGAGGACATTTAGACAATACATTAGCAAACATTAAATACATATCATGTAATGTTAAAGGAAAAAACTTACCTTCATATAGTCCTTCTGCAGGACCTGAATAATAGCAGAACAGGTCTCTGGGATTATGATCCCCAGAGCCTGGGGGGAGATGCCTGTCGAGAACTTCAAGTCCTGAAGACTTCTCCCAGTCGCCAAGTAACGCAGAGTGGCAACTAGCCTCTGCTCCGCAGTGATGGCTTGCCTCATGCAGGTATCCTGCCTGCTGATAAAGGGGGTCAGCATAGCCAGCAGATGTTCAAAAACAGGGTCCTCAGGATTATTCTCACGGATCCAACGGAGCAAAGGCATGTGTGAGAATTGGTCACGCTGGCGCAACCAATTCTTCATCCATGAACTCCTCCTCGCCCTGTTCATGGACTGGACTCGGGTCAAAGTATTAACCCCAACACCAAGTCCCCACACAGCACAAACTCGAGAACGAGTACGTCCACGCAACATGGCTTCAAAACAGTCCGCTGGTCAAACAAACAAACTTAGAACAAACACACTGAAGAACAGCAAGGCCTATGAAGAGCGACCTGAAAATCAGGAACGAGCGGACGAGAACGGCCTGCTAGGCAGGTTACGAACTGACCAACACGCACTGAAAAGCAGATACAAACCTCACAAGCACAAACTGAACTGCAGAAAATGATCGAAATAAGCTGAAGTGTGAAAAGCGCGAGTCATCTCTAACCAAACTTCTACTAACACGAGATAAACACGAGATTAGCAGAAGGAGCCCAAAGGGTGGCGTAGTGGGGCTTGAACTTCCTTTTTCTAGTCCCGTCGTACGTGCTGTACGTCACTGCGTTCAAAACCATCGGACTTTTGGAGTGATCGGGTGTGTCCAAGTCCGTCCGTTTTTAAGTCCAGCGCACCTAGCGTACACAGTCCGTCGAAGTCCGATCGTGTGTATGCGGCATAAGTCACAGTGACCCCTGTGGTGGGAGGATTATTGCATAACATAACTGAACCAGATCTTGCAGCAGACTTGCAGAATGTTTGCAAAGAAAGTTGATCTGGAGTAATGCAATGTGGACTTTTGTGCAACAAACTTGTAAAGCCTGGCAAGTCTAGCAATAGCTTAGCAAGTCATTTTCAAAATTGCATCACAATTGCTTGCTATCTGGGTTGAATTATTGCATTTTATCACTGTTTCACATATTGTCGCATATTATCGCAATTTTTGTTTTGTGTTTATTTTAAAATTAGTTATAGGCATTTATGCATATTTGTTTAGCCTCTTGAATTAGTTCACGTTATCATTGTTTAACAATATTATCACATATTACTGTATTATTAAGTGTTCTTGCATAGCAAGACCACTTACTGTTATCTCACATATATATTATTCTTATTATTATAGCCAAATTTACCACCCTAACTCCTCCCACAGTTTTTACACTACATAGACAAGTAATATACCGAAACGTGCGGATTGTTCCCGAATGGTGTGCTATTACTTTGTGGAACGTTTCGCCAAATGGTTCACAAAATATCGTCATTTTTGCGGCGAAATTGGTCCCATAGGAATGAATGGGGAAACTAGAGTGGGAGATGACAAAAGCTGAAAAATCAGAACATGATTTCTAAACTGCCGCCACTCCCTCATTTTCAAGCCCACCTACACAAATCTTATATCAAAACGTTCAGCTATCCCTGCTGCCACTAAACATGTCCACGGCTAAGCCATAGTCCTGATAGTTTTCACAATATGACCATTTGTTTGTAACTCACGCCGTCCATTGACATTCATTGAAACTACACTCTAGCCCCCTCCAAATTTGAAGGTCAATTTCTAAACTGCGACCGTGCCTTCATTTTTAATATTTCACAGACATACTATACATCAAAATCTAGGTCTGGGTCTTGTGATTCTCACAATATAAAGATCTTCGCTGTAGGATGTATAGTTTTTAAAATACGGCCATTTGTTTAGAGGTCATTTCAGGAAATTTTAGCCATTAATCAGAGTGTACTGTTAGTGTTTGTTTTGTTGCCATGGTTACCAAAGCTTCTGTTATACACAGGGGGGGAAGGTGGCTGGAGCATCTCAGCTGATTACAGAGCCCGGGGGAGGGGACAGACACACCATGTACTGATTTATAATAGAGGAATATGATGGGGCAGTTTTGATGGGGTAATTCTGATGGGGCAGTTTTGATGAAGTAGTATTTGGGAAGCATAAACAGGGCATGAGCGTTGCTAGGAAACAGTGGTTGTAAACACAAGATGCTGAAACACCCCAAATGCATGTGACTTCATCTGCTAGACTTGATAATGCTTGTAGACTCCTCCCACAGTTTTTACACTACAGAGACAAGTAATATACCGAAACGTGCGGATTGTTCCCGATTGGTGTGCTATCACTTTGTGGAACGTTTCGCCGAATGGTCCACGAAATATCGTCGTTTTTGCGGCGAAATTGGTCCCATAGGAATGAATGGCAAAATGTTCAAAAGGAAATGTTGCTAGGAAACAGTGGTTGTAAACACAAGATGCTGAGACACCCCAAATGCATGTGACTTCATCTGCTAGACTTGATAATGCTTGTAGACTCCTCCCACATTTTCCACACTACAGAGACAAGTAATATACCGAAACATGCGGATTTTTCCCAATTGGTGTGCTATTACTTTGTGGAACGTTTCGCCGAATGGTCCACGAAATATCGTCGTTTTTGCGGCAAAATTGGTCCCATAGGAATGAATGGCGAAATGTTCAAAACTAGAGTGGGAGGTGACAAAATCTGACAACCCCATGATCAGCCAAAACATTATGACCACCCCATGATCAGCCAAAACATTATGACCGCCCCATGTAAAAAAAAAAAATATTTTTGAAAAAAATAAAAATTAATTTTTGAAAAAAAAAATATTTTTGAAAAAAAAATATTTTTGAAAAAAAAATATATTTTTGAAAAAAATATATATTTTGAAAAAAAAAAAATTAAAAAAAAAATCATTTTTGAAAAAAACAAAATTCATTTTTGAAAAAAAAAATTTCATTTTTGAAAAAAAAAATCATTTAAAAAAATCATTTTTGAAAAAACAAAAAAACAAAATCATTTTTGAAAAAACAAAAAAACAAAATCATTTTTGAAAAAAAAAAATCACAACGCTCTGAGGGGAATTATAGCTCCTCTCACACAGCTCTAAGGACAATTATAGCATTATAGCTCCTCCCACACAGCTTGGAGGGAAGTTATAGCTCCTCCAATACAGCTTTGAGGGGAATTATAGCTCCTCCCACACAGCTCAAAGGGGAATTATAGCATTATAGCTTAGCATTATAGCTCCTCCCACACAACTCTGAGGGGAATTATAGTTTCTCCCACACCGCTGTGAGGGGAATTATAGCTCCTCCTACACAGCTCTGAGGGGAATTACAGCTTAGCATTATAGCTCCTCCCACACAGCTGAGGAGAATTAGAGCTCCTCCCACACAACTCTGAGAGGAATTATAGTTTCTTCCACACCGCTGTGAGGGGAATTATAGCTCCTTTTAAACAGCTCTGAGGGGAATTATAGCTTCTCCCACACAACTCTGATGGGAAATGTAGCTTCTCCCACACAGCTCTGAGGGGAAATATAGCTTCTCCCACACAGCTCTAAGGGGAATTATAGCTCCTCCCACACAACACTAAGGGGAATTGTATCTCCTCCCACACAGCTCTGAGGGGAATTATAGCATTATTGCTCCTCCCACACAGCTCAGAGGGGAGTTATAGCTCCTCCCACACAGCTCTGAGGCGAATTATAGCTCCTCCTCCAACACAACTCTGAGGGGAATTATAGCTCTTCGAACAAAGCTCTGAGGAGAATTATAGCTCCTTCCACAAATATCATCATGCCATCTAAAGGAAAGAGATCTAAAGCTGCAAAGATACGCTGGACTAAACTGGATCCGGAGCCCCACAGCAGCATAGTGGATATGGAGGTTTGTGACAGTGAATGTGCCCAGGAGGTACATAGTGAACCTGTGGTGTCATTTTCATGTTCAACTCAGTGTCAAGTTAAAGAGCACAGTGACAGTGTGATGGGCACTTCTGAAAACCATGGCATGCAAGAACCATGTGTACCAAGTGAGATTTCTGTGCAGGCATCATTTCATCAGGGTCATCATGGCTATGGAAGGTTAAGGAACAAACAGTGTACATGCATGGCTCTGACATTTTTGGCATACCACAGTGAGCTTGATGATGTGAGAAAGGGTGATCTTGATCAAATACTGAAGAAGGGCAACAGCTTGTATGGCTCAACAATAAAACAGCTAAAACAAAGAAATGTCTATCAGCATCAACACTTGACAATGGAAGAAGTGCCCCTCAGAGTCAACACTGACAAATATGAGTATAACGTTGTTAAATCTCCAGTGTTATCGGGATGTATGAGAGACACGGTAGACGGTGACAACCAAGGTTGGTTTGTTGACCTCTCCACAAGACTTCAGAGCCTTAATGCAGATGTTACACATGCACTTTTTATAGTAGTGCCATATTGCATTGCATTGTTCAGAGACAAGTCTGGGAGATATGGACTGTTTGATTCTCATAGTCGAAATAAGGATGGACTTCCTGCCACTGGAAAAGGAAAAGCTGTTATGATCACTTTTACACATTTGAGTGATATGGGGGCAAGGATTTATAAGTTGTATGAATTGCTCCTTACAGACACCAGAGGCCCTATTGATGGACTGCAGTATGACTTCATGCCAGTCTCATTTCATCGTGCAAGACGTCTGTCAGATGGTTTGCTGTCCCCACTGGTGCAATCTGACAAACCACATAATGCAAAGCATGTGGAGAACAAAGTGACACAGATGACCAAAGATGTAACACACACTGGATTCCCAGCCAGCAAGCATTCTCCACGGTCAGTTGATGCGAAATCCTCACAGGGCATATGGAAGGACAGTAAGGCATTGTCCAAATTAAATGCACAGAGACGACAAAAACTGAAGACAAGACACAGAAATGAAAGAAGGCGTGATTTCAAGGCTACAAAGATGTCTGTCACCAATAAGAAAAGGACATACATCACCAGCCGATACAGAGCAGATGCTGATTTTAAGTTGAAGCAGAAGCAATATATCATTCGCAAATATGCAACAGATGCCAATTTCAACTTGAAGCAGAAGCAATACATCACCAGAAAATATGCGACAAATGCAGATTTCAACTTGAAACAGAAGCAGTACACCACCAGAAAATATGCGACAAATGCAGATTACAACTTGAAGAAGAAGCAATACATCACCAGAAAATATGCCACAAATGTCGATTTCAAGTTGAAGCAGAAGCAATACATCACCAGAAAATATCATAATGATCCTGCTTTCAGAAAACGTCACTTGCAACATTGCATGAGTTACATGAAAATGAAGCGTCAAACTCAAGCAGATTTTCGCATAACCCATAAGATGCAATGTGCCTTCAAAATAAGAATGAAATACAGACGATGGACTCGTGTCATGCGGGAATGCAGTCAACCAGTGGACAACAGCCTAATGCAGACAGCTATATCCACTTTCCATGAATGCATTAAAGCTGGGCCAACATTTGTGTGCACGATGTGTCATCGCACCCTTTTCCCTAACCAAGTGAAACATTGCATTCACAGCAATTACAAGAAGAATCTACACATTGTTGCTGCCTGTTTGACAGGGAAATATGTCCATGTGTGCAACAATCACTGTCAAGGACCTGAACAATGCACTGTACCAGATGAAAGGACCAAAGAATGGATTTGTCACAACTGTGATTTACATTTAAAAGCAGGACACAAATCATCCATCGCTGTAGCTAACAACATGGAGCTGGCGCCCATTCCCCCAGAGCTCTGCGATTTGAATGTGCTGGAAAGACAACTTTTGGCCAAAATACTGCCATTTGCCAAGATCATCACACTTCCCAAAGGTCGACAGGCAGCTATACATGGCGCTGTAGTGTGTGTGCCATCCGAGGTGGAAACCACGGTCAATACTCTACCAAGATCGCACAGCAAATCCCAGTTACACAGAGTGAAGCTGAAAAGACGTCTGACTTACAAAGGCCACCAGCTGTTTCATTATGTCAACATGGGAAATGTAGTAGCAGGTCTGTCAAAACTCATTGACACACACCCCGACTACAGTGACATTTCAATTAGAGTGGATGAGACAATCGCTGATGATGATGATAATGATGATGGGATGGAACTTGACAGTTGTGACGAAACTGAAATGATGGAGATACTTGAACGCATCGAAAATTGTGATCCATCAGAGGTACAGTCTGCATGTTTACCGGCTGCTTCTGAGCAACAGGAAGGCCATGACCAACAACCTCCCAATGCAGAGGATGAGAAGGATACACTAAGACCTGGAATTGGCCTAGACAGTTGTTTGCAGCCATCTGACCTTGGAGAGGAAGCACTGACACACGGTGATGGAATATTCAGCATTGCACCTGCACAAGGAAACACACCTCCTGTCAGCTTCTTTAAAGTTCCTAGGCTTGAGGCAATGGCTTTCCCTGTTCAGTTCCCTACTGGACAGAATACATTGGACCAGGCAAGACAAGTCAAACTGTCCCCGAGCATGTATTTCAATGCAAGGCTTTTTTGTGTTGATACTCGTTTTGCAAGAGACACAAGCTACCTCTTCTTTGCGCAGTTTGTCACAGAAACACACATGGCCAAAAGCAGCATGTCCATCCAGTTAAGGAAAGGAAAACCCAATACCAGGGATGGACGGAAAATATCCAACAAGCTGCTACAGGACAAGTGTGAGGTTGAGAGGTTGGTGCAAAACCGAGATGCCACAAGGTTCATGCAACCACTGAGAGGGAGTCCAGCTTACTGGGATAAAAATCTGAAGAATTTGCTAGCCATGGTCAGACAATTGGGTAAGCCAACATTTTTTCTTACCTTCTCTGCTGCAGAATTCAGATGGCCAGAGGTAATAACGGCAATAAAGGCACAACAAGGTCAAAAGGTGGATTTTGCGGGGCTAGACTGGGCTGAAAAGTGTGACATTCTTCGAGGCAACCCAGTGACCACCATGCGCATGTTTGACAAACGGGTTGATGCTCTGATGCGAGAGCTGCTGTTGGGTCCTGCACAGCCAATTGGTGAAGTTATCGATTACTTTTACCGGGTTGAATTTCAGGCGAGAGGGAGCCCTCATATACATTGTCTCTGTTGGGTAGCAGGAGCTCCTATATTTGGACAAGACAGTGATGACAAGGTGTGTGCCTTTATAGATCATAACATCTCATGCCAGCTGCCTGATGAAGCCAAACAGGCCTTACTTCACAGATTTGTAACAGAACTTCAAATGCACAGCAGATCTCATTCAAAATCATGCAAGAAAGGTAACAGAGTATGCAGATTTGGATTTCCAAAGCCACCTATTAGAAAAACGAGGATAACTTACCTGATGCCAGAAGAACAAGGAGATTGTGCAATGAAACCACAAGCAGCCAAAAACAAACTGAAACCAGTCTGGGATTTGCTTAATAACCCAAAAGTGCAGCTTGAAGACATGTCACAGCTACTGGCACAGTGTGATATGACTTTGAATCAGTACAACTCGTACATTCAGGCATTGACCTCCTCAAGCGTGATTCTAATGAAGCGTGATGTCAAGGACTGCTGGGTGAACAACTACAATCCACATTTACTGACGGCCTGGAATGCCAACATGGACATCCAGTACATTCTTGATGAGTATGGTTGCATCATGTACATGTTGTCCTACATATCCAAGCCAGAACGGGAGCTGAGTGACTATCTCAAAACAATAGTCAAAGAAATGAGCCCAGAAACAGCGACAGAACGAGAAGAAATGAAAGAGGTTCTTCAGGCTTATTCAAAACACAGAGAGGTCAGCGCCCAGGAGTCTGTGGCCCGTACGTGCAGCTTGAAAATGAAGTCTTGCTCACGTGAGGTTGTTTTTCTGCCAACTGGGGACAACGCACTGAAAATGAGTCTCCCGCTCAGTGCATTGCAGAACAAACCAGCCGATTCTCTTAATGTGTGGATGACGAGTTTTGTCGACAAATACAGAGCCAGACCCGAAACACCAGAGTTTGAGTCCATGTGTCTGGCAGACTTTGCATCCCATTACAGGGTTGTCTATGGCAAGCAGAAGGAAGATGGCAAGCAAAAGGAAGACAGCAAGCGTGTCAGCCTATTGAATGAAATGGGAATGATTCAAAAACGCACGAGAGGGAAGCCTGCAATCATCAGGTACGCACGCTTCTCAGAGAAGAAGGACCCTGAGAACTACTACGGCAGACTGCTTAAACTCTACCTCCCCCACCGTTCAGAGTCATCACTGAAAACTGTAAGGTTCCCAACACACCAGGATTTTTACAAAGGCGCCTGTGTGAGCTTACCAGGAGAAGAAGCAATCCAAGCAGTGTCTGCAATTGTTACCAGCAACCAAAAGAAGTTCGAACAACACAACAAAATTGTGGAACAAGTCTTGGATGACTTTGTAAAAAACGGCCCTGTTGAAGATGCTTGGAACACCTTTGCCCCAGAAGCTGAGTTGGATAGGTTGGAATGTATAGAGGAACGCAAAGAAGGGGAGCCACTTCATGAGAATGAACAAGATGATGTTCCGGAGTATACACGTCACAAACAAACAGGTGGAATTGCGCTTACTGTGAAGGCCCCACAAATGTGCCCTGATTTCCTTCGGAAAATGTACAGAAACCTTAACCGGACACAAGCTCAGACATTCTACTCAGTTTGTGACTGGTGCACTAACCGTGTGCGTGGCCTAAATCCTGACCCATTCTATTACTTTGTCACTGGTGGTGCAGGGACAGGCAAATCACACCTGATAAAGTGCATCTATGCTGAGGCGACAAAGATACTCTGTAAACTTACCAGACTACGTGAGGAAGCAGACATATCCATGCCCAGCGTTTTACTAACTGCATTTACAGGAACAGCAGCTTTCAACATTTCAGGCAACACTTTGCATTCTCTGCTGAAGTTGCCAAGAAGCTTGAAGCCACCCTACCAAGGACTTGGAAATCTAATAGATGAAGTGAGGGCACAGCTGTCAAATGCGGAGATCATTGTTATTGACGAGGTGTCAATGATTTCAAAGCCTCTGTTTGCCTACATCAACTGGAGATTACAGCAAATCAAAGGCAGTAAGAAACCTTTTGGTGGTATGTCAGTACTAGCAGTAGGAGACTTTTACCAGGTCCCCCCGCTGGGAAAAAGTAAGCCACTCAGCGTGTTTGAGGAAAATACCAATGACGTCTGGAAAGACAACTTTCAGATGATCACGCTGACAGAGATCATGCGACAGAAGGATGACATTTCATTTGCTGAGCTTTTGAATAGAATCAGAGTCAAGCAGAAGACTGTCACCTTAAGCAATGATGACAAAGCTCTGCTTGCTCAGGCTTTTACAGATCCCACCCACTGCCCTAATGACGTGCTACACATATTTGCCACCAACAAAGAGGTTCACAAACATAATGCTGCAACTGTGTCTGTTCTCCATTCAAACAACACCAACATAGATGCCGACGATTACAGAAAAGACCCTAAGACAGGAGTGATGCTGAGGCAACACCAACCTTTCAAAGGACACAAAGACAATCTGATTGACACACTGCAAGCAGCTGAAGGTGCCCGTATCATGATCACAAGAAACATTGATGTAGAAGACGGGCTTGTTAACGGGACATTTGGCAAGATTGCAAGAATAATCATCCAGACTGAGAATGGTGCTACTACGGTAAACAAGCTTGGGCTTGTGCTGGACAATCCAAATGCAGGACAGAGATACCGTAACAAGTCGTCTTGTGATGCTGACAACTTGGTGTACATAGAAAGGGTAGAGGAAAACCTGAGACAGAAAGGAGTTGTTCGCAGGCAGTTCCCCCTGAAGTTGGCTTTTGGATGTACGATTCATAAGTGTCAGGGGATGTCGATACAGTCGGCAGTGGTCTCATTGAAACGGGTCTTCCAACCGGGAATGGCCTATGTTGCTCTGAGTAGAACGACTACACTACAAGGACTGTACATAACCGACTTTGATGAGAAGAAGATCTTTGCTGATCCTGAAATCACAGCTTCCCTGGATTCAATGAAGAAAGCATCACTGGAAAGTGTTATGCCCCTCTTAAAGTTTCTACAGACAACAGACAAACAGCAAACATTAACAATTATCCATCACAACACGGAAGGATTACCAGCTCACATTGAAGATATCAAATCTCACCATGAGTTGACACTTGGAGATGTTTTATGTTTCACTGAAACTCATCTCTCAGGCTCTTCTGTTGCTGAAAGTCTCCAGCTGGAGGGCTACAACCTGTTCAAACGCAACAGACACCTCTCGTACACAAACCTTCCTGACATTGCAAGTAAAAGTGGCGGAGGTGTCGCCTTGTATGTCAGAAACCATTTCAAGGCCTATGAAAAGCAGTATCATCACAATGTGACTGACTTGGAGTTCTTGGTTGTCAAACTGGAGTCCCCTGTACAAGCTTTGATCGCTGTCATTTACAGGCCACCGGATTACAGTATTGGCCAATTCCTTACTAACCTGCTGGGCCTCTTGGAATCTTTGGAAATAATGGATTGCCAACCTATAATACTCTGTGGAGATTTCAATGAAAATTTTCTGTGCAGAGAAAAGAAGCCAATATCTGACCTTCTTCACTCAAGAGGATATACTCAACTGGTCTGGGCAGCCACCACAGAAAAAAACACACTGTTGGATCACATTTACATCTCCAGGGTGCAGCAGTGTCTCCAGTCAGGAGTACTGCACAGTTATTACAGCTACCATTATCCTGTGTATTGTGTTTTGAGCAGTGGTTGTGAACACGCTTAGAGCCTGCATAAACAGGGCATGAGTGTTGCCAGGAAACAGTGGTTGTGAGACAGTGGTCATCAAACAGATAAAGTGGCAATGAGGGTCAGTTTACGTGGCCATAGTTATGTGGGACCATTTACAATTAGCTAAACATCATTCTCTATATTTCATGTTCGGTGTACTTGTTAGACACTGAACTCACTTACTCCCCCCCATCCATCACAGACATCTGTCCTCATCATATAGTAAGAGGAATACCGCGCTGTAGTGCACCCAAAAAGGGTACCTGTTCCTGTAATATTGTGAATGACCAAATAGGGGATAACCAAAATAGTGATGAAAATTAATTAGTGAAAAAAAATTAAAAAAAACTACATAATAACAAAAGCAGCCACTCTATGTGAGATACACACACTAATACAACAATATAACAAATATAGCAGCGCTGTAAATAGGAGTAAATACTAGTACCAGTGTTGAATAGGACTAATTGGTTAGAACCCAAATTAAATAACTAACACAGTTCTTGAAACCTAAATCAATAAGTGTTCACTGGACAGTCCTAACACAGTGAATAAAGTCCAAATAAATGTTGTGAAAATACATAGGCTCAGACCCCATTTTTTTAAAGCAGGAAATGTAAAATAGAAAAAATTCCTCCACCGCACCACGGTGGTAGCTGAAAATAAAATGCGCGCTTACCAAACGGCAAGCACAAGGGGGCTTGCGACCTTAACCCGGTCAGGGCCTTTCATTGGATGGGCTTCTAGGAAACGACATGCCACTTCATACAGCCAAAGGGTGATGATACCACTAGTCCACCAAGTCACAGGAAATCACTCTTATCATGGAGATTAATAAAAGACTCCTAGCTGGGGGGTTGTTCTCATTTAGGGGTACCCCGGGAAAAGAGAGGGAAACAACATAGCGTAATCCTGGTTTTGAGGTTTATTAAAAGAATTAAAATAACACTTACAGTGTAGCAGATTCAAATAAGCATAAGAAGCCGGCTGGCTAAAACGATCACCCGTCCTACAGACGGTAGATGCAGCACGTCAGCTCGCCCTATCACACTGTCCTCATCACACTCACCCTCTCCTTCCTGTGCTATAGCCTGCTTGCTGATTAGTAAGACAAAGAAACAGCAAGGAGCAAAACTGCAGAGAAACTGAAAATTTGTAAGGGTTTAAAGTATATGCTTTAATGAATTGCCTTGTATCCAAAAAGTTCAAAAAGTTGACTGTTCAAAATGTTAATGTTAATGTATAAGGGAAATATACCGCCAGTTCGCTTGTGATGCAATATATTGAAATTATATGTACACTGTGTAAACTGTTTTTGACACACTTGATTTTGGGACGCGAGTCCGTCAGGTGCTATGCTTTGGCTGGGGCGGAATAAATCCTGGTAACCCTTAAGTCTGTGTCCGACAAAGTCATTTACTGATATTTCTACCTTCTACATCATTAGCACTTGTGCACTTTTTAAATTTGATCAATCAATTGGTTAGTGTAATGTTTACTATCTTTACTCACTACAAACACTCCACACAGTTACTCTGCCCATCTGCCCAGTTCAACCTTTCCACAGTTACTCCAACCACACAACAGTTACTCCAGGCACTCCCCCCAGTTACTCCGCTCACTCCAGTTGTAGAGGCAAGAACACTTTTCACAATTTCCCCAGAAATTGTACCTTTTCTAGTTATTATTATTTTTTTTTAAATTAGGGATAGTCATTCCTGCATATTTGTTTATTTTTGCTGCATAGCTTCTTGAATTAGCGCACCATTTTTTATTATCATTATTAGATGTTTTCAGATCGAGGACACAATGTAGGAGGCAAATCTAGCAATTTATAGACCAAGCCCAATACAGCACAATCGAAAAACCAGTAGTGGGGGAACCCTTTGCTAACCTCTCTGCTTTACTGTCAGGGATATAAGGCATGCCTAAACCAGAAACATATCTCCCAACATTCCCAGATTTGGTGGGACTTTCCTGCATTTACTGTATAACTCTGTCCCGTGGTCCCACAGTACAAGGGCTTTGTCCCGCATAACTACATCAGTTGATGATCATAAAGTAACTTCCAGCGCAGTGCATTCAGCAAAGCTTGTGATCGGTGAGCAAACCAGCTGGGTGTGCTCTGTGTAGCTGAAGAGAGAGCGTGCAGCTGACAAATTCAACCTGTGATGTGATATAGGGAAACAGCCTGCATTCATACATTTCTGGCGGGGAAAAGATGGTAATATCAATTGTCTATTCACATGCTGTACCCAGGGTTTTTTCAGCTGTGTGAAAGCCCTGCACTCACAGCACTCCTGCTCCAATTAGCCTGGCCGCTTGATCCTTGGCTCCACGCTCCATACCCCCAGCAATACTATATGACATACCCTTGTTGTGCTGTTTCCAATCAAATACCCCTAAAGAAGAGTATAACTCGAAACGCGTCGGATACTCCCCGTATGTGTGTTCGGATGTGGGTTAACCCTACTCTATAGACCAACTCAGCACCACCTCCCTCTTCTCACATTATTTTGGGTAGTAAATACCCCTGTTTTCCTCGCCAGGTGCCCAGTTGGCCTACCTACCCTTATTACTCCTCTAATACTACTTATCACTGTCACCATGACTAACTATACTAACCAAAATTGGGACAGTGCAATGTCAGGACACTACAAGAGTTTTACACAAAAGGAGCAAAAAGACACTGAACTATCATCTACATTAAGAAATTACTGGAGAAAAAATCCCTCAATCACTGACACATTCACTCCTTTGAACAATATCTAACAAATCATATAAACCCTTTTGGCCTTAGGATCCAGATTTTCCCCACTTTGGAGAACATCGGATCCAAGTTCAAAAAAGAATGGGAGGACAACCTCTCCATGTGCTCCAATGGGATAAATGTCCCTTCTCATTGAAGAATACAAAAAACAATTGTACAAATAGATAGAGAATTGGAGCCTCTATATATGAAACTCTCCACTCTTAAAACCCATGCACAATATAATCAATACTACAAAGAACTAAACAATCACCTAGAACAATTTAATTGGGATATTCTTATAAAAAAGAAAGGAAGTTCTTAAGGGACTCCAAGGCCTTCCAGGACTCTAAAGCCTACAACTGGAAGAGCCCAAATTTCAGAAACAGCTCCAACCCCAAACAAAAATTTAATACAAATGACCCAGGTCCCTCTGATGCATCATCAGTATCGTCAACTTCCTCCCGCAGACCACACAACCAGAATATATCTAGGAAGTCCAAAAGAAATTTACAGGGCAGCGTCTCCCAGGAAAAATCGCACAAAAAACGCAACACAGAACCATTGATTTTTCCTACACCCCGGCATGACACTCCTACACCTGCCAGTGCCCCCACACCTCCTACAATCTTGCAATCTGATACTAACATGCTGCTTCCGAGAATTGTATCGTCAGGTACCAAGGCGTTACCACTCAATGCCCCCCTGGATAATTGCTGTGGTGGGTCTACCTCCAACATCGAACCTCTATGACATATGGACCAGGTAAGGACCGAACAATCTTTACTTATCAATCCTGCAATAGAAAACCTTAATGTCATTAATTTATCTTCATATCCTCTATCGAATTTGCAAGCACAAGTTTTGGCCAAGGGGTTAAGTTTTTGTCCCAACCAAGCATTAGATTAATTTGAGGTCGTCAAAGACCTCCAACTTTTTGCAAACAAGCTTATATTAAAACTTATATTAAAACAAATGTACACCAAGGAGACACCGACCCAACCGGACTTTGAGCCACACGAGCTTGAGGCACTGGACACCCTCGTTGGGCTCCTAGAGGAAAATGAGACACCAGATCTGATTGACTGTATCGACCATGAGCAACTGCTCAGTCGATTCGACCAATCAGATCTCCCTCCACCACCACCTTGCATTTTGAAAAACAAGTCCGATAAATTTCCTAACCTTGACACCAATGCCAATGTATCGGCATTTATCAAGTTGGCCACAAGAGATACATGCAAAATCAAGGCCTCAGATTCCAAGAATGACAATTTGACCCGGGCTGAGTGTGATGCCCTCAACTCACTGAAAGACCACCCCACAATAACCATTAAGCCCTCCGACAAGGGAGGCAACATTGTGGTGATGAACAATGAGTTTTATGTGGACATGTGCAACCGCATACTCTGCAACCAAGATTGGTACTGCAAAATACCGGCAACCCGAATTGAAAGATTCCACAAGCAATTCAACAATCTGCTTGACCGTGCATACAGTGAAGGAGTTCTCAGTAAGGCTGAATGGGACTTCGTACGTACCCAACACCCACGGACACCCACCTTTTATTCCTACCCAAGGTACACAAGAATATGACATGCCCACCTGGCAGACCCATCATCTCAGGCAATGGGTCCCTGACTGAAAGACTCAGTCGATTCGTGGATGGGTAGCTACGTCCCCATGTCCTATGACTCCCCAGTCATATGTGTGACACCCCGCACCTACTACAAACCTTGGACGGCCTCTGCATCCCCTGCATCCCTACTTGTGGTGGTGGATGTGGAGGCCCTCTACAGCTCAATACCACATGATAAAGGCCTCTCCTGCATAAAGCACATTATCTCTCGCAACAGCCAATATGACCAAAACACCACTGATTTTCTGTTGGCGGCACTAGAATTCATCCTACTGCACAATTATTTCACGTTCAATGGTTTCCACTACCTCCAGGTGCAAGGTCTTGCGATGGGGACCTCATGTGCCCCATCTTACACCAATCTGTACCTGGGTGTGGGAACAGTCGATACATCAATCTGCCGTCTCGCCCCATATGTGGAGAGCATTGTCATGTGGCATCGCTACATCGATGATGTTTTCCTGGTGTGGGATGGACCCGCAGACCAAATACCAGTCTTTCTTGAACTACTAAACGACAATGATTTCAACCTGTCATTCACCATGACTTGGGACAAAGCATTGATTACTTTCCTTGACGTCACTATTCACAAGGACAGTAATGGATCCCTCAGCACGAGCCTTTTCAGAAAGGCCTCTGCAGGCAATTCCATACTTCATGCCAGCAGCTTCCATCCCCAACCCCTCATTGCTTCAATGCCCTACAGCCAGGACCTACGCACCAGGAGGAACTGTACAGACGATGCAGTGTTTAAGAAAGAGGCCGACATTCTGAGAACACGCCTGCTAGCCAGGGGTTATTCCAACACCTGCCTTAAAAAAGCTTACAAGAGGGTTTGTGCCAAAAATTGCTATGACATACTCTACAATCCTTCCACTAACAAACAAAAGTCCAATCCCATCTCCATCATAATGAGATTCTCCAACCAACATGAAGCTATCAAAAGGGCCATATCCAAATACTGGCACGTGTTGACCATGGACCTCTCCATTGGTCCTTTTGTACCCGCCACCCCAGCATTTACCTACAGGCGAGCGGGTTCCCTCCGGGACCAGCTGGTCTGCAGTGAATTCAAAGGAGGAAGCAAGCGTGATCCTTGTAAGAATAAAGGCACTTTTACATGTGGTGGATGTAATTATTACAGGTTCCTAAACACTTCCAAAAACGTCACCTTACCCAATGGAGAACCCTTTAAACCTAGGCATTACGCAAACTGCAAAACATGTGGAGTAGTTTATCTGCTCACATGCGAATGCACTAGCTTCTATGTAGGCAAGACTATCCAGGAGTTCTGGCATAGGGCCTACAGACACATTACAGCTATGAAGCTATGAGAACCTGCAACCCAAATCTACCACTCGGCCGACACATCACTAGTATACATGCGGGCATCTACCCCAAATTCTCCTTTATAATCCTGGATCGCGTGCACACAGGCCTACATGGAGGTGACGTAAATAAAACATTGCTGCAGCTCAAACAGAGGTGGATCTTTAGATTAAAAGCAACTCAACCCCCAGGACTCAATGCTTGTATATCCGACAGACCCTTCCTTGAAGGCTTTTCATCGGGGGGCTCTGAATTGGAGCCCAACGACCTGCCCCCATAGTTTCCCACCCTGTTTCTCCCTGGCATACAAACCCCTATATTGCCTTCATCATCCAGTACCTCCTCATTCTGGCTGTATATTGGGGGGGTCATTTGTACCTTCTTGTACATAGTGTATATTATGCCATTTTACATACATAAATCACATGCTTGTATATAATCACGATATACCCTGGCCTATGTACCATTCTCCCATTTGTGCATACCCATCCCCATTGCGCAAGTTATTTATTCATTCATCTTTATATTTTATTTTTGTATATACTGATGTATGTCATTCAGTGTTCTCTTTCCTAATGTCCGATCCTCCTTTTTTTGTTTTTCTTCTTATGTGGTATTCCTGACCACCTGCCCCTTTTTGCCACACTGTGCCCGCTCTCATGGTTCCATCGATCCGAACATGGGTGGCCTGGTCGGACCCGGCCTTGGCCCTGGGAATTCCCCACTCGCCGCAAGGGGGCCGTCTGGTGCAACAAATGTTGTAACAGGCAGTGTCCCCTCTAGCGGAAGATCCGGGTTGATATCTCAACCTATCCTCTCCCGCTCTCTGCGTCGCGGGCCTCTGACGCGGGTCTCAGTCCCCGCCCCGTGCGCTCCACGTCCTTACGTCGGGTGGTTATCGTCGCCACGCTTGGAAGTGTCATCACACGCCGGCCGCGGTCTCAATGGGGGCCGATGCATACGTCATAGGCTCGGGGGGGTGCCCTCGACACTGCTGGCCATGCCCGCGACCCATCGCGGGTCGGCCTTAGGTATTTAACCACTTCAATACCAGGCACTTAGACACCTTCCTGCCCAAGCCAATTTTCAGCTTTCAGCGCTGTCGCAATTTGAATGACAATTGCGCGGTCATGCTACACTGTATCCAAACAAATTTTTTATCATTTTGTTCCCACAAATAGAGCTTTCTTTTGGTGGTATTTGATCACCTCTGGGATTTTTATCTTTTGCGCAACAAATAAAAAAAAAACGAAAATTTTGAAAAAAAAAACCTTTTTTTTGTTTCTGTTAAAAATTTTTGTAAATAAGTACATTTTTTCCTTCAATAATGGGCACTGATATGGCTGCACTGATGGGCACTGATATGGCGGCACTGATGGGCACCGATGAGGTGGCACCAATGAGGTGGCACTGATGAGGTGGTACTGATGATACTGATGGGTGGCATTGCTGGGCATCACTGATGTCTGTTAGTACATACTCGTGCTAATCAGTGCCCATTTGTGGGCACTTATTGGCACAGATTGGGAATTCATTTGAACATGTGGATGGCCATGGGGTACATACCTGGCCATCCACATGTTGCCCCCTTCCCTGGTGGTCCTAGTGGCGTCCCTGGTGGTCCAGTTTGATCATCTGAGGGGGGCTGTGCTGATAAACAATCAGCGCAGACCCCCCTATCAGGAGAGCCGCCGATCGTCTCTCCTCTACTCACGTCTGTCAGATGCGAATGAGATAAAGCCGATGAAGGCTCTTCCTATTTACATTGTGATCAGCCGTGAATGGACACAGCTGATCACGTGGTAAAGAGTCTCCGCCAGAGGCTCTTTATCGAGATCGGTGTAGAGGTGTGTCAGACTGACACACCACTCCACCAATCGACGCAATGCGTGTCCCCACAGGCGTGCGGCGGCTGTTATCCTGAAGGACGTCATATGACGCCTAGTCAGGATAACTGAACCACCACCCGGCCATCATTTTGCTATAGGCCGGGTGGGAAGTGGTTAAACACCTCCCATATGCTGTCACTCTTAGGTACCTGCTCCACATAGCCTGGCCGCTTGATCCTTGGCTCCACGCTCCCTTCTGTCCCTCAGCACCCACCAGGTAAACGGCTCCAGCGCAGGCCACCCATGCAGCCTTATCCATCTACTCTGCCCTGTCTCCTGGACCTTACATGCATTCCTTTCCTTTCCAGGCTGGACGGTCATACCCAGAGTGTCACGGAACGTCCCACACTCCGCTTGAGTGCTTCCGTCATATACCACTTCCTCCAGTCTGTATACAGATAACAGATATTCCAAGCTCTCTGAGCATCAAGACAAGGCGACACTTGCTTCACTGCTACCATGAACTCACTTTATTCAGAACCAGAATACAGTCTTATATACACAGGCGAAGATTACTCTAACAATACAAACGTAACCTAATTAACATGAGCTAATTATCTCATCCTTTATACAGCCTAGGTGGCTGAGACATGACCTTTTGCCCAGACTTGTGGTCACCGAGCTTCACACAGGAATATAAACACAATAGCTGGAGCTAATTACAATTAACAATACAAACATAACCTAATTAACCTAATTAACATGAGCTCCAATAGGAGTCGTCCCGTCTCCTACATTGTATAGAGGACAATGTGATCAGCTCATTCAATTAACACACATTACCATAAACATCAACACAGGGTTAATTAGAACAAACAACAATGAGTTGAATACCTTTAGAACCTAGACTAAACTTATTTACAGTAAACCCATTATAGCTGACATCAGACAGGTGAGTGGAGATGATGACATTAGCATCTCCTCACAGGATGTGTCCCAACAGTATAATTCAGTCTTATCATTCTAATATGGCATATAACGGGTTCCAGAGTCTGTGTGTTTTGGGGGGACATGGAGCTGAATCCAAAGTAACACCAACCCCAGGCATACAGCTCACAGAGAGCACCATTCCCCCAAATGCTAGGGCCCATAATCGGTGGGCAACAGGCTTGCATACAGTCCTCTCCAACAGCCTCTATTCTGGCTAGGTCTGTGACACAGAGCCACACTGACACTGCACCCTGGGTTAGGCGCCGACCCTCAGCCGCCCCCAGCAGCATTTCAGAGGCCTTTCTCCTTCAAAGGCCACCCAAGTACACACCAGGACCCCCTATACACCGGGTCCCATCGTACCTCGGTCCAGGCTCTGGGACCCAGGTGTTCCTGCTATATCCTACAGATGGCCAGGACAGGACCCCTCAGTCCAGCACGGGGACACCCTCTCAGGTACATGTTTTACCTTGATACATTTTCTATGTGGGCCCAGTTCCCTATGGGCCCTTAGGCACCTCTGACTGACTATGTAGCCCAGCCTTACCCACTCCTCCCTCTCCTACAGAGTTTGGAGTCTCACCCTAGGACCCACCACATACCCTTTGGTGTCCCAGCGCCCCCTGTTGAGGAATACCCCCCCGTGGTCCTGTTGGGTTCGACACATATGGCATGCCCGGTCCAGACAAGGAGCAAGTACAGAATCAGTGGCCTACTGTCCCACACAGCCCTTCCTTCAAGTTGCTTTTAATTGAATGTATGATACCCCCCAGCAATACTATATGGTCAGTACTTACTTTTACATGCTTTTACTATAATGATAATATTCTACTATATTTATATTTATTTTTATGTCACAATAATTATTTGCCATTTGACCTTTGGCTCATGATTGTCTTTTCAATTATAGACATACCGTTGTTGTGCTGTTTCCAATCAGATACCCCTGAAGAACAGTATAACTCGAAACGTGTCCAATGATTGTGAAATCCATACACTGTATTGCTTGTTTGTTGTATTACACATCCTGTATTTTTGTGTATACTTACCTGTGTGCATTGTAGAATTGTCATATCTACACTCCTTTTCATAATAAAATTTCACTCACAAATACTTCAGAGTAGCCTTTTCCCTCCAAAGTCCCATAAGAGGAACAAATTTCCATTTTTGCTGCACTCACAGCAAGGCTTTTGTAGTTAAAACTGGAAGCAACATCCCCCCTATTGGAGCCTCTCTGCTCTTCAGTCTGCACTTAAAGCCAGTACAAGTGCTGGTCTGGCCGAGTGCAGCATGAACAAGGGGAGGAGGGGGGAGTGCTGCACTGTTATCCTTATCTCCTTCCCGGTGGGGGAGGGGGGTTTGGGAGCCAAAAATTAGAAGAGTGTGCACTGACTTAGTGCACTGAACCCTGCACTCTGTACACAGCACACTCCTGAACCCTGTTCTCTGTACATAATGCATTCCTGAACCCTACACTCTGTGCGTAATGCACTCCTGAATTCTTCCACACTTGTGTAAGGCACACTTTCATAGTTTATGTAAAACTGTTTGTAATGGAAGTTTTTTATCCTTTTTTTTAAATAATTGTGCTGGGGTTTATGTCCATGAGACTCTTACTTGTGGCAAACAGCAATCAGAGCATATTTTATAGGTACAAGGAAACCTGGGTTTTGTTTAACCATGACCATGAACCGGTTCCCGACCAGCCATCACAGTTTTACTGCGGCAGAATGGCACGGGTGGACGAAACGATGTTACCTTACGGCAGCCACGACAATCAGATTCATTTTAGAACCGATCGGTCTCCAGGCCCAGGCCAATGATTTCTGGCCTGGACTTGCTGATTGCTTCTGATGAATTAAATGCTTCCCCTGCCTGTAAGTGTAAACACAGGCAGGGTAAGTGATGTCATCTCCCTCTCTGGAATTCTTTTCCATTCCAGAGAGAGGAGAGAGGACATCCAAACGTGAGTTGCACCAACACTACACTGACACAGTAATGTAGGCACACATTTCCCCCCCGATCGCCCCCCCCCAGTTAACCCCTTCACTCCCTGTCACTGTGTCACCCAGTGCAGTGTTCATATTTTTATTTGATCACTGCATTGGTGTAATTTGTGACACTAATCAGCGTTAGGGTACTTAGTAGTAGGCCCAGATAGTTCTAGGGACCCCCCAAACCCCCCTAATAAAGGTTTAACCACTTGATCACCTCCTGTCACCAGTGATCACCGTATTAGTGTCAAAGGTGACGCTAGTTAGTTAGATTTTTTTTTATAGTCAGGGCACCTGCTGTACATTACCTAATAAAACGTTTAACCCCCTGAACACCTGGCCAGTGATATCAGTTAAGTTTTAGCATCAGTTAGGGTCTGCGTCACCCCAGGCAGCGTCAGATTAGTGCCAGTAGCGCTAACACCCACGCACACACCATACACCTCCCTTAGTAGTATAGTGTCTGAATGGATAGATATCTTTGATCTGATCAGAAGTATATTAGCATCCCCAATAGTTTAGGGTTCCCAAAAATGCAGCGTTAGCGAGATCAGCCCAGATACCTGCTAGCACCTGCATTTAGCCCCTCCGCCCAGCCCACCCAAGTGCAGTATCAATCGATCACTGTCGCTTACAAAACACTAAACACATAACTGCAGCATTCGCAGAGTCAGGTCTGATCACTAACAGTTTTTCTGGTAGCATTTGAAGCAGTCGCTGACAGGTGCTCTTTTTTCCTGTGAGTCTCACTAGTTGTACCAGTAAATTTAGAGGCCAAAATGTCCAATTGAAGACACACTAGTGAAGAGGCCTACAGGTTTCTGAGCATGACAGATGAGAGCGAAGAGGAACTCACCCATCTGTCAGATTCAGGTTCAGAATACGAACCGGTAGACAGCAGCGGCACCCTGACAGATAGCTCTGACGACGAATTAGTAAGAAAAAGGAGATTAAGGTCTGGTGTGACCCCTCACTGGTCTGTTGTTACCATCAGCTGTTGTCCATATTACATCTAGTGTGTTATCACCCTTTGGCTAGTTATATTTGCATGCTGCTCCCAGGGGGCCTTTCTGGGCTGAGCTGTGTCCTCTTTTGCTGTTTGTCTTTCATGGCGGTGGTTTTCATCCAGCTCTGGGGCTGCGATGTGCATAGGGGCCTGTTCCTGATATCTTGCTGTTCTCCCCTGTCTGGTGACGGGGTGGCCACCTGCACATCGGCACCATGTTTTCCACGCCCATACACTGACGTTTCCCTGATGTAACTGAGGTGTGGGCTGTGTGGGTCATCCTGGACGGTTGGGTGGTTGTTGCATTTGTGCACCCCCTTTAATGGTGGATGTCTTACGGACGCCCATGCGTCACCGCCCGTACATGACACTGGGGGTGTAGCCTTCAGGCCCTTGTGGGTATATCTGGACGTTCAGCACGGCTGGGATTCTGATTCACAACTTGACGATTGTATAGAGCGGTCACATCTCTAAGAACAAACTGACAACCATTGGATATTTTTCACTCCATTGAGGTACAACTATATTATTATTATTATTATACAGGATTTATATAGCGCCAACAGTTTACGCAGCGCTTTACAACATTAGGAAGGACAGTACAAGTACAATACAATTCAATACAGGAGGAATCAGAGGGCCCTGCTCGTTAGAACTTACAATCTAGGAGGGAGGGTCAAGTTATACAAAAGGGTAATAGCTGTGGGGGATGAGCTAATGGAGAAAATAGTGCAGTTGTTAGATGGAGGCAGGATAGGCTTCTCTGAAGAGGAAAGTTTTCAGGGATTGCCTAAATGTGGATAACTTTGGAGACAGTCTGACAGATTGGGGTAGGGAATTCCAGAGGATGGGCGAGGCTCGGGAGAAGTCCTGGAGGAGGATATGGGAGGAGGTGATGTGGGAGCTAGAGAGCAGGGGGTCCTGGGAGGAATGGAGAGGGCAATTAGGTTGGTATTTTGAGACTAGGCTAGTGATGTAGCTGGGGGCAGAGTTGTGGATGGCTTTGTAACTTATTGTTAGTATTTTGAATTTAATTAGTTGGGCAAGTGGCAGCCAATGGAGGGATTGGCAGAGGGGGGTAGCAGACACTACTTTCTTGACACCTTTTGGGTTTGTTACATTGTCTTTATACACATGTACCGTATATACTCGAGTATAAGTCGATCCGAGTATAAGTCGAGGCCCCTAATTTACCACAAAAAACTGGGAAAAACGTATTGACCCGAGTATAAGACTAGGGTGAGAAATGCAGAGGGTCACCAATGCCCATCTGCACCTGCATGCCGCCCTGTGTTCTGTGCAGCCTACCTGTATCCTGTGCATGTGTCCTGTGTCCTGTACATGTGCATGTGTCCTGTGTCCTGTACATGTGTATGTGTCCTGTGCATGTGTTCGGTACATGTGTATGTGTCCTGTGCATGTGTCCTGTACATGTGTCCTGTACATGTGTATGTGTCCCTGTGTCCTGTACATGTGTATGTGTCCCTGTGTCCTGTACATGTGTCCTGTGTCCCTGTGTCCTGTGCATGTGCCCTGTGTCCTGTACATGTGTCCTGTGTCCTGTACATGTGTATGTGTCCTGTGTGCATGTGTCCTGTGCATGTGTCCTGTGTCCTGTATATGTGTCCTGTATCCTGTACATGTGTATGTGTCCTGTGTGCCTGTGTGCATGTGTCCTGTGTGCATGTGTCCTGTGTCCCTCTGCAGCCTACATGTGTCCTGTGCAGCCTCCCTGTGGCAATCTCCATCCTCCGATCACTTCGGCGGCCATTCCACTGTTCAAAAGCCGCGCCTCCTCCTCGTCTGTGATAGGCAGAACACTCAGCAGTCAGCCTATCACTGACATTCTCTCATTCTCATACCACGGACGAGGATGAGAGAATGTCCATGATAGGCTGTACACTGACAGCTGTTCAGCCTATCACAGACGAGCAGGAGGCATGGCTTTTGAAATCTGGAATAGCCTCCGAACGAATCATTACACGCCGGCCGCCATCTGCCTGCATGACACGCTGATCATGCAGACAGACGGCAGTGACTGGAGTATAAGTCGAGGGGGGCACTTTCAGCCCAAAAAAAAAGGGCTGAAAAATTTGACTTATACACGAGTATATACGGTAATATTTATATCATTTCTATATTGCCCCGTAGTCTCTCTGCCCATACTAGCTTTATGTTGGTCTGCATTCATGTATTTACCATATTCCATATCTCAGATAGTCCTTCATATCAACATACTCTAATAAGCTTAATTCATTTATTTACATCTTTATGTATATATAAATTAAATTTTAGAACCTTGTACATTAAACTCATTTTGCAATTATTATGCCCTCTGATATATGTGCATCCTTGCAGACATTTTTTAGACATGATTTTCAAGGGGCCAAGTGGAGACCGCAGTGAGAAATACCCCTATCCAGACCGTGCTGATCCTCCGGATGTTCCCCTGTTGTGGCTTTTGTTTGTTCTGCCTCCTCAGCTCCCGAGCTGGATGCACTACATGTCCGCCTTCTTTATATCCAGCGTTTGGCAATTTATCTCAGACATTCGGTAAGTATGAGGTCTCTGTTTCAGACCTCTCTGCCAATCATTCCACCTGTCCCCATTTATCAACAATATACATCTATTGATCTTATCACTTACATTGCAGATACAACATTCATGCATCTGCCCCTGGAGAAGCGAGCAGGGTCTCGCGAAATGCATAGGGCTTTATTGATGCTTGTTTTATGCAGGATTTTACATGCTGGGTATTATTGATGTCTGCATTATGTCTACATACTTTCCTGTCCATACGTATGTACATTTTATTTTCTTATTGTGTATGTGTATTTACTGACCTAGCAACTTTCAAGTTTCATTGTTGCTCATTGATGTATAACACTTGTAATAAATCTTTGTATATTTACTTTCATCTGTGCTTTATGCATGGGCTATTATGCCGGGAAACGCACAATCATTGTTGTTGCCACTCTGTTACATAACATTTTGAAATGAATAAATTGATTTTGTCTCAGTGTTCGCTGTGAACATTGGCTAAACCTCTCTCACCTTATCTAAAGTCCCAGGGCTATTTCTCTTGTTTTTTTTCTTATTTTTTTTAGGACGAATTAGTGGTTCCTGCCAAGGTCAGACGTACCCGACCTCATTCTTCTGCTGTTGTTGAGGTGCAAGAACCGCAGGGCTCTCTTATGGAGCAGAGAGCCAGTACTAGTGCCACTCATCCTTCTGGTGAACTGGCAAGCACCAGCAGCCTAGTACATGCTGGTTGTACATCCAGCACTGCAGTAACACTTGGTGACGTGGCGAGTCCCATAAGTGCAGTTCAAGCTGGTGAGGTGGCTAGCACAACTAGTGTCCTGCAGCCACCAGAAGACAAAGACAGGCCAGACGAGCCCATAGTGCCCTTCCTGCTGTATTTGACAATCCGAATTGGGAGCCCACCACTTCTGCAGCACCCGTACTTCCCCCATTCTCTGGCCAACCCGGAATGCAGGTGGAAATTTTACGTTACTTGATTTTTATTCACTGTTTTTCACAGAAGATCTCTATAGATCTGTTGTGGACCAAAGCTAATGCCGCAAATCCCCAGTTGACCCTTCCCAGAGATTGGAGACCTATTACGGTCTCCGAATTTAAGACCTTTCTAGGCCTATCCCTCCTTATGGGCATAACTTAAAAAATTGAGTTGCGGTCATATTGGTCCACTGACCCAATTCACCATATGCCCATGTTCTCTGTCTCCATGACCAGGACACAATACGAGCAGATCTTGTGGTTCATGCATTTCAATGACAATGAACTCTGTCGTCCTCGGGGTGACCCTGAATACGATCGGCTCTACAAAATTCGGCCCCTCGTAGACCACTTCAACCAGCAGTTTGCAGCCTTGTCTACTCCCGATCAAGTTGTCTGCGTTGATGAGTCCCTGATTACGTTTTCTGGCCGCTTCTCATTCAAACAGTATCTTCCCAGCAAGCGTGCCAGATATGGGGTCAAGATGTATAAGCTCTGTGACAGGGCAACAGGCTATACATATAGTTTTATGGTTTACGAGGGAAGAGATAGTTACGTAGAGCCGGAGAACTACCCAGACTACATAGGGAGTGCTGATAAGATTGTGTGGGACTTGGTGTCACCCTTATTTGGAAAGGGGTACTACTTGTATGTGGACAATTATTACACAAGCGTGCCATTTTTTAGTCATTTGTTCATGGAATTGGTGCATGTGGCACCGTGTGATCTAATCTTGTAGATTCCCTTCTTAGGCTGGGGGAAAGAGCCTGTTTGAGTTGTAATAATTTGCTCGCTGTGAAGTGGAGGGATAATAAGAATGTTTTCGTTCTGTCCTCCCTTCACAAAGACACGACGGTCCAAATTCAAACTGCTATAAAAAAATCTGTATATTTATTCCAATTGACTCTGCTGAATGCTTATGTGCTATATATACAAAGCTTCAGGATGACCTGGATTCTTCCTTAAATTCCAGGCATTGCATTTTCCGTATGTCCTCCCTGGTACCCCTACCCAAAGAAATCCCCAAAGAAGATGTTGTGTCTGCAGAAAACGTGGATATAGGCATGACACCCGCTTTTATTGTCCCTCCTGTCCTGACCAACCTGGTCTTTGCATTGGTGAATAGGGATGAGCCGAACACCCCCCTGTTCGGTTCGCACCAGAACACGCGAACAGGCAAAAAATTTGTTCGAACTTGTGAACACAGTTAAAGTCTATGGGACTTGAACATAAATAAACAAAAGTACTAATTTTAAAGGTTTATATGCATGGGGACCTGGGTCCTGCAGTGCCAGGTTGCGTTCTTGGATAAGGGTCTGGTATGGATTTTGAGGGGGACCCCCACACCATTTTTTTTTTTAATCTTAGTGTAGGGTACAGCATTGCACAGTCCTAGGGCATACTTACACAGGGTCTCGAAAGATGAGATGGCCATCACATTTTGAGGGACTCTAATCTGGAACGTTTACAGTTTATATAAAAGTGCAAAAAAAAAACCACACAAAAACACACAAAAAAAGCCAAAAATAGTTGTGGTTTTATTTTTTTTCTCTCTCTTATGTTCGCTCTCTATTGTTCTATATCTATTGTTCTCTCTCTATTCTTATTGTTACAAGGACCGCTATGTGAGCTGACGGATGCCTGCGCTGAGCTGCTGGATGGATCACTTACCCTAAGGTCGGTTCCTTACTATCTTCTACCTTGTAGTTTCTTATTGTCCCCACACCTTTTCTCTGTTTTCAGTGTCGCTCTGCGCCTCTACCAGGTGCAGAGGCATGTCTTCAATGATTATTAGTCTCCTCTCTTCCTTACACTGTGTGTCCCTGTAACCCTTACAGGGTGTATTTACCCTACACTTCTCTCTCTGTTCCCTTGTCTACTTTACTTTCCTTCTCTACCCATATCCTTGCTAACTGTTTTATGCTTGGTCTCCTTCCTTGTGTTCTTGTGTGCTCTTCAGCACTCTTTTCTCATTTCCGACCTCTGTGGCTGTGATCCATCTAGACTGGTCACATTGGTTAATTTAATTATGATGTATATACTCTCTACCCCTAGCTGAATTGGCTATATTGCACTGTGCCCAGCAGCATTGTAACCCTGAAATCTGAGGTCTAATCATCAAACATCGATTTTCCTCCATACTTTCTATTCATGCTGCCCATCCTTAGCACCTTGCATCAACTACAGCTCATGCGCATAATTGTGGCTCACGCAATACCCGGTGAGTGTCAGTCCTTGTGTTCCATATACTGTGTAATATTAAATTTAATAATTCACAAGCTCTCAGCACTCCCATGTCTGGTGTCCCTCGATGGTTTCCCTCCCCCCCACCCTCTTCTCTCCCTTCCCTTCTTTTCCCCCCTTCCTTTTCCTCCCCCCTTCCCCCCCCCTTCTCGTCCCCCCCCTTCCCCTCCACTTTCCTTCCCCCCTCCCCCCCTCCCCCCCTCTCCCCCCCTCCTCATCCTTCACACTACATTATCCCTCTTGTCCCTCTCCTCCCCCCCATCCCCTTCCCAGCCCCTGTCTTCCCACTGCCCTCCGGTTCCCCTTCCCCCTCATTTTTACCCCCTTTCCCCCCTCCTTTCCCTTTCCCTCCTGGTCCCTACACCCACTTTCCCCTTCCCATCTCTTTTCCCCTCCCTCCCATCATTTTCCCTTCCCCCCCCCCTTCTCTTCTCCTCCCCCCTCCCCTTCCCTCCTCCTCCTTCCTTCCCCTTCCCCCTTTCCTCTCCCTTCCCATTCCCATCTACCTCTGTCTCCATCACCCTTCCCCCTTTCTTCCAACCCGTTCCCTCTTTGCCCTTCCCCCCCCCTCGTCACCATCCTGGGTTCACCTCCCCTTCATGGGAATCGCACTTCCTTGCACCTTATATCACATTGTCATTACCCCAACGACTACATTTTTTCAATCTATTTTTTACCAAACTAGAGTCTATCCACAATCCCCCATGTCCGCCGCGGGGGGAATTGTGTTGGGTCCTGCTTCTCCACTGATTCCGCTTGAGCTTGTCCTCATTTCTATCCTGTATGTATTGTGATTTGTAATTACCTTTGAAATTATGTTTGCTGCATTTGTCCAATATATATTTGTATATATTAAAGCTACCCTATATTATGTTATAGATGTGTTTCTCCTGAAGAAGCGGTTCTAACCGCGAAACCGGTCAAGATAAAAGCTTTACATACATCCCCCGTAAACCAATTTGCGGGTTCCACTCGCTGTATTCAGTGTGGTATACTCTTTTTGATTTTATGATTGTATGTAGATATTTTGTTTGTAACTGTGTATTTTTCAATTATTAAAATTTATACATATTTTTTTAGATGTCTGTAACTGTATATTATTATCCAGTACCGTAATAGTCCCAACTTCCAATTTTGGGGGTGCAGACGGGAAGAGACAGTAGCGGCAACTGCCATCACGTCTCCACCCCCTTATTCCCCTTTTACTATAAAATTTTGGGATGATGGTACATACACCAGCTTTTTACTAATGTGTAATTGAGGCCTCACTATTTTTCTAGTCTTGAAAGATGAGATGGCCATCACATTTTGAGGGACTCTAATCTGTTTACAGTTTATATAAAAGTGCAAAAAAAAAACACACAAAAACACACAAAAAAAAGTCAAAAATAGTTTTATTTTTCTTCTCTCTCTTATGTTCGCTCTCTATTGTTTGCTCTCTGTTGTTCTATATCTATTGTTCTCTCTCTTTGTTTTCGTATTTTAGAACTGTAATGTTTTATTTTTACTATGTTTTATTGTATTTGCTTTGCTTTTGTTTTTATGTTCACCATCATTTGCTTAGCAGGTACGCCATTCAGCTGCAGCACGGGTTTAATTATTCTGACAGCAACAGCGTTTGCTCCCACGATACGTAAAGCCATGACTCCAGCGCTGTAGAAGGTGATTTCACCAAAAAAAAGAGCATATATGCCGAACCAAGGGGCAGGGGTGGAGGAGAGATTTGCTCCTAACATTAGGGGCAGATTGCCCGCATGCTTCGGCATATATATTTTAGGCACAGATTGCATTAAAAAATCAAGTTTTATTGAGTTAATGTTTTATTGTTACCATTGTTTGCTTTTCAGGTACGCCATTCAGCTGCAGCACTGATTTATTTATCTTGACAGCAACAGCGTTTGCTCTCATGATATAAAAATCAGCGACTCCAGCGCTGTAGGAGGTGATTTCACCACCACAGTTAAATAAAATGGTGCATGTATTCCCATCATTAGAAGTGGGTGGATGAAGGGCGGTATTCTAATGGTGGGCATACCCACCAATCAATCTTTTTTTCGTTCAGCCCACAGGCTGCATGAAAAAAAGAACATGACAATATATGCTCAACAAGGACCAGCAATGTACTGGTATGTTGCTGGACTTTGAGTGGTTATACCAGAATGATGCCTGCAGGTTTAGGTATCATTCTTTTCAGCCAGCAGTCGGCTATCATGTAAAAGCAATCCTAGTGGATAATTAGCCTGCTTTTACAAGTCCCCCCTCCCACCGTCTTCCATGGTTTTCTGAGAATGCAGCCGGTGGTTCCGCCAGCTGACCATAGAGCTGATCAGAGACCAGAATGTCTCCAATCATCTCTAGGGCCTAAGAAACCAGAAGTTATGAGCATTTCATGACTTAGGTTTCGCCGGATATAAACAGCCCCATTGGGAAATTGGGAAAGCATTTTATCACACCTATCTTGGTGTGGTCAGATGCTTTGAGGGCAGAGGAGAGATCTAGGGTCTAATAGACCCCAATTTTTTCAAAAAAGAGTACCTGTCACTACCTATTGCTATCATAGGGGATATTTACATTCCCTGACATAACAATAAAAATGATAAAAAAATAAAACATGAAAGGAACAGTTTAAAAATAAAAGAAAAATAAATAATTAAAAAAGAAAAAAACGCAAAGGTGATTGGTTTTCAGGGTCCTGTATGTGGTTAGGCTGCCAAAAAGTCCCACATATGTGGTATCCCCATACTCAGGAGAAGCAGCTGAATGTATTTTGAGGTGTAATTCCACATATAACCATGCCATGTTTGAACGTATATCATTTAGTGACAACTTTATGTAAAAAAAAATTAAAAATTAATTTTCCCGAAACTTGTGGCAAAATATAAAATATTCCATGGACTCAACATGCCTCTCAGCAAATAGCTTGAAGTGTCTTCTTTCCAAAATGGGGTCATTTGGGGGGTTTTGTGCTATCTTGACATTTCATGGCCTCCGAAACTGTGATAGGTAGTGAGGAAGTGAAATCACCATTTTACGCCCTTAGAAAGCCTGAAGGCAGTGACTGGTTTCCGGGGTCCTGTATATGGCTAGGCTCCCAAAAAGTCTCACAAATGTGGTATCCCCATACTCAGGAGAAGCAGCAGAATGTATTTTGGGGTGTAATTTCACATATGCCCATGGTATGTTTGAGCAATATATTATTTAGTGACAACTTTGTGCAAAAAAAAAAAAGTTTGTCATATTTCCGCAACTTGTGGGAAAATATAAAATATTCCATGGACTCAATATGCCTTTCAGCAAATAGCTTGGGTTGTCTATTTTCCAAAATGGGGTCATTTGGGGAGGGGGGTTGTGCTATCTTGGCATTTTATGGCCTTCAAAACTGCGATAGGTAGTGTATTTTTTTTTTTGTCATATTTCAATCACTTGGGACAAAAAAATAAAATATTCAATGGGCTCAACATGCCTCTCAGCAATTTCCTTGGGGTGTCTACTTTCCAAAATGGGGTAATTTTGGGGGGTCTGTACTGCCCTGCCATTTTAGCACCTCAAGAAATGAGATAGGCAGTCATAAACTAAATACTGCGTAAATTCCAGAAAATGTAACCTAGTTTGTAGACGCTATAACATTTGCGCAAACCAATAAATATATGCTTATTGACTTTTTTTTACCAAAGACATGTTGCTGAATACATTGTAGCCAAAATGTATGACTAAAATTGAGTTTATTGGATTTTTTTATAATAAAAAGTAGAAAATATCATTTTTTTCAAAATTTTCGGTCTTTTTCCGTTTATATCACAAAAGATAAAAATCGCAGAGGCAATCAAATACCATCAAAAGAAAGCTCTATTTGTGGGAAAAAAAAATTGTTTGGTTACAGCATTGCATGACTGCACAATTACCAGTTAAAGCAGCGCAGTGCCAAATTGTACAAAGTGCTCTGGTCATTAAGCAGCCAAATCTTCCAGGGCTGAAGTGGTTAAGCTGCTCCCACTGTTAAGAGTTTGGCCACACCAACTTTTGCCATGGCATGCGTAGCGCGCCACTGGTCGCTTCCTCCCTTAAGTGTCCCTCATTCTGAAGTTCAAAAGTTGGGAGGTATGCAGAAAGGTCATGTGACCTGAGACCGCTGTAGAGTAAGGTATCATAGACAACAGACAAATGCTAGCACTCAGGATACAGGTTTAAAGGACAACAACAAAAACAGGGCCAAAAGGTGAATATAAGAAAAGTCCAGGGGTAAGGGTTAAAATGTCCAAGAAAATTTAGATGCTGTTTCTTTGGAGATGATGATGATGTGGAATGTAAGACATACACTAAGAGCACAGCTTTTCTCAGAAGTAAAGCCAACATAAGAATAAACAGAAAAGCGCCTATGAGTGCAATGTTTAATAAGCAGTAGTATAAAATATCCAAATATCCATATCCAAAGTAAGGAATGGTGTGCTCATGGGAGTTCAAATCTCCTGGGATTGTCTACAGTGTCTATAGCGTGCCTGGGTGAGTCCAGCTGTGGGAGCCACGGTGAACCAGAGAGGAAGCCGGCTGATCCTGTGGATGGCTGGAGGAGGTGGAGATGATCGGCTCAGGGAGCGACGCTTCTGGGCGTGTGACGTCACCAGGGTGTAGGAGAACCACAACACGTTTCAGAGCATGCGCGCTCCTTTCTCAAGTGTACAGGGAAAAGGAAGGGGCGCGATTTAAATGCTCTGCTCAAAGAAAAAGTTGTTTGAACGATTAACATAATTGAACCACTGAACAGCCAATGAACTAATTGGACTGTGCAGAAAAAAGGAAGGATGTTTAAAAAGGAAAGAATGACATTTAAAGCATAGCCAGATAACATTAATATAAAAATGAATAATAATTAAAATAATGAAAATTCATGAATTATAGAGTAAGAACTGGATAAAATGAATAATTATAAATGGATAAGAATAAAAATAAATATAAAATTGATTGGTATGGCTTAATAGTTAAAAGAGCTTGTGTGTTAATGGGGCAAGTGGCAATTGATATATGAGAGTAGCTCACATATGAATACATAGGATTCAATTAATGATCGATACACAAAGGGTAAATGCAAATTGATACGTTATATTAAAGTTTGTTATTGGATGATGTTGTCTTAATTGATGTAAGGGATAGTATGGAGAATTACTATGATAATAGGAGAAAAACCTTTACAATATATTATCATGATATAAAGGTTACTAGACAACGTAATAGAAGGGATACTGGAGGATGGTTGAAAATTAAATAAATTTAAAAAAATAGCAATGATAAAAAATAATATATAATAATAAATATTATAATGGTTAGTTGATGAAGGAATGTCCTGGTGTGGTTGATATATATGCACACAATTAATGTACGTTGGGGGGGGGGGGAGCTAGAGAACTAAGAGTGATCTGAGAGGTTGAATAATATTATATAATGGTGCTTACTTCTAATTCCTTGTTCAACCCATTCGGCACGAGGGTGTCTAAAGTGTATATCCAGAAAGTTTTGCGTTCACATAATCTGGAGAAACGTTCGGCTTCAGACAGGTTTTTGGGTATGGCTTCTATAACCCATACCTGCAAGTCTGTCGTGGACTGGTTATGGTGCTCTAAAAAGTGTTGTGGTACACTATATTGGTCGCAACCCACCTCCACGAAGCAATGGTGTTTACAGAAGCATTGTCTCAGTGGACGGATGGTGTGGCCAACATATAGTAGCTTACCGGGGCATGTGAGACAATATACAACATAATCAGTAGAGCAGTTGTAAAAGTTGTCAAGGTGGTAAATCTTTTCCTTATGCGTAAAACTCTTTTGTCCATGTCTCACAAAATTGCAGGTCTTACATAAGGGCTTTTTGCATCTATACATCCCTTTAAGGGGAATTAGGCATAAGGGATTGTCTTTTTTAATGCACTTTAGTTTACTGGGTGCTATTTTGTTTTTTAATGTGGGAGCCCTCCTATAGGTAACCTTGGGTCTTTTGCAAAGAGTGGTGCTCAGCTGGGGGTCTTGTTTTAGGATATTTCAATGTTTATTAAGGATGTAGGTGAGCCTGGTATAGATGGTGACAAAAGTATCCACCTTTTCCAATTCCCCATGAAAGGGATCTCTCTTATATACAGCACAATGCTTGGGTCTCTCTGTATACAGCACAATAAATGGATCTCCCTGTATACAGTACATTACATGGATCTCTTTACAACACAGTACAGTGAAGTTATCTCTCTATATACACCCCCTATAGCTGGTGGTATTCTGCATTGTTACTGTATTGCTGGGATTTGTAGTCCTCTATACAGTGGTGGAACTACCAGTTTTTTTGCTGGGTCTTTGAGGTTTCTATTTCCACCTCTCGTTAAATAGACACATTTTCTGCTAAATATCAGCATATAAACAGTGAAAAATAAAACATTACAAATTGTGCTATGCCAATGGAATATTATGATTAGTCACTCCTGGATTTCTACCTACCTGAACTCCATATCAGATCTCATGGCTACCACTCACCTCTTTGCACACCACTCCCAAAGTGATTCTATGGTTGCTCCAGCACCAATTAAAGAAAAACCTTACACACAGCAGGGAGCCATGATGAAAATTCAGCCAGGGATAACTATTACAAAACATAACTGAACGAGAACTTGCAGCAGACTTGCAGAATGTTTGCAAAGAAAGTTGATCTGGAGTCATGCAATGCAGACTTGCTGCACTTGTGCAACAAACTTGTGAAACCTGGCAAGTTTAGTCATAGCTTAGCAAGTCATTTTCAAACTTGCAGCACAATTACTTGCTATCTGGGAAGGAGAGGCTGATGCTCACAGGCCACTAAAAGAGGGCAAGTAGCCTCTATGTCTACAGTGAAAAGTGGTGGTTGCAAACATGGTGCATCCTCTGCAGGCGAGGCACACTTGACCTTTTTTTCTGCTACTGGCCGTGTTATTGAGCCACAACATGCAGAAGAGTTGGTGGAGTGGATAACTAAGCTGTCCTCATCCTCCTCATCCTCTGTCACCCAGGGTCATACTAGTGCATGCTTCTGGATTATGAGCAGCAATTTGAAGGCTCCAATGTTGGTTCCCACTTCCCAGGTTGAGGAAAGGAATAGTGTGAGCCTAGAGAGAGGGGGTGTCGATAACGGACAAGAAACTAGCAGTCATGTTCCCCTAGCTGCAGCATACTGCCAAGTTTGCTCTAGTGATGAGGAGGGAGGGGATGATGAGGTCAATGACTGTACTTGGGTGCCTGAGAGAACAGAGGAGGAAAGTGAGGAGGAGGAGGCACAACTCCAACGAGGCAGGATGTACTTCAGGGGCTGGCTTAAGGACAGCCACCCTATTGCATCTCACCACAGAGTTCCACAGTTGCAGGGCACTGCTGACTCTGCACTGACTTCCAAAAGTTCATTGGTGTGGGCTTTTTTCAACACATGTGCAGCAGACCGCAGCATTGCTGTTTGCAGTCTCTGTCTGAAGTGGATCAAGTGTTGCCAGAACACCAGCCGTATGGGCACCACATGCTTGACAAGACATATGATGACCTGCCATGCAGTCTATTGGCAACAGCACCTAAAAGACCCACATTATAAAAAAATGCAAACTTCTCCTTGCTCCTCATCTGGGACCTCTACCCCTACTACAAGTCTTCTCAAAACTCTCCACTGAGAGGAATGGTGGTATAGCAATTGATGCCACGGGTACTTGCACCCAATCTGCTAGCAGTACACCACCTGTTGATTTCACCAGGCAAATTTCGCTACCCCAGTTGCTGAACCATAAAAAAAAATACTGTCCCAGCCTTCCACATGCTCGGCGTCTAGCTTGGCCAAATTGCTAGCACTAAAACTGCTGCGTTTTCATCAGGTAGACTCTGCCCTCTTTTGTGAATTTGCAGAATGTGCTATACCACAGTGGCAGGTTCCAAAAAGAAATTTATTTTCACGTAAGGCCATTCCATCATGTGGAAGGCAATGTTTTGGCCTCGCTGGACAGGGCGGTCAGCAGCAAGGTTCACATTACTGGTGACTAATGGTCCAGCAGACATGGTCAGGGACATTACATTTCCATCATGGCGCACTGGGTAACTCTGCTGGCAGCTGGGAAGGATGCAGGACAGGGTTTAGTGCTGGAGCTTATTCCATCACCATGCCTCCAAAAAGCTGATGGTGATTCTGCCACATCTGTCTGCTCCACCCCCTTCCCTTCTTCTTCCTCCATGGCCCCTTCTGCTGAAATGTCCTCTGAACCAGCAGTGCTCTAAGCATTCAAGGGGCTACGCAAGCAGTCAGGCTAAAAGATGCCATTGCGGTGCTTCAGTTGGTCTGTCTAGGGGACAGGAGCCACACCGGGGCAGAGATTCTGTCAGCTCTGCAGGAACAGGCTCAGACGTGGTTGACACCACAGCAGCTTGAGCCAGGAATGGTTGTATGCAACAATGGCACCAACCTTCTCTCCGCCCTCCGACAGGGACACTTGACACATGTTCAATGCTTGGCACATGTCCTGAATTTGGTGATGCAGTGTTTCTTGAACAGGTACCCAGGCTTACAAGATCTTCTGAGGCAGGCCAGAAAAGTCTGTGGCCATTTCTGGCAGTCATACAATGCCAGTGCTCAGCTTTCTGACATTCAAAGGGAATTCAACCTGCCCACCAACTGCCTCATTTGTGAAATGACCACCAGGTGCAGCTCAACATTGGCAATGCAGCAGCAGCTTCACATCCAGCAGAGGTCCATCATTGAGTACCTGTGTGAGTACAGACTCAGGGGAGCTTGGCTTCTTTTTGCTACGCCAGTGGCTACTGACAAAGGATGCCTCTCTGTCCTGTCACCATTTGAGGAGGCCACAAGGATGGTGAGCCACGACAAAGCATACATCAGTGACACTGTCACTCTAGGCTTCCTGCTGGAGCATACGCTTCGTGGAATCATGGACAGGGCACTTGAGGCAGAACAGCGGGAGGAAGAGGAGGACTTCTTTCCTCAAGGCCCCCTTTATGCTGATACTATTTATGTGGGGCCACCAAACACACAGGAGGAAAAGGAGGAGTATTGTGTCAGCATGGATGTAGAGGATAACATATAGCAGTCTTCAAGGGATGGTTTTCTGTCCCCAGAAACCCCAGGAGTTGTACGTGGCTGAGAGGAAGTAGTTCCTGACAATGTCATCCTTAGTGACCCAGGGGACTCAGAATCTCATGCCTCCTCAAACTTACGCTGCATGGGCTCCCTGATTCTGCAAAGCCTGCAAAGGGACCCAAGGATTTGTGGTATCAAATATAGGGATAATTACTGGCTGGCAACCCTTCTTGATCCATATTACAAGGGTAAAGTTGCAGAGCTCATCCTACTCTCACAGAGGATGAAACATCTTCAGGATGCCTTGAAGAAAAATTTGTGTAACACATTTCCAAACACTGGGAGGTTACCATTTCCTGGACAACGTGTTTCTGAGGCTTCATTCAGTCAAAGAAAGAGCGGTAGAGAAAGTACGGCGCTTCATGTCATAGATACAGTGGGTGCCCGCGGCACCGTGCCGGAGCCGATGTACATGGCCGGTGGCCTCGATGTCCGCCAGCCGCCTGCGATCACTCCACAGAGAGGCAGAACAGGAATCTGCCTGTGTAAACAAAGCAGATCCCCGTTCTGTCAGGGGAGTACAATGTGATTGTCTGTTCCTAGTGATCTCTCTGTACTCCCAATCTGTACACTCCCCCCACAGTTAGAAACACCTCCCTAGGACACACTTAACCCCTTCCCTGCCAGTGTCATTTATACAGTAATCAGTGCATTTTAATAGCACTGATCGCTAGACATGTGCGCCGTCAATAAATTTGTTTCATTTTGTTCCGTTCCGTGCCGTTTTTTTGTATTTCATAATTCATATCCGAAATCCAATTTGGATTCGTACGAAATACAAATTTTCATTAGGTTCGTAACAACTACGAAAGTTCGTTATGATGAATTTAAAAAGCAAAAAATACCTTTCTCAATATGGCAGTCGTTGACTCATTATGCTCATTATGAGGGGCTCCCACCATCCCTGTGCTGTGCTGACTTCCTCCTGGGGCTGTACCCCTGCTGTGCTCATTATGAGGGGCTCCCACCATCTCTGTGCTGTGCTGACTTCCTGGGTTTGTACCCCTGCTGTGCTCATTATGAGGGGTTTCCACCATCCCTGTGCTGTGCTGACTTTCTGGGTTTGTACCCCTGCTGTGCTCATTAAGAGGGGCTCCCACCAACCCTGTGCTGTGCTGACTTCCTCCTGGGGCTGTACCCCTGCTGTGCTCATTATGAGGGGCTCCCACCATCCCTGTGCTGTGCTGACTTCCTCCTGGGGCTGTACCCCTGCTGTGCTCATTATAAGGGGCTCCCATCATCCCTCTGCTGACTTCCTCCTGGGGCTGTACCCCTGTTGTGCTCATTATGAGAGGCTCCCACCATCCCTGTGCTATGCTCATTATAAGGGGCTCCCACCATCCCCGTGCTGTGCTGACTTCCTCCTGGGGCTGTACCCCTGCTGTGCTCATTATGAGGGGCTCCCACCATCTCTGTGATGACTTCCTGGGTTTGTAACTTCATCATAACAAATAATTGTAATTATTATGACAATAATAAAACAATATTAACGAACATTCTTATTTTTCTGATTCTGAATCTCCCATCGACTATCAGTACCAGTCTCCCACTCCCATATTAAAAAAGGTAATTTTCCCAACCCTCACCCAGCAGCAGAAAACCTCTGATTGGTCAACCAGTCATGTTTCCGTTGTAACGGAATTTGGATCTGAAATTCGTCAACGAAATTTCGTATTTCGTATACAATTCGGAAGCATAGAAATTCATATTTCGGATGCTTCCGAATGTACGAAATTTTAGAAATTTGTATGAATTTTCGATTCATACGAAATGAACCGCACATGTCTACTGATAGCTGTATAAATGTCACTGGTCCCAAAAAAGTGTCAAAAGTGTCTGATCTGTCTGCCGCAATGTCGCAGTCCCGCTAAAAATCGTTGATCACTGCCATTACTAGTAAAAAAATAAAAATAAATTAAAATGCCATAAATCTATCCCCTATTTTGTGGACGCTATAACTTTTGCGCAAACCAATATACGCTTATTGCGATTTTTTTTTTACCAAACAATATGCAGCAGAATACATATTGGTCTAAACTGATATATAAATGTATTTTTTTTTTACATTTTTTGGGATATTTATTATAGCAAAAAGTAAAAAATATTGTTTTTTTTTTCAAAATTGTCGGTCTTTTTTGTTTGTAGCGCAAAAATAAAAACAGCAGAGGTGATCAAATACCACCAAAAGAAAAATGTATATGTGGTGAACCACGCTATTTATAAAATATATATTAAAGTGCAAACAGTACAAATTACAAACCACTGAATTTTTTCCAGTGGGACGCAAACAACAGTTAAATGAATACCAAACCTTTTCATAAACAAAGTAGAATATACATATATGAGATGATGGAATAGGTGCAATTAAACAAAAGTCCTGCATCAAAAGTCAAAAACACAAGTCCCAGAGACACAAAAAAGAAAAATCATCAACTGTGCCATTAAATCCTCCTTGTGTACCAAAATACAGGAGACAAATTATAAAATTCTATCAAGATGGTACCTCACCCCCTCCAGATTACACAAGTGTTTCCCGGCCTCCTCAGATCGATGTTGGCGATGTGGGGAGGGAGAGGGTTCAATGCTCCACATTTTCTGGTCCTGCCCTAAGCTGCAGAATTTCTGGAGGGAGGTTCGACGCATCACTCAGAAATTCACTTAATATGTGATCCCTGATGATGCAGCGTTCTTCCTCCTACATCTATCAACAATCCCGATCAAAGGGGAGAAAGCAAGGAGAATGGGACTTTTATTGAAGCATCGGTTAGCAAAGGATAATTAGGTTGAACAAGAGGAATTTTATTGATGTGATAATGTAAACATACATAAATAGTTAATATCAGGTACATAGTAGCACAGTAATAACAATAGCCATAATGATAACAAAAAGTGTAACCGCTAGAGTAGGAGATCCAAAGATGGACATGATAAAAAGTAGTAAACAATTTGAATGGCAATAATGTCTCAATGGAGACCATAACAAAATTACGTGGTTCAACCCAAACCAGATTAGATGAAATCATTGATATGAGGTAAAACCTGCAGGACCTAAGGCCTCACTAGACCCGACGATGTAGATATTGTATAATGACTTAAAAAAGGTATAGATGGGTAAAGACACGGCATTAAAAAGCTCTACACGTTTCGTGGCTGGTACGCCACTCATCAGGAGCATGCACGTGGTGATCTAAAATAAAAGAATATATATGAGTTAATAAATAGTAATTGTAGACCTAAGCAGGGGTTAGGTGACAACCCCAATAGCACCAAGGTGCATATTTACTGACTGAAGTTCAATGGCTGGTGATGCGGCGGTGAGGTGCCAAATGTATCCAGAGTTACCTCCAACCGATGGCCGTGGCGGGCAGCCCAACCGGGGACAACAAGGACAAGACGCCTACGGAGTGGACAACGGACCACGGGAATCACTGCTGTGGAAAGTGAAATAAGGACAAAGTTGTGGGGGTGCCATGAGCGGCTGAGCATGAAATTATTGGGAGGTGGGGCAAGGAACCCATGCTAGTAAGGAGGGTGATGGTGGGTGACTAAAAAGTGGAAAGTGCAGGAGGGTAAAACAGAGGGACCCAAACTGGTGAGGAGGGTGATGGTGAGTGAAAGGATGGCAGTCAAATGGCTGTCAGGTAATTGAGCTAATAGAGACCAGAGGGTGACAAGTAGTGGAAGTGAACACCAGGAACACCAAGGAGAAAGAATAAGTGCAATATGACAAAATTACCTGGGTGGGCAAGGAGCCAACTGAAAAAGCAAAAATACTGACTGTGTGAGGTGTGCAGGAAACTTTGAGTGCCGAAGCCGCCCGAAGAGACGCCCGTATATGTGTCACCGTGGCGTGTCACCATATGATTGAGAGGAAGCTCCGTAATAATAATATGTTGTTTAGGAGTGGGGGGGGGGAGTAAGGAGACCAGAAACCGTTAGGGTGTGTGCTCCTGCCAGAACAGTGAAGGAGTTATGTTGGTATCAGGTTGAGAGGGTGTGGAGATCGCCTAAGTATGATCGGTGAGGATCAATTGGGTAAGAGGAAGGGTATGGACGGAGGGAGGGCACGATCAGCCAGACACTATGACGTCTCTGTGACAGATCAGTATCGAACATGGCTGAGAGGTTGGGTCACCGGGCGGAATGATCTGCGTCGAGGAAACTCTAAAGTGTAACCAGCAAGCCCATGTTGTATTAAATTTTGTCGGATTGTCTTTTGCTTGGTAAATTAGTTTTTCCATCTCGGCCGTTCTATCGACTCTTTTGAACCATTCAGCCACTGTGGGTGGTGTGGAACTCCTCCAGTGAACCGGGACACAGAGGTTGGCTGCATTGATAAGGTGTAGGGTAAGGGATTTTTTGTAGGAGGAGAGGGGCATGGAGGTGTGATGGAGCATGTATTGGGCCGGAGTGAAGTCTGGGGCGTAAGAGGTAATTTGGGTGATAAGGCGGTGAATTTCCGTCCAGTACGGTATGATGAGAGGACATTCCCACCAGATATGAATGAGGGTGCCAAGCGCCGCATTGCAACGCCAGCATGTCGGGGGGACCGAGGGGTGCATTTTGTGGATCTTGTCAGGTGTCCTATACTAGTTGGTGAATATTTTGTATCTGTTTTCCTGGGTGGATACATTAATGGAGCCCTTATGAATATGGTTGTGTATACGTTCCCATTCAGTGGAAGTTAAGTCTATAGACAGTTCTGATTCCCAACGACGGATAAGCTTATCATCTTTAATTTTGCAATTTGAAAATAAGAATGTGTAAACAGTAGAGATCACATGACGTTGGGGTTCTGAACTATCACATAGCAATTCAAAGGGTGTACACTCTCGGTACCATAGTGAGATGGATTTGGCGTCAGTAAAAAAGTGTCTTAATTGTAGGTACTTGTAAAAGGGGATGTTGTATTCAGTGAGTTTGGCTGCCATGGCTTGGTGGGGGAGGAGTTCACCATTTTGGAAGAAGTGGTGTGCCCTGATGGGGGCTGTGCATGATTCCCTGTGCAGATCTCTTAAGGCGAGGCCTGGCAGGAAGTCAGGATTACGGACCAAAGGGGTCATAGGGCCTGGGTGTGGTGTGTAATCGAGTGCTTTGCCGGCTAATTTAAGGTGGGACAATGTGGCTCCAATAAAGGGATGTGTCACCAAATCTCTAGGAATGGAGTTTTGATTGATCCAGGGTAGATGTGACAGCGGGGTTTTAGCGAAAGAGTCCTCAAGTGTAATCCAGGCTTTATTGGAACGATGCAGATGCCAATCTACAATCCTAGTTAAATGACATGCCCAGTGGTATTTTTGAATGTTGGGAAGGCCAAGGCCCCCTAAAGCTTGGGGAGTACTAGCCTATCCCAGCTTAGTCGGGGGGTCTTGGACGCCCAGATAAAAGTCCTGCAAATACGCTTGTATGATGTAAAAAAGGAGGTGGGTAGCTTTATGGGGATTGCCTGAAAAAGGTAAAGAAGTCTGGGCAGTACATTCATTTTTAATATGGCTGTCCTACCCAACCAGGAGAAGGACCCGAAATGCCATTTATTTAAATCAGCTTGTATGTTTTGAAGCGCGGGTTGGAAGTTTCTCATGTAGAGATCTTGTAGTTTAGTAGGTATTTTGATTCCCAGGTATGTAATGTCCTGTGATTCCCATGTAAAGGGGAAATTCTGTTTGCATTCGGTGACCAGTGTGGCTGGTAGGGAGATGTTCAGAGCTTTCGATTTTGTAAAGTTAATTTGAAGGTTTGACAAGGTTTTGAATAATGAGAAATCTTTAAGAAGATTGGGGATAGTGACTATAGGGTCCGTGAGGAAGAGTAAAACGTCATCCGCATAGGCTGCTAATTTATAGTGGTTATCACCAATGTTAATGCCTTTGACGTCCGGGTTGTCTCTTAATCTGCGGAGCATTGGTTCCATAGTAAGGATGAATATGAGCGGGGATAGGGGGCATCCCTGACGGGTTCCGTTTGAGACAGAGAAGGCGTTCGACAGGCGGCCATTGATCCTAAGTTTAGCTGTAGGTGCAGAGTATAGTGCCAGAATCATTTGGAGTAGATGCGATGGGAAACCCATTACTCTTAAAGTCGCTTCCAAATAGTCCCAGGCCACCCTGTCAAACGCCTTCTCCGCGTCCAAAGACAGGAAAAAACCTTGTGTGGATGTTTTGGAGAGCCAGTGATGGATATTTAGAGCCTTGATAGTATTGTCCCTGGCCTCCCTGCCAGGGACAAAACCTACTTGATCAAGGGAGATTAATTTGGGTAGCAGAGGGAGAATGCGGTTTGCCAATATTTTGGCATAGAGCTTTAGGTCTACGTTCAGAAGTGATATCGGGCGGTAGTTAGAGACCAATGAGGAGTCTTTGCCTTGTTTGGGAATGAGAGTGACATGTGCTTCAAGGATGTCCCTCATCGTATTAGAGGTTGGTGAGAGATTATTGAAGGCTTTGGTGAGGTGGGGAATGAGAGTGTCTGGGAAGAACTTATAATAGCTAACTGTCAGGCCATCTGGGCCAGGGCTTTTGCCCAGTTTCATTTGTTTTAATGCAGTTAAAATTTCTTCTCCTGAGAGTGGGAGATCAAGGTCCGAGGATTCATCAGGAGAGAGGGGGGAGGGACAGTATTGTGCAAGGAAGTCGGTAATGGCTGTAATTCGGTCCGAGGTGGCTGCAGGGGGGAGCGTGGTGGGGAGGTTGTATAGTTTGGAGAAGTACTGAACAAAATGGTCAGAGATATCATCTGTAGTAACAAGGGCGTCGCCAGTCGGTGTTTTAATTTTCTGAATGGTAGGGGCCGCTTTCTTAACTTGAAGCGCTCCGGCTAAAAGTTTACCCGACTTGTTGCCGAATTCATAGAATAATTTTTGGGTCATGGCGTAGTTACGTTTTAGTGTGTGGTTAAGTTCCTCTAGAAGTTCTTCTCTGGTCTGAGTTAGTTCCGTTAATGTGGAAGCTGCTAGCGATGCTTTGTGTGCTTGTTCAAGTGTTAGTATGCGGTCGGTCAGCTCATTAATTCTTGCTTTTATGTGTTTGTTTCGTTGGGCCGCAAGGGAGATAAATTTCCCCCTTATGGCGCATTTGTGTGCAGCCCAAACGGAGATAGGAGAGGTGTATTCTGTTGTATTTTCTGCAAAGTATTGGGTGAGGCTTGTGGTAATTTGTTGAATATGGTCCAGGTCGGTCAGTAGAGAATTATCAAGTCGCCATATGTTGGACCTACCATGGGTCGTCGGGAGGGTTAGAGTTATAAATATGGGGTTGTGATCAGAAAGAACCATGGGTTCAATCGTGGCTTTTGACAAGTGTGTGAGATCATTTTGGGATAAGAAAAAGTGGTCTATTCTTGAGTATTTGTTATGAGGTGCAGAAAAGAAGGTGAAGTCCTTAGTGTTGGGGTGCAATGTGCGCCAGGCATCGTGAAGTAACAGGTTGCTGAGTTGCAATTTAATAGCTCGTAGGGCTCTGTAGGTTAGGGAGGAAGAACCATTGGATGTGTCAAGGGAGGGATTCAGAGCGACATTGAAGTCGCCTCCTACTATCAGAGTACCTGATTGGAAGCTGAGAAGTTGTTGGAAGGTGTCTCTAAAAAAGGCCACTTGTTGCGAGTTAGGGGCGTAAATGTTAGCTATTGTGACAGGTCTGTGGTGCAGAATGCCTTTAATGAATAGGAATCTCCCTTGGGAGTTTTTTTTTGGACTTCTGTCACCTGCAGGGGGCATTGTTTAGAAATTAAGATTGAGACTCCTTTAGATTTAGCCTCGGTGTTGGAAGCGTGGTACACCAGTGGGAATTGGTGATTATACAGTTTAGGGATGCTATCCGTCCTGAAGTGCGTTTCCTGTATAAGTGCTACATGTATTTTCGAACGTTGTAGGAAATAGAACAGTTTAGACCTTTTCTCTGGGATGTTAAGGCCTTGTATATTGATTGAGCAAAGTTTGAGTGTCTGTAGGTGCTTATGTAGGTCAGGCGGTGAGGCCTGGGGGTCTGTGTCATCCGCCATAAGTACAAGTGAAGGGAGAGGGATGACCTAGGCGATCAGGATGTGGGTCTGTTCAGTGTATGGCAGGCTTAAGTGTAATGTTGAGGTAACTGGGGTGAAACCAATGAGATTTGGGGGTGACTTGCTCCCGTACCTCTAAACTGTATGGTATCGGTAAGGTACAGTGCGGGTACGATGTGTGCACCCTGAGGGGTGTAACAGCACCGTGACTCACAACTGTGTGGGGATTGGCAATCACTAAGCAGTGAAGGAGGACTATAGGTAAAGGAAAGAATGGTATAGTCCGCCACCACAGGGTCTTCAGGTGATAAAGGGAGGAGGTTTTGGAGAACGTATTTTCGGGGGGATATATAATAGGACGAGGGGATACTATCAAAGAAACGTGAGTGCTGGGTGGTGGGATTTGGGTGAATAAATGCATCATTACACAAATAGCATACAAGAACCATCATATAGAAATACCAGAAGGCACCCAAAACGCCATTAAATACTATCACTTGTATAGGTGGGTGCCCTCTCATGGGTCAAGTGTTGGCCTCAGAACGTGTGAGGTAATTAAACAGAGGACATTTATAGGGCCTAAAAACAGCACAAAAGTCTCAAAAGAGGGATAGAACACTATAACAGGAGTAACATGTAAATAAACAAGTAAATCAGTCAGCAAGCTGACCATGCAATCAGTGACAGATCTCCAACTAGAAAGTCTGAGGAATACTAAACTTGTAGACTAGAAGATTTCCCATAGCGAGAGTGTGGAATATATCTCATACCTCGCCGTGCAACCTAACATGCCAGCAAGTGTGATTGGGTAAAGTTACAGTTACAGGCCAGTAGATGGCGGTAGTCCACTCTGCATAAGCCTGCAGGTAGGTGTCACATCAGTTGAGTGTCTGTACAGGCCAGTAGATGGCGGTAGTGCACTCTGCATAAGCCTGCAGGTAGGTGTTACATCAGTTGAGTGTCTGTACAGGACATGTAGATGCTCCTCAGTCAGTACACGAGTCGTTGCTGCCAGCGATGGAGTAGAAGAGGAGACTGTGTGAGGCGCGGCTTTGGAAGTCAGCCTTGAGTGTGATGATCTGTGTGAGGCGTTGTCCAGGTAACAGTCGCAGTGTTCGTCGGACATTCTTGAGGCTTTTCCTTAGTGTCAGGGAGATTGTGGGTGGAAGTGACACTGTACAGAACTGCTGCCAGTTCAGGGGCGGGTACAAATCGCAGGGTGTTGTGGGTCATGTAGTTTTAGAACACTCCACTAGACATATGGGCGGTGTTCATTCCATAGGCAAGTGCTGCTGATTTTTAGCTAAACTTGCAATGTCCATGACAGGGACACAATCTGAACCCAGTACAAGATGCAAAACATCTATTGTGCCAAATATCTCTTGAAGAAAGTCAGTCACATAAACATTGAATTAAAGGTTAACAGTGTGAAAGAACTGATTAAAGTCGAACAGGGCAAACTGAGATTGCATGGTAGCGTGTATCTGAGGCCGGCTAACGGTTTCGGCGAGCTCTCCTGAGCCTCGGTGAGTTTGTGGGGCTGCCCTCCTGGTAGTGAATGTGGGTACCGGTAAGGTGTCTGGGGGCGGATGGGGACCTTCTCCTACGGTACCTGGTATCTTGCGCCTCCATGGGTTCTTCCTGAGGTGATTCTTTGCTTGTCACTGAGTGACGAAACTCCGCATACCATTTAGGGACATCTACCAGGGGTATGCCCAGGGTTCCGCAGAAGTGTGGGAGATCCTCTGGTACTCTCAGGAGAGCCGTGCGGCCCTGGGTGGAGGCAGAAAGGCAAAACGGGAATTTCCATCTATATTGAATACCTTTCGTGCGAAGGGCGTCCAGCAGAGGCTTCAGATCACGTCGGTGCTGTAAGGTGATTCCTGAGAGGTCCTGATAGATTTGGATTGCTCTCCCATCATGGAGAATTTGTGGCCTGCTTCTTGCTTGTCTGATAATTTCTTCCTTCAGTTTGAAGTCTATTATACAGCAAATGATGTCCCTGGGGGGATCCGTCTCCCTTCCCTTGGGACGTAAGGCCCGGTGGATCCTTTCCATATCAATGGGTGTATGAGGTGGTCTATTAAGCAGACCATTGAAGATTCCAGTCACAGTGGGGGCTATTTGTTCTCCCTCGATGGCCTCTGGCAGTCCTCTGACTCTGAGATTATGGCGCCGACCTCTGTTGTCGAGGTCTTCCAGATGGCGTTGCATATCTCTCATTTGTAATGTGTGGGAGTCAATGCGAATCGCAGCTTTGCGGATAGTCACATCATGGCATTCAGTCACTCTTTCAACTGTGAGAACTCTGTCACTGAGCGAGCGGATACCGAGCCTGAGCTCTGAAATGGTGGCAGATAAGGTGTCTTTGATATCCTCTGCGATGGTCCGCAGGTCCTGCATGTTTAAGTGCGGCTGTGGTGAGAGTTCAGGTCTGGTATGGATATTATGGGGAACCCTACGTCAATTTTTTTTTTTTAAATGGTGTAGGGGTCCCCCTCAAAATCCATACCAGACCCTTCAGGTCTGGTATGGATTTTAAGGGGAACCCCACGCCAAAATTTTAAAAAAATGGCATGGGGTCCCCCCAAAAATCCATACCAGACCCTTATCCAAGAACGCAACCTGGCAGGCCGCAGGAAAAGAGGGGGGATGAGAGAGCGCCCCCCCTCCTGGACTGTACCAGGCCACATGCCCTCAACATGGGGAGGGTGCTTTGGGGTAGCTCCCAAAGCACCTTGTCCCCATGTTGATGGGGACAAGTGCCCCACCCCCACAACCCTTGTACCCGGGTGACCCCGCCCCCTCTGATGCCACAGGGAAGCCATTAGGAAGTGCCTGTGCATATAAGCCTTTAAAATTAGCACTTTTGATTTCTCCCATAGACTTTTAAAGGGTGTTCCGTGGATGTCGAATTTGCTGTGAACACCCCAAATTGTTCGCTATTCGGCAAACAGACGAACACCCGATGTTCGAGTTGAACTTACGTTTGACTCCAACATCAGGCTTATCCCTATTTGTGAGAAAAGAAAAAGAAGTCTCCGTGCAAAGGAAATAAGTACTGCTTAAGGTAGGAAATAATTAATGGAACTGCTGCCTCTACCGATTACTACCACTACGTGGAGTAAGTGACTTAAAAAGAAAACCAAGTAGATATGGCGCTGTTCGGTTGTTATAATTGGTTTGGAATTAAAATGTATATGCTGCTCCTTTTGATAGGGGAAGAAATTGAGGTAGGAGAAGGGATAATATGTAATATTAGGTGTCCATGATGAATCTAACTCAAATGTATGTGCACAGTTGGTTAAAATGTTTAATAAAAAACTGAGTATGTGTTCACTGATAAGTGTCTTCAGTGTGAATAAACCCTTGAATTTGAATGTGGGTAAGCTGGTGGTCTGTGAACCTAACCCAATATTAAATGCAACGTGTCATAACCAACAAACAAAATTTAAATGCTATGATGTGCAAACAATAAACAGTGCCTCCAACGTGCTATAAATACCAAATTAATAACCATAGTATGAAAAAAAAATATAATGTTCATATAAAAGTCCTGGTGTATACAAACAACTACTGTATGACAAAATGAAGTTCTAAAGTGCTCTTGTGCCAGTAAAGGACTCCTTTAGATACTCTGGTGTACTTTTCGGTGAAACAACACTGCATGCCTTATTCATGCTCTTATTGTGATTGCACTCACCAGATCCTTCACCCCCTCCTGGGGTCATACACTTCCACAGTATATGCCACTGTGTAGCAATGTGGGAAAAACACAGTCCTTAATGTTGACTATGAGGAGATTCCATTATGAAAGAGAGAGAGGGAGCCCCAATAGCGTAATACTGTATAAAAAAGTTTATAGTGCAAACACATAGAAAGGTACTCACATGAAATAGGGATAATAAAAGCATATGTTGCTGACACAAGCCTCTGTGACAGGAAATGATGCAAGGACGTATGCTGACTCTGCCCTACGTGTTTCGTCACTCTGACGTCATCTGGAGCGTGACCATCTCAGGTTCAAACTTGTCGCTGCGATTCTCCCTAAGCAATGGCACCAGGCAGGGGTGTCCTTTGTCGCCCCTGCTGTTCATTCTGAGCCTAGAACCTCTGGCGTCGGCCATTAGGTCTCATCCGGATATCCGGGGGATCTCGCTGCGACAACAAGACTATAAGCTATCACTCTTTGCGGATGATATTTTGTTGATGCTCACCCACCCTCTCACATCCTTCCCTTCTTTACATGATACTCTATCCGCCTTTGGATCTCTATCCGGGTTTAACATTAATGAGTCAAAAATGGAGGCCCTACCCATTAACATTCCACCAACTCTGCTTAACTATCTCCAACATACCTTCAAATACCGTTGGTGCCCTTCTTCATTGAAGTACTTGGGCGTTCATCTCACTTCCTCATATTCTTCCCTCTATCAGGCCAACTTTCCTCCTATATTTACAGAAATAACACGTCTCCTAAGCCTCTGGACTCCTCTCCCTATCTCTCTCCTTGGTAGAATTAACATCCTTAAGATGTCGATACATCCTAAATTACTGTACCTATTTGAAACACTTCCAATCCCAGTTCCAATGTCGCAATTGAAACTTCTCCAGAGAAAATGCCTCAAGTTCATATGGAAAAACGCATCTCATAGAATCGCACGATCAGTAGTTTATGCTTTAAAAAACAGAGGAGGACTGGCAGCACCAGATATAGTCAAATATTATTATGCTTCTCACCTTCGGGTAATACCCTCCTAGATTTCTAGGAAAGCTCCAAATAGGTGGGCCGAAATTGAAATGGGGATTACTGTTCCGGTGCATCCGTGCTATATGCTATGGCCTTCCTCAACTGAATTTATGCCTCAACTGAGATCTCTCTGCTTGGCACCGATGCTATTTACCCTAACTATTTGGAAGAGATGTGCGGAGCAGTTTTCCCTATCCTCCAAATGCTCTCCATTCTTGAATGTACTTTTCAACCCGGACATACCTGATGGACTGTCCTATATGAGAATGCTCCCTTGGACTCAGGCGGGAATTTTTTAATTGCGACATCTCGTACATCCGGTCACACGTAAACTTATGTCCTTTTCAGACTTGCAAGCGAAATATAAACTCCCTGCTTCCCTTCTCCTACCTACAATTTAAACATTTTTTCCACTCTAACTCCACCTCACTGTCATTAGAGAAACCTACTGATTTTGAAATCCTATGCGCCAATGGTCCCTATGAAACCAAACAGATCTCTTCTATATACAAAATTTTGCATGAAACCCCACCTTTAACAGAACTCACACATAACTACATGAAAAAATGGTCTCACATACTTTAATGACCATTCTCTATATTAGATTGGGGGAAAATTTGGAAATCTACGTCAAAAACTTCACGTTGTGTAGTACAGAAGGAAACTGCCATTAAGATCTTGATGTTCTGGTACAGGACCCCGGACTTATTGCATGCCCACAACCCAGCTGCCTCCAATCTTTGCTTGAGATGCAGCGAGTCCATAGGTTCTCATTTTCACATATTTTGGGAATGCCCTCTCATTACCTCTTTTTGGACTAAGATTCAAGATCTTCTACAAATGTTACTATCTACACCCATACCTTTGAACCCCATACATCTCCTTCTAGGCCTCCCTCTCCCGGGAATATCTAAAGTGTCAAGGAAACTGATGTCCTTTATCCTTTTGGCCGCGAAGCGCGTTATCCCTAGACATTGGCTCTCCACATCTCCCCCCACATTCCATTACTTTCTTTCCATAATGGCAGATATACGTAGGATGGAACACTTGACTGCTGAAATCGAGGACACACTACCCCTCTTTTATAAAATATGGAAAATATGGGATGATCCTGTGCATCCCCTTGAATCTGATAACCTTCAAGCCCCATAATCCTCCTGATCCCATATCCTGGTTACGCTGTACTTTGCCTCCCCTTTCTCTTTTGTATTGTTATGATTCAGAACTATACATTCTTTTCTCATTATGTTTACCATATGATACGGTATGATAATTATGTTTGAATGACCCATTGTTGGAAGACGCTTAGATGTGAACATACCTGTATCCACGTTCAGTTCCACCAGTTTATATACACAACACTCTGTATTATATAGAGTTGAAATGACATCTCTTTGTATTGCAATGTATAATTTTTTTTTCTTTGAAAAATGTTATAAATAAACAATTTAAAAAAAAAAAAAAAAAACTACAATTACAAAAAAAAAAAAAACCTTTTTAAAAGAAACGGATAGGAACAGTTATATACCCCAGGCAAGTTGTCAGCATCCAAATTGGTTGGGAGGGATTCCAAAGTGATAGTTGATGCGGATGCGATAAATTTGTGACAATTTTGGTGACTATCTTATAGAGTCCTAATTTATTTTTAATAAATTCAAAGAAAAAGGATATCATAAGTGCAGTTTAGTTCCATTACAGAAACAGAAAATGGGAATGGACAGATCTGCACTCTTGATGGATAAACCTAAAAAGAACCAAAATAGTGAACGAATAGCATTTCTAAAGAATTTCAGTAGAGATTACAAGGAGATAGAATATATAGTTAAAAACATTGGCCAATACTACTTAGGGATAAAACCCTAGTTGGTCTAATCCCTAAGCGTCCACAATTCATCTACCGCAGGGCACCTAATTTAAGAAACAAAATAGCTCCCAACAGCCACGACCTCCCCCAAAAAGAAATTCACTTTCTTAGAACAAAAAGGTTTTTTCTACTGTCGGAGATGCAAAGCATGTAAAACCACAAGGAAAAACATCAGGAAAATAGATAAATTTAAATCTTTCAGTACTAGCAGGGAATTTAGTATAAAGAAGTTCATTACTTGTAAATCCACACGTCACATATGTTGTGGCATGTCCTTGTGGGTTACAGCATATTGGCCGAAACACAAGGTTTTTGAGTATCAGAATTAATGATCATCTCAACAATATTAGGAAAGGGTTTCCCAAGCATAGTCTCTCAAACCACTTTAGATTGCACCATAATAGAGACCCAAGCTTGGCCACTTTCTTTGGGATAGATAAAACTGAGCAACACTGGAGTGGAGAAAATATGACTCAGAGGATTTTAAAGAATGAAACTGAGTGGATTTTTTAAATGAACACACTTAACCCTGCAGGTATCAATTATTAGTTTATTTTACATCTTTGTAAAAAGTGTCCTATCCAATTCAAACTTTCTGTGTTTTTGGGATATTTCTCTTTGGTTGCCACATGATGGCGACATTTCAACTAAATTTATTGAGACTTATCCCCCGGCCGCCACATGTTGGCGTCATTAAGGAAGTTTCATTTTTTTGGTTACCACAAGATGGCGATACTTTAAATACAACTTTATAATTTGTCCAATTCTTCTTGTCACCACGCAGTGGCGTGATTTTTCACCATCTACGATATGTGCCTTTTTCACCAGTAGGTGGTGTGACAGGCATTTATACTTGGATTATCCCGTCTTCACCATAAGGTGGCGCCTTTTCTCATGGTATTATCTATGATATGTGCCTCTTTCACCATTAGGTGGTGTATTTGACACACTGATCCAATTTCTTATTGTAGTAATAACACTTAGGCACAAGATAGCACTGTGTTTTTTAATATTATCTTTGACATGTTCCAATTTTTAACTAATCTCAAATTTTAGTTAATAAAGTAATTTATTTACTTAATAATATATACACCTACTATCTTTCAGTTAAAATCCAATGAATTTGTCATCATTAGGAAGGATTGCATTGGATTGGATATTTTGTAATTGGCGGTAGTATATAAACATGGAAGTGAGGTATCCGGTCATGTGACCCCCGAAGACGTCAGACGCTCTGATGAAAAGCGTAGGTTGTGGTGTAATCGTGATACTTCACTTCCGCCCTAGTGGAACGCAGGTGGAGCGCTCCACGAAGTCCCCGCATCCACTTATTTGTTTTTTAAATTTATCATGCCAGTTGGTGTTTGGCGCCATTTTTTAGCAATAAATCACTTTTTTTTACATACTTCACCATGAGAGATTGTGTCTCATTCTATGTCTAACCTGGATATGCGTGGCCTTTCCTTTTATTGGAGGCACTATTTGGATCGGCAGTGATGGATACCTGGAAGCAGCTTTATAACCTTAAGGCATTTATGATCTTTTTAATGGGGATCATCTCCATCTGGTGAGTAGGCTGTTTGCTCGGTGTTGCTGGAGGATTTCCCTATTCACTCAAGCATTGGAAAAGTCACCTTTATACTTGAACATATTGGACGTTTTTTTCTTCACTTTTTTGGGCTTGTGTTTTTTACTTTTGATGCGGGACTTTTGTTTAATGGCACCTATTCAATTCACTCATATATATATTCTACTTTGTTTAGTAGATGTTTGGTATTCATTTAACTGTTATTTGCATCCCATTGGAGGAAATCCGGTGGTTTGTAATTTGCACTGTTTGCACTTTAATAGATATTTTATAGATTATTAGTGCGGTTCATATACATTTTTTTATCACATTGGGTTATTAAAGTTCTGAATGGGCAGCTACTTATTTATAATTCGTATATATTACCAATCTGCAGGGGTAGGGAGCCTTTGTCCCCTTACTACATACCACCAAAAGAAAGCTCTATTTGTGGGAAAAAAAGGATATCAATTTTGTTTTGGTATGTCGCACAACCGTGCAATTGTCAGTTAAAGCAACGCAGTGCCGTATCGCAAAAAATGGCCTAGTCATTAAAGGGGTAAATCCTTCCTGTGGCTGAAGTGGTTAAAAAATAAAAAAAATAGTGTCCCTCAATGTCAATCACGTCGTCGCCAGTCAGAAAAAAAAAATGCTGTCTTCTCTTGGGAGGCCTCCCGGCCATCTACCTCCTCTCTTTAACAGTCTTATATAGGCAAGGGCGGGGCCACCCAGCTACATCACCCATCACCCAAAGGCACCACCCCTTTTGACGTCACGTGACATCATAGAATGTTAGAAGGGGTGGTGCCACTGGATGATGTAACTGGGTGGACCCGCCCCTTGCCTATATAAGAACTGTCAAGAGAAGAGAGGAGGCAGGCGGCCGGGAGGCCTCCCAAGGGATGGAGCATTTATTTTCTTTCTATTTTTTCATGTCGGACAGGCGGGTAGCGTGGTCAGGTCGGGCAGGCGATGTGACTGATGGTGGATTACATCGAGAGACACCGTTTTTTTTTCTTTTTTAATAAAAGCCTTGTCAAAAACTGTTTACTGTGTTTCTTACTTTTGACACTTTTTGGGTGAATGGGTAGGGGTACGATGTAACCGATACCTATTCACATGAGGGGGTAGAAATCTGGGGGCCCCTTGTTAAAGGGGGCTTCAAGATTCCAATAAGTCTACCCCCGCAGAGCCAGACAACCACAGTCCAGGGTTGTCAGGAAGAAGCCCTTGTCCCCATCAACATGTGGACAAGGTGCTTTGGGATGGGGGAGCGCAGAGCCTCCTGCCCCAAAAGCACCCACCCTCCATGTTGAGGGCATGTAGCCTGGTATGATTCAGAGGGGAGTGCTTGCTTATTCCCCCTTTACCTGATCTGCCAGGCTGCATGCTGGGATAAGGGTCTGGTATGCACTGATGAGGTGGCACTGAGAGGTGGCATTGATGAGTGGCACTGATGGTTGGCCCTGGTGGGCAGCACTGATGGTTGGCACAGATAGGTGCCACTGAAGGTCACTGATATGTGGAACTGATAAGCGACACTGATAGGTGGCACTGATGGGCACTGGTAGGTGACAGTGATAGGCAGTACTGAACGGTGGCACTGATTATGAGGCACTGGTAGGCATTGATAGGTGGCACTGGTGTGCAAAGGTAGGTGACATGGTGGGCACTGGTAGGTGACACTGGTGGGTACCGATAGGTGGCACTGGTGGACACAGATGGGGCAAAAGCCGGTGAACTAAAAAAAAATACTGATTACCGATCTTATGTTTACATCACGTGATCAGCTGTCAGCTGATCACATGGTTGTCAGAAACCATGAATCAGACTGAGACAGAAGTACAGTTAAATCACACTTGTTTAATAATAAAAAAAGGTAAACAAAATAAACGTAGTCAAAACATAGCCAGAGTTCAGGAACTGGAATGGATAGTCAGACAGGCCAAAACGTCAGGGAGCCAGAGAACAGCGTAGTAGAACACCAAGCAGGGTCTGGAGCCAGAAGGAATGTCAGCCAAGCAAATCTTTAACAGGAACACAGGAGAGAGCCTCTAGAGATGTGACCAAGGCGAAGGCAGAGATCATCTAGACTGGACGGCTTAAGTAGGCAGGACTGACAAGCAGGATATCATCAACAGGTGAGTCGCTGTAGAGAGATAGGAGCTGGGAATTAGCTGACAGCTGTGCGGCCAGCCCAGAGAAGGAAGGACTAAGCCCAGCCCTGACAGTACCCCCTCCTCAATGACTCCTCCCCCTCGGAGGACCACCAGGCTTGAGGGGAAAATGTCTCTGGAAAGCACGGAGGAGGAAAGGGGCATGTACGTCCGGGGATGAGACCCAAGAGCGTTCCTCCAGACCATACCCTTTCCAATGAACCAGGTACTGTATGCGCCGACTGAACCTACGGGAGTCAATAATGGACTGTACTTCATACTCCTAATAGTTCTCAACCTGGACAGGGTGAGGATGAGGCACTGAGGTGGTAAAGCAGTTGCAGACCAAAGGTTTTAATAAGGAGACATGAAATACATTTGAGATACGTATATTAGAAGGAAGGTCTAATGCGTAAGCCACTGAGTTAATCCTGCGAAGAATACGGAAAGGCCCAATAAACCAAGGCATGAACCTCAGAGAGGGAACATGAAGTCGGAGGTTGCGAGATGACAGCCAGACCCTGTCCCCAACCTGGTAAGAAGGCACAGGTAAGCGCCTGCGGTCAACATGAAGTCTTATGCTTTAAAAAACAGAGGAGGACTGGCAGCACCAGATATAGTCAAATATTATTATGCTTCTCACCTTCGGGTAATACCCTCCTAGATTTCTAGGAAAGCTCCAAATAGGTGGGCCGAAATTGAAATGGGGATTACTGTTCCGGTGCATCCGTGCTATATGCTATGGCCTTCCTCAACTGAATTTATGCCTCAACTGAGATCTCTCTGCTTGGCACCGATGCTATTTACCCTAACTATTTGGAAGAGATGTGCGGAGCAGTTTTCCCTATCCTCCAAATGCTCTCCATTCTTGAATGTACTTTTCAACCCGGACATACCTGATGGACTGTCCTATATGAGAATGCTCCCTTGGACTCAGGCGGGAATTTTTTAATTGCGACATCTCGTACATCCGGTCACACGTAAACTTATGTCCTTTTCAGACTTGCAAGCGAAATATAAACTCCCTGCTTCCCTTCTCCTACCTACAATTTAAACATTTTTTCCACTCTAACTCCACCTCACTGTCATTAGAGAAACCTACTGATTTTGAAATCCTATGCGCCAATGGTCCCTATGAAACCAAACAGATCTCTTCTATATACAAAATTTTGCATGAAACCCCACCTTTAACAGAACTCACACATAACTACATGAAAAAATGGTCTCACATACTTTAATGACCATTCTCTATATTAGATTGGGGGAAAATTTGGAAATCTACGTCAAAAACTTCACGTTGTGTAGTACAGAAGGAAACTGCCATTAAGATCTTGATGTTCTGGTACAGGACCCCGGACTTATTGCATGCCCACAACCCAGCTGCCTCCAATCTTTGCTTGAGATGCAGCGAGTCCATAGGTTCTCATTTTCACATATTTTGGGAATGCCCTCTCATTACCTCTTTTTGGACTAAGATTCAAGATCTTCTACAAATGTTACTATCTACACCCATACCTTTGAACCCCATACATCTCCTTCTAGGCCTCCCTCTCCCGGGAATATCTAAAGTGTCAAGGAAACTGATGTCCTTTATCCTTTTGGCCGCGAAGCGCGTTATCCCTAGACATTGGCTCTCCACATCTCCCCCCACATTCCATTACTTTCTTTCCATAATGGCAGATATACGTAGGATGGAACACTTGACTGCTGAAATCGAGGACACACTACCCCTCTTTTATAAAATATGGAAAATATGGGATGATCCTGTGCATCCCCTTGAATCTGATAACCTTCAAGCCCCATAATCCTCCTGATCCCATATCCTGGTTACGCTGTACTTTGCCTCCCCTTTCTCTTTTGTATTGTTATGATTCAGAACTATACATTCTTTTCTCATTATGTTTACCATATGATACGGTATGATAATTATGTTTGAATGACCCATTGTTGGAAGACGCTTAGATGTGAACATACCTGTATCCACGTTCAGTTCCACCAGTTTATATACACAACACTCTGTATTATATAGAGTTGAAATGACATCTCTTTGTATTGCAATGTATAATTTTTTTTTCTTTGAAAAATGTTATAAATAAACAATTTAAAAAAAAAAAAAAAAAACTACAATTACAAAAAAAAAAAAAACCTTTTTAAAAGAAACGGATAGGAACAGTTATATACCCCAGGCAAGTTGTCAGCATCCAAATTGGTTGGGAGGGATTCCAAAGTGATAGTTGATGCGGATGCGATAAATTTGTGACAATTTTGGTGACTATCTTATAGAGTCCTAATTTATTTTTAATAAATTCAAAGAAAAAGGATATCATAAGTGCAGTTTAGTTCCATTACAGAAACAGAAAATGGGAATGGACAGATCTGCACTCTTGATGGATAAACCTAAAAAGAACCAAAATAGTGAACGAATAGCATTTCTAAAGAATTTCAGTAGAGATTACAAGGAGATAGAATATATAGTTAAAAACATTGGCCAATACTACTTAGGGATAAAACCCTAGTTGGTCTAATCCCTAAGCGTCCACAATTCATCTACCGCAGGGCACCTAATTTAAGAAACAAAATAGCTCCCAACAGCCACGACCTCCCCCAAAAAGAAATTCACTTTCTTAGAACAAAAAGGTTTTTTCTACTGTCGGAGATGCAAAGCATGTAAAACCACAAGGAAAAACATCAGGAAAATAGATAAATTTAAATCTTTCAGTACTAGCAGGGAATTTAGTATAAAGAAGTTCATTACTTGTAAATCCACACGTCACATATGTTGTGGCATGTCCTTGTGGGTTACAGCATATTGGCCGAAACACAAGGTTTTTGAGTATCAGAATTAATGATCATCTCAACAATATTAGGAAAGGGTTTCCCAAGCATAGTCTCTCAAACCACTTTAGATTGCACCATAATAGAGACCCAAGCTTGGCCACTTTCTTTGGGATAGATAAAACTGAGCAACACTGGAGTGGAGAAAATATGACTCAGAGGATTTTAAAGAATGAAACTGAGTGGATTTTTTAAATGAACACACTTAACCCTGCAGGTATCAATTATTAGTTTATTTTACATCTTTGTAAAAAGTGTCCTATCCAATTCAAACTTTCTGTGTTTTTGGGATATTTCTCTTTGGTTGCCACATGATGGCGACATTTCAACTAAATTTATTGAGACTTATCCCCCGGCCGCCACATGTTGGCGTCATTAAGGAAGTTTCATTTTTTTGGTTACCACAAGATGGCGATACTTTAAATACAACTTTATAATTTGTCCAATTCTTCTTGTCACCACGCAGTGGCGTGATTTTTCACCATCTACGATATGTGCCTTTTTCACCAGTAGGTGGTGTGACAGGCATTTATACTTGGATTATCCCGTCTTCACCATAAGGTGGCGCCTTTTCTCATGGTATTATCTATGATATGTGCCTCTTTCACCATTAGGTGGTGTATTTGACACACTGATCCAATTTCTTATTGTAGTAATAACACTTAGGCACAAGATAGCACTGTGTTTTTTAATATTATCTTTGACATGTTCCAATTTTTAACTAATCTCAAATTTTAGTTAATAAAGTAATTTATTTACTTAATAATATATACACCTACTATCTTTCAGTTAAAATCCAATGAATTTGTCATCATTAGGAAGGATTGCATTGGATTGGATATTTTGTAATTGGCGGTAGTATATAAACATGGAAGTGAGGTATCCGGTCATGTGACCCCCGAAGACGTCAGACGCTCTGATGAAAAGCGTAGGTTGTGGTGTAATCGTGATACTTCACTTCCGCCCTAGTGGAACGCAGGTGGAGCGCTCCACGAAGTCCCCGCATCCACTTATTTGTTTTTTAAATTTATCATGCCAGTTGGTGTTTGGCGCCATTTTTTAGCAATAAATCACTTTTTTTTACATACTTCACCATGAGAGATTGTGTCTCATTCTATGTCTAACCTGGATATGCGTGGCCTTTCCTTTTATTGGAGGCACTATTTGGATCGGCAGTGATGGATACCTGGAAGCAGCTTTATAACCTTAAGGCATTTATGATCTTTTTAATGGGGATCATCTCCATCTGGTGAGTAGGCTGTTTGCTCGGTGTTGCTGGAGGATTTCCCTATTCACTCAAGCATTGGAAAAGTCACCTTTATACTTGAACATATTGGACGTTTTTTTCTTCACTTTTTTGGGCTTGTGTTTTTTACTTTTGATGCGGGACTTTTGTTTAATTGCACCTATTCAATTCACTCATATATATATTCTACTTTGTTTAGTAGATGTTTGGTATTCATTTAACTGTTATTTGCATCCCATTGGAGGAAATCCGGTGGTTTGTAATTTGCACTGTTTGCACTTTAATAGATATTTTATAGATTATTAGTGCGGTTCATATACATTTTTTTATCACATTGGGTTATTAAAGTTCTGAATGGGCAGCTACTTATTTATAATTCGTATATATTACCAATCTGCAGGGGTAGGGAGCCTTTGTCCCCTTACTACATACCACCAAAAGAAAGCTCTATTTGTGGGAAAAAAAGGATATCAATTTTGTTTTGGTATGTCGCACAACCGTGCAATTGTCAGTTAAAGCAACGCAGTGCCGTATCGCAAAAAATGGCCTAGTCATTAAAGGGGTAAATCCTTCCTGTGGCTGAAGTGGTTAAAAAATAAAAAAAATAGTGTCCCTCAATGTCAATCACGTCGTCGCCAGTCAGAAAAAAAAAATGCTGTCTTCTCTTGGGAGGCCTCCCGGCCATCTACCTCCTCTCTTTAACAGTCTTATATAGGCAAGGGCGGGGCCACCCAGCTACATCACCCATCACCCAAAGGCACCACCCCTTTTGACGTCACGTGACATCATAGAATGTTAGAAGGGGTGGTGCCACTGGATGATGTAACTGGGTGGACCCGCCCCTTGCCTATATAAGAACTGTCAAGAGAAGAGAGGAGGCAGGCGGCCGGGAGGCCTCCCAAGGGATGGAGCATTTATTTTCTTTCTATTTTTTCATGTCGGACAGGCGGGTAGCGTGGTCAGGTCGGGCAGGCGATGTGACTGATGGTGGATTACATCGAGAGACACCGTTTTTTTTTCTTTTTTAATAAAAGCCTTGTCAAAAACTGTTTACTGTGTTTCTTACTTTTGACACTTTTTGGGTGAATGGGTAGGGGTACGATGTAACCGATACCTATTCACATGAGGGGGTAGAAATCTGGGGGCCCCTTGTTAAAGGGGGCTTCAAGATTCCAATAAGTCTACCCCCGCAGAGCCAGACAACCACAGTCCAGGGTTGTCAGGAAGAAGCCCTTGTCCCCATCAACATGTGGACAAGGTGCTTTGGGATGGGGGAGCGCAGAGCCTCCTGCCCCAAAAGCACCCACCCTCCATGTTGAGGGCATGTAGCCTGGTATGATTCAGAGGGGAGTGCTTGCTTATTCCCCCTTTACCTGATCTGCCAGGCTGCATGCTGGGATAAGGGTCTGGTATGCACTGATGAGGTGGCACTGAGAGGTGGCATTGATGAGTGGCACTGATGGTTGGCCCTGGTGGGCAGCACTGATGGTTGGCACAGATAGGTGCCACTGAAGGTCACTGATATGTGGAACTGATAAGCGACACTGATAGGTGGCACTGATGGGCACTGGTAGGTGACAGTGATAGGCAGTACTGAACGGTGGCACTGATTATGAGGCACTGGTAGGCATTGATAGGTGGCACTGGTGTGCAAAGGTAGGTGACATGGTGGGCACTGGTAGGTGACACTGGTGGGTACCGATAGGTGGCACTGGTGGACACAGATGGGGCAAAAGCCGGTGAACTAAAAAAAAATACTGATTACCGATCTTATGTTTACATCACGTGATCAGCTGTCAGCTGATCACATGGTTGTCAGAAACCATGAATCAGACTGAGACAGAAGTACAGTTAAATCACACTTGTTTAATAATAAAAAAAGGTAAACAAAATAAACGTAGTCAAAACATAGCCAGAGTTCAGGAACTGGAATGGATAGTCAGACAGGCCAAAACGTCAGGGAGCCAGAGAACAGCGTAGTAGAACACCAAGCAGGGTCTGGAGCCAGAAGGAATGTCAGCCAAGCAAATCTTTAACAGGAACACAGGAGAGAGCCTCTAGAGATGTGACCAAGGCGAAGGCAGAGATCATCTAGACTGGACGGCTTAAGTAGGCAGGACTGACAAGCAGGATATCATCAACAGGTGAGTCGCTGTAGAGAGATAGGAGCTGGGAATTAGCTGACAGCTGTGCGGCCAGCCCAGAGAAGGAAGGACTAAGCCCAGCCCTGACAGTACCCCCTCCTCAATGACTCCTCCCCCTCGGAGGACCACCAGGCTTGAGGGGAAAATGTCTCTGGAAAGCACGGAGGAGGAAAGGGGCATGTACGTCCGGGGATGAGACCCAAGAGCGTTCCTCCAGACCATACCCTTTCCAATGAACCAGGTACTGTATGCGCCGACTGAACCTACGGGAGTCAATAATGGACTGTACTTCATACTCCTAATAGTTCTCAACCTGGACAGGGTGAGGATGAGGCACTGAGGTGGTAAAGCAGTTGCAGACCAAAGGTTTTAATAAGGAGACATGAAATACATTTGAGATACGTATATTAGAAGGAAGGTCTAATGCGTAAGCCACTGAGTTAATCCTGCGAAGAATACGGAAAGGCCCAATAAACCAAGGCATGAACCTCAGAGAGGGAACATGAAGTCGGAGGTTGCGAGATGACAGCCAGACCCTGTCCCCAACCTGGTAAGAAGGCACAGGTAAGCGCCTGCGGTCAACATGAAGTCTGTACCTATTATTAGCATGTCACAAAGCCTCCTGGAGTTGTGCCCAAGTGGAACGAAGACCATGGAGATGCTCTTCTAACGCAAGAATACTCTGTGGAACAAATGAGTCAGGCAACCATAGTTCGCCATAAACGGGGACAATTGGGAAGCAGAATTCAAGGCACTATTGTGAGCGAAATCTGCCCATGGTAAAAGGTCTGACCAGTTGTTATGATGGTCAGAAATATAGCAACGTAGGAATTGCTCCAAGGACTGATTGGCTCGTTCTGCGGTCCCATTAGACTGCGGGTGATATGCAGAGGAGAAAGCAAGCAGAATTCCCAACTGTGCACAAAAGGTTCGCCAGAACCAGGACAAAAACTGACTACCGCTGTCTGAGACAATCACTTTGGGTAGCCCATGTAAGCGAAAGATCTCCCGAGCAAAAATGGAAGACAGTTCCTTTGAAGTGGGCAACTTCTTCAATCTGAACCGGTCAACCACCAAAAGGATAACTGTGTTGCCCTGGGAGTTGGGTAACTCCACAATGAAATCCATAGACAGGTGGGTCCAGGGCCTCTCTCCATTGGGTATGGGTTGTAGGAGGCCCACAGGAAGGTGTCGTGGAGTCTTACTCTGAGCACACATGGAACAGGCAGCTATGAAGGCGTTTACATCAGCACATAGACTAGGCCACCAGAATTGTTGGGAAATGGCCCAAAAGAGTTGATTCCTCCCATTGTGGCCAGCAGCCTTGGGAGAATGGTAAGTCTGCAGCATGGCAGTATGGAGGCTCTCTGGGACAAAGTAACAGTCACAAGGTTTCTCAGGAGGAGCATGGACCTGAGCAGCAAGAATTTTGTCACCCAAAGGAGACGTGAGACTGGTGCAAATCTTAGCCAGAATACGATCAGGAGGAATCACAAGAACCGGATCCGAATTCATCTTGGAAGTGGAGGAAAATTTTCGTGACAAAGCGTCAGCCCTTACATTCTTAGTACTGGGTTTGAAAGAGACAATGTAATTGAAACTAGTCAAGAAAAGAGCCCATCGTGCCCTTCTGGGAGAGAGGCATTTAGCTTTAGATAAGAATGTGAGATTCTTATGGTCAGTAAAGAATGAGAACCGGCACAGTGGTACCTTCAAGGAGATGTCTCCATTCTTTCAGGGCTAAAATGATCACTAACAGCTCTCTGTCACCAGTCTCGTAATTGCACTCCGCAGGTGACAATTTCTTTTTTAATACAAACGTTTTTTATTTAGGGGATGAACAGAAAATGAATACAAAGCAGTTCTGTTATATAAAAGACAACTAGAACATTTTGGGATGCAACCCAAGTGATATAAAAATCTCATATATAGGATCTAACTGTCAGTTTGAGGTCACATTGGGAGTAACCCTTGTTCACAGTAGGGAAAATAATAACAAATTTAACAAGGGGGAAAGAGAAAAAAAAAAGAAAAAACAGAATTTAAGAAAAACAGTAAACACTCTGTATCTTAGATTGATGGTGATGCTATACTTCAGGGGTTAAATCTGTTTTGCGCCAAGTCATGTTGGAGGGCCTTTGGTGAAAATAGGTTCCAAGTAGTATAGTTAAGACAAAGAACTATATGTAGTCCAACCTGACCACTTATTGTGGAAGATATGCATTGTGTCCATTATAGTGAGATGAATCCGTTCCATTAGTTTAATGGATTCCATTCTCTGAAGCACTTGGGCCCAGATAACCATTGGAGAGCGCCAATTCAAGGCTATAGCCCACAGAATAGCAGAGAATTATGTGTTCACCAATTTCTGAGTAGGGAGAGGTACATCTGGTATAGGTGTGAAAAGGAAACACATTGTGTCGGTCAATGTAACCATGGTACCTGATATCTGTGCCACCCTGGTGGCTGCCTGGGACCATATGTGTTTCAGTTGAGGGCAGCTCCAAAAGGTATGAAGTGCCCAGATCCTGACACCCTCTAAAGCAGGTAGCTGGGACTCCAGGGTAAAATTTATGAACTCTATCTGGGGTGAAATACCACCTTGTGTGTAACTTGACTACAGTCTCCTTAACGGCCATGGAGTGGGAGCATTTATGCATATTACTCAGCATATCCAACCAGTCTTCTGTAGAGAATACCTGGTCCACATAAGTTTCCCACCGGATCATGATTTCTCTGGGAGGTCAAAACCGTTAAGGTGACTGTATAGCATAGAGATAGTCCCCCTGTCCCTGGACAAATTGAGACATAAGTTTTCATAAAGTGAAAATATAGGGTTGCCATGCAACATGAATAGTGATTCAAAAAATTGTCTTATTTGGAGATATCTATAGAACTAATTTCTAGGGTTATCGAACTGCTCTTGTAGTTGTGTAAATGAGTAAAATTTTGATCCATTAGATAAGGTTCTTAATGTGATAAGGGACCTAAGCTCCCACCATTGGAAGTCCTTGGGTAGGTCGTAAGCAGGGGAAAATCTCTTGTCTCCTAGAAACGAGGACGGGGGGGCCTGTCTGATTGAGGTTTAAATTTCTGGTGGTATAGGTTCCATAGATGTATAGTTTGACCTACTATACTATTCAGCGTGCCGACTTCGCTAGATTTTACACCAGATTGCCATAGAAGTCCTGGTATATAAAATGGGCGAGATGAAATCAGCTCGAACCTCAGCCATGGAATCATAGCTGGGGAGTCGTGCCATTGGGCCGCTTGTGCAAGTCTAACCGCTAAATAGTACAGCCATATATTTGGTAGCCCTAAACACCCTTGTGAAAGTGGTCTTTGCGTGAGTATTTTTCCATATCTGGGGGGTTTGCCTTTCCAAATAAATTTATTAATGGCTATCTGGATCATGTTGATTGTTTGGCGAGATACATATAGGGGGAGTGCCATAAAAAATAAAATAGCTTTGGGAGGATGGACATCTTAATGGCTTTAGCACGGAGGGAGGGTGCTAATCGCACTCCCAAGTATTGCAGGGAGTTATCGGTGAGGGTGATCCCGAATGAGCTCTTAAGGCTAGCGGAGATATGAGGTGGGATATTGATGGGGAGAGCAGAGCATTTTGCTAAATTTACACCTAGCCCGGAGATGGAATGAAATTCCTGTAGGGTGGACATTAAATTAGGGAGTGAAACCAATGGGCTTGGAAGGAACATAAGGACATCATCTGCATAGAGACTTAGTTTGAACTCCTCTTCCCCTTTTGTGTATCCCTTAAAATTCGGTTTAGTGATAATCGCCCTGGCCAACGGCTCTATCGCCAGGGCAAAAACCAATGGCGATAATGGACAGCCCTGCCTAGTTCCTCAGCTAAGTGGGAAGTACTCCGATGAGCATCCTGGGAGTTTAATTTGGGTGTGTGGGTTATGGTATAATGCTTTAAATCCATTAACAAATTCTCCTAGGAATCCAAATTTAGATAGAACAACGTCTATATAAGGCCAGAGGATGCTGTCGAAGGCTTTGTGTATATCTCAACCTAGAAGCAAAACTTTGCGAGAACAGATATCAGCAGCCTGTATTATGTTAGCTGCTAATCTGATATTATCTGTGATCTGTCTCGATGAGATAAATCTGGTCTGTTCTGGACCTATTAGTGTAGATATGATGGGCGCTAGTCTGTCAGATAACACTCGGGCTAATATTTTAGTGTCATCTCAGGACTGAGATTGGTCTGTAATTTTGTGGCAGGGAATGATCCTTATTAGTCTTGGATATAAGAATCATGTTGGCAGACATCATCTCTTCTGGGGTTTTTGACCCTGTAATATGTGGTTGATTACTGGTATGTTTAGGGGCTAATTGGCCTGCAAATTTTTTGTAGTAAGATGTGGTATATCCGTCTGGGCCTGGGGCTGTCGATGTTTTTAGGGATTTTATAATAGATGATAAAAAATGAAAAATAAAAAATAACAGGTAGCGGGACTTTATATAAGCACACGGGAGCAAGAATAAAAATTAGTAGCTTTTAATGGATTCAGATTGTCATAGAGTTTTTGTCGACCGAGTGACTACTATCTGCTGGCCCATTGGGGGGATGACATGGTTGGCGCCGCCGCCTGTGGGACCATGAGACGGCTGGTTCCTGGGCTGTTGGCGCTCTCCCCTTCTCTCCCTATTTGTGGGCCAACGTCTGATGTTGGGGATGTGTTTGCGGGGGCATGGCAGTTATGGGCTTCTTCCCCGCATGGACTTTACACTTTGCACAGAACACACCTGCATTTATCCACCATCATGCACTTAGGCACCCTTGTTTGGATTTACTCCGGATCAGGTACGCACATCTCCCTCTTACCATCATTCTCTGTTTCCCAATTCCAGTCCATTTTTCCCTTCACCCTTTTCTTGGTTTTCATCTCCACTCTTTTCCTTCCTTCACACCCACCTCCCTCACCCTCCTCTCCTCCCCCCTCTTGTTTCTCACTTCCTTCTTTTCTCAATTTCACAGCTTCTCTTCTTTATTCCCTGTTTCTCCTTTCCAGTCCATTTATCCCTTCACCCTTTTCTTTGTTTCATCTTCACTCTTTTCCTCCCTTTACACCGATTTCCCTCACCCTTTCCTACTCCCCTCCTCTGTTTTTCACTTCCTGCTTTTGTCAACTTCACAGCAACTTGTCCCTTTTTTTCTCCCCAGATTTGTTTCCATTGTTCCACCACTTTTTTCTACACTGTTACCCCTGCAGGGCGTCGTTCATTTTTGTGTTCTGCCCACCGCAGCATGTCCCCTCAGCTCCCATGCAGGGCATATTTGGTCTGGTCTGGGGATTTTGTGGCCGCACCACCACTGTGAGGACCACCATGTAAGTGTACGGGCAGGCTGGGTCCATGAAGGTGGGACCCTTCTTGCCCGTTCTGTGTTTTTTTGTTGTTTTTTTTTTTTTTCTTCTTTTTAAGAAAATTTTCCATTTTTATTTATTTATTAGATTATCACTATGGGTTTTTGCTCCTGATGATAGGTATAAAGACCTTGAAACGCGTAGAGCCAACAACAACCTAGTGTACACAATGATGCCTCTGGTCAGGCCGTTCCAATACAATTGGTTTTTTCCTTTTTATAAACCCCTTTTTTTTATTTCCCTATCTGTATATTTTATCTATTCAATTATGCAACCATGTTCTAAATGTTTTTTATATATTTCATATCATGTATTGATTCCTTGTTGGAATATGTATTTATGTATATTTTTCTGGCTCCAATGAATTGTAGTAGTTGTACAAATAGTTATATATAGCAAAATGCATTGAATTATTTGAATACAAAAACTCTATGACAATCTGAATCCATTAAAAGCTACTAATTTTTATTCTTGCTCCCGTGTGCTTATATAAAGTCCTGCTACCTGTTATTTTTTATTTTTCATTTTTATCATCCAATCGGGATGGAGGGGGGGACCTGAGTGGCACCCCTACACCTCACTTAAAGTCCCACCAATCCTTTCCTTATACATTAATCATTTTATAATAGATAGTATTTCTTGCTCAGTACAAGGGGCATTCAGGCTTTGTAGTTGGTCTTCTGAAAGTGAAGGGAGGGATATAGAGTCTAGCCATGCATCCATCTCAATTGGGGAAGGTGTGTCAGGGGATGTCAGTAGGGATCTATAAAAGGATGTAAATATCTGCAATATCTCCTTAGGGTGGGAAATCAATTGACCCAAACTGTTTTTTAGTTTATAGACATGAGTTGGTTGGAGGGATTGATGAAGTTTACATGTAAACATGACAGAGGCCGAATTGCTATACAGGAGAAACTTAGCTTTGGACCATCTCATGGCTTTTTCAGTGTGTTCTGAGAGGATAGTATCTAATTCTACTCTCTTTTGGTTGATTTGTCTAAGGGACTCTGGGGAGTGGGTCAGGGCATGCTCATGATAAAGTTTATCTGTCACGGAACGTCCCACACTCCGCTTGAGTGCTTCCGTCAGTATACCGCTTCCTAAGTTCTGGAACACGAGTCCAATGGATCTGGCTATAGGAACCCCCAAGAACTAGACAACACCAGTCTTGGAGTACATCAGAACTGTTTTATTTAGACTCAAAATTACAAGACTTTATATACCGTTGGAACCTCCTCTAACAATACAACTGTAACCTAATTAACATAATTGACATGAGCTAATTAACTAATCCTTTATACAGCCTAGGTGACTGAGACATGACCTATTGCCCAGACTGAGTTAATTATCACAGGACAAATAGCAGCAGCTCCAATAGGAGTCGTCCCGTCTCCTACATTGTATAGAGGACAATGTGATCAGCTCATTCAATTAACAGGTTGAGTTCAGAATCAACAAAACCAATAATAGTCTTTACATACATCCTGGGAGATATTGTGGACAAATATTACTGTCCCATTTTAAGTAGTCCAAGATATATTTTCTCACTCACCCTGTGCCAGGATGGCACAGGGTGACTTAGACATAAGATGTATTCTGAGTTCCACGGGCCCTCCCGTCACATCTCTCCCCTTTCGGCAGAAGACTAACATAGGAGGAGACCCCAGACGGGTTGACTCCGAAGTTAGTGAGTAGCTCCAGTCCTCTAATGCCTATACCCACACAGTACCCCAAATAAATTGTTCCAAACAAAGCATTACTCACCCAGCCAACCTCTGCCTCTCTCAGAGAACATATCTGCCGCTGGGGAGAGGCCTGGACTGGCCCTTCTCCGTGGAGTCCTTTCTGCCGCTGGAGAGAAGACAGGGTGTCTGGGCTCACTCTGTCATGCTGTTGGGGATCTGGGCCGACTGCCCAGCATCCCTGGGGTATACAGGTGGAGACTGAAGTCCCATTCACCTTCACAGGAAATCCATCCTCTGTTAGTTGAGTGCAGAGTCCAGCAGTCCTCGGCCCTGTTGCCAGCCCTTCTGCTGGGGACTCCGCATCCTCCGCTCCGGCTAACCGTTGGGGCAGGAGGCTGGCTTCCTCCACTCCCAAACTGTGTAGCTGCCATTGGGGAGGTGAGCCGGCTGCTTCCTTTTCCATTCCCTCATCTGGTTGCTTGGACGACATGTCTCTGGTACTGTCTCCCAGGTGCACTGATCTTTGCTGGGGAGGGAAGGCCGCTTCCTCCACCCTGGCCAACTGTTGGGGAGGGACAACACACACCTCCTCTCCCTTCTCCCCCTGTATCTGCTGCTGGGAAGTGATTGCCACCTTCTCACCCTGGGCCTCCGAAACTGCCACAGGTGTGGGGCAGAGGTCTTGGACCCTCTGTCCGGTTGCCAGCACTTCTGCTGGAGAAGTTTGTTGTAACTCCACAGATACTGCTGTTGGTGCTGGGCAGAGCACAGTGAAGTTTGGCCCTAATACCAGCTCTTCTGCTGGAGGCTCATCAGGTTGTTCTTCCTCAGCAGAAAAGTCTATTAAATCCCCTATCTCTATAACTGGTGTCGGCGGATAGAGGTTCACCATCTCCTGTCCATGGAACCCAGAAGATGTTATCAGTGCTGGACAGAGGTTAGCAGAGCTCTGCCCTGTTGTCAGCACTTCAGGTCATAAGATGTATTCTGAGTTCCACGGGCCCTCCCGTCACATTATCCAATTCCAAGGTGAGGGACTTAATGTTGGCTACCTTCTGACATTTTTTACGTGTGGCAAGTTCTATAGAGCAACCATGCAGGACTGCTTTATGGGCTGCCCAAAGTATAGACCGGGAAATGTTATCTACATCATTTAGTCTTAAATATTTGGTTAAGTGTTCTGCTATTTGTGCCGTCAGTTCGGGGTCCATTAAGAGTGAATCATTCAGCCTCCAGGAGGCTGTCGTTGGAGATAGTCCAATGTGGGAGGTGTGGAATGAGACCAGGTGGTGGTCAGACCAGGGGCAAGAGTGAATGTCAGCAGAGGAGGAGTTTGCGAGTAGGATTGGGGAACTGAAGATGTAGTCCAATCTAGCATAACTATCATGGGGGTTTGAGAAATGGGTAAACTCCTGGCACCAATGTTAAGAGCTCTCCAAGTGTCAATTAATTGATGTGAATTCAGAAATCAAATTAGTGATTTGAGAAAAGCATTGGCCACACTAGTGGTCTTACTTCTGTCTAAGGCAGAGTGAGCCACAAAGTTGAAATCTCCCCCTAATAACATATGTGCAGAAGAATACCTATCCAGTACTTGAAAAAATGATCTAAAGAATGCTCCTTGGGAAATATTAGGAGCGTATATACATTTGCCACCATCAGGGCATGGCCCTGTATTTCCCCTTGGATTATCAGGAATCTGCCGGACGGGTCTTTATATACATGTTTAACCTCAAAGGGTGCTGTGTTTTTAATAAAGACAGCTACGCCCCTGGCCTTGGACTCAAATGTAGTGAAATGATGGAGTTTTTTAGGCTTTCTCAAAAAACTGAGGGTGGGAGGCAATGGAGAAATGAGTCTCCTGAAGCAGTATAATATCTGCCCCTAGTTGTTTGTAGTATCTAAACGCATTTCTCCTTTTTTGAGGGGAGTTAAATCCCCTCACATTATGAGATATTATACGTAGACCCATTGTAAATAACTAAACCTTTGGGATTGAAAATAGGGGGATGTGTTTGGAAATGGGGAATTAGAAGTTATTTTAGCATCATTCGAGTCCAATACCACAGGGGGCATCAGTGAGTCCATTACCAGATACACGGAATTACCAGTATACCTAGGCTGTCTATTAAAATAAATTGAAGTCATCATCATTGCATAGACATCTGGTTGTAGAGTACAGAGTAAACAAAAACGTAACCAATAACATGAAAGATAGACTCTAGGGGGCCAGGATGAAAATGTCATCCTAACCTATATACCCAACAAATGTGGACTGACGCTGTCCAGACTTCCACAGGCTCCCGGGATCTCCTCTAAGAGGAGGGGAGGAAGAGAGAGGGAGGTGGGGGAAGGGTATTCAGTGGGGAGGGGAGAACAGGAGAGTCAATGTTCTTCTCTCAGCAAAAATATGCTGGGGAAGAGGGTAAAAAGATTAGGGAGGGATGTGGGACCCCAAAAACAGGGGGAAGTAAATGAGAGCGGGTGTGGAGGAGGGCCTATTCAAGCGGGTGCAAAGTGGCATTTGCCTGAGGGTGTGAGACCCAGTTGTTCGTAAGAATGCCTGTATGGGAAAAAAAAGGGGGGGTTTCCAGTGACTGGCTGTAGAAAGTGCAAACAATAAACTTTTAACAATAAAAGCTGCTTCTAAGCAAACCATTCTCCTCTGATGAGGGGTACCTGGAACAATGTCATCTAGCAGGGTTCAGATGTTAGGGTCTCTGGAGCCTTGTCGGTTCCTCCGGTCACATTGAGGGGATGGAGTAGCCCACACTGGCGACAGGCGCGGTGTCAGTGGGTGCCTCAGGGAGGGATGAGGATCCATGAGGCCCAGTTTAACCAGGATTTCTTTGCCTTCAGCAACAGTGGTCGCGGAGTACGTCGTGCCGTTGTGAGGAACTGAAAGTTTGAAAGGAAAATCCCATCTATAACGCATCCTTGCAGTTTGCAGGACAGAGGTGATCTCCTTCATTCTTCTACTTTTCCCTAGAGTTGCAGGGGAGACATCTGGGTATATCTGTAGGGAGATCCCGTCCAGCTGTATATGGGGGGTGTTGCGGGATGCACATAGGATCTCTTCTTTTATTAGAAAGTCTTTTAGGCACATCGCAATGTTCCTAGGAGGTTTTTTGGGTGGTGATTTGGGTCGCAGGGCCCTGTGCAGTCTGTCGCATAAGAACAAGGTCTCAGGTTGATCTGGAAGCAAGGAGCTAAACAGCCTCTTAATGGCATCAGCCAGGTCAGTGACTGATTCTGACACCCCGCGCACCCTAATGTTATTCCTCCTATTGTGATTATCGAGGTCCTCGAGGTGATTTTGGAGTTGTATTACTGTGTCAGATAACAATTCATAGTCTTTGCAAAGGTCAACATAAGCCAGGTGTAGCTCGTCATTTTTAATTTCAAGTATGTCGGTTCTCCCTCCTAGTGAGGCGATCTCCTGTGTCAGGGTGTTTGTCGATTTATGTAATTCAGCCTGGAACTTGCCTGCCAGCATATCATACATGGTGGACAGGCTATCCTCTAGGTCTGCCTTGGTGAGATGGAGCATGTACTCACTCTGTTCCGAGGCAGCTGTGGGAGACGCCACCGGGTCTGGGATAGCAGGTGAAGCAGGCTTCGATCGGACGCCATCTTGAGCCATCATGGTCTGTTCCCGTACCCAGAGCAAATAGTTCATCAGGGATCGATGAGTGGGTTTTGGTTCGCTTTTCCTAGCCGTAGGCATGCACCACGGGTCCCGCAGGGGAGCTGGATCTGTTGGTAAAGAAATAATTGCTATGATAGCCCTGGGGAGTGATATTGGGTCTCGATCGCTCTCGGCGCTCCGGTTCTTAGCTTCCTGCCAGTTTTGCGCTGTGCATGAGCCCCCCGCAGGTGACAATTTCTTAGAAAAGTAGCCACAAGGATGCATAGCGCTCTCAGAGGTCTGACGTTGAGACAGAAGGGTGCCAACTCCAGTCTCAGAAGCATCAACCTCAAGGATAAAAGGTAACGTAGGATCAGGATGTGCCAACACAGGAGCAGAATAATAATAGTTGGCAAAAGCCAAGAAAACGCTGCAGAAGACGTAAACCCACAGGTCGCGGCCACTGTAGGACTGCTGAAAGTTTCTCTGGGTCCATAGAAAAACCAGCAGTGGAAATGACATAACCCAGGAATTTAACCTGTTCACGATGGAATTCACACTTTTCCAATTTACAATAGAGATTGTTCTCTCTTAGTTTCTGAAGCACACGAGAGACCAGGGGCGGATCCAGAGCCTAGTCTCGGGAGGGGCAAAAAACAAAAATATGTTTTTTGGGGGGCAATTTGTCGGGGAAATGGCTATTGTTGGCGCTTCAATCATCCCGGCACCATGGTTGATATGGTGTCAGGATGATTGAAGCGCATTATTTCTATTATTACATTATTTTAAAAAATAAAATAGTTCAACTCACCATAATGCAGCATCAGTGGGAGCCCTGAGCGTGTCACTTGCCACCGTCACCTGCCACCAGATGCAGATTGTCACTTGCCACATCACCTGCCACACGTTGAGGATTGTCACTTGCCACATCACCTGAAGTGAATTGCCACTTGCCACGTCGCCTGTCACCAGATGCAGATTGTCATTTGCCATGTTGCCTGTCACCAGATGTGGATTGTCACTTGCCACGTCACCTGTCACCAGATGTGGATTGCCACTTGCCACGTCGCCTGTCACCAGATGCAGATTGTCACTTGCCATGTTGCCTGTCATCAGATGCGGATTGTCACTTGCCACGTCACCTGTCACCAGATGTGGATTGCCACTTGCCACGTCGCCTGTCACCAGATGCAGATTGTGACTTGCCAAGTCACCTGCCACACGTTGCGGATTGTCACTTGCCACGTCACCTGCCACACGTTGTGGATTGTCACTTGTCACGTCATGGATTGACACTTGCCACGTCACCTGCCACACGTTGTGGATTGTCACTTGTCACATCATGGATTGTCACTTGCCACGTCATCTGCCACACATTGAGGATTGTCACTTGCCATGTCACCTGTCACCAGATGCAGATCATTACTTGCCACGTCACCTGCCAGCGGTTACAGATTGTCACTTGCTACGTCACGGATTGTCACTTGCCACGTCGCCTAACACATGTTGCGGATTGTCACTTGCTGTGTCACTTTCCTGTGTCCCAGAGTCAGGCAGCAGATGTCATCTCTCTGCTTCCCGCAGCTGCCTGCACAGAGAGGGTGGAACTGTACTGCAGGGATTCAGGGCGGGCGCCGGGCAGTGAGAGATGTCATCTCTCTGCTCCCCCGCCCACGGCTCCCTCATTGGCCAGCCGTCTGTTCACCCACGAGCCGCCCAGCTGTTCGCCTGCTCTCCCTCCTACGAAGCCCCCTGACAGCCTGTGGAGCCGCCCGCTCTCTAACCTGCAGAGCCGCCCGGGAAGCCGCCCGCTCTGTCACCTGTGGAGACATTCGCAGAGCCGCCCGGGAAGCCGCCCACTCTCTCACCTGCATTCTCAGGGGGGGGCTATTGCCACATTGCCCCCCCCTGGATCCGCCCCTGCGAGAGACATCTGTGTGGTGGCTCTCCAGGGACTTGGAAAATATGAGGATATCGTCGAGATAAACCCCCACACATAACTGCAATAAATCCCGGAGGACATCGTTAATAAATTCCTGGAAAACTGCCGATACACGCCTCGAAAACTGGCGTTACAAAGGCCAAAAGGCATTACGAGGTACTCATAATGGCCTGTTCTGGTATTAAACTCAGTTATCCATTAGTTGCCATCCTTAATCCTCACAGATTGTATGCCCTTCTCAAATCAAGCTTTATGAAAACCGTTGCTACCTTGAGGTGGTCAAATAACTCCATAATCAACGGAGTCGGATAGGCATACTTAATCGTGCAACGATTGAGACATCTGTAATCAATACAAGGTCTCAGTTCACCACTCTTCTTCTTCACAAAGAAGAAACCAGCACCAGCAGGAGACGAGGATTTGTGGATGAAAACTCGAGAAAGTGCATCTGCAACATACTCCTCCATGGCCTTATCCTCCAAGACCGACAAAGGATAAACCTGGCCACGAGGGGGTATGGCACCAGGTTGAAGATCAATTGCGCAATCATACGACTGGTGTGGAGACAAACTACTGGCTTGACCTTCATCAAAGACATTGCTAAAATTGCGGTACTCCTCCGGCAGGGAGGAGAGTGCACAGGACCTTGGCTACCTTTTGGAAGCATGTCTCACTGCATTTTGGCGACCAGGAGAGAACCTCGGCATGGAGCCAATCAAAAGAGGGGTTGTGCCTCTGTAACCAAGGATAACCAATAACTAACAGAAACTTAGGTGAGGAAATAACTTGGAATTGGATTATCTCATGGTGAAGAGCCCCTACGGCCATGGACAATGGAACAGACTCATGAGTCACATGGGCAGGCTGTAGAGGTCTCCCATCAAGAGCCTCAATGGCAAGTGGAGTGTCACGCAGCTGCAGCGGAATCGAGTGCTTCGATACAAAGGCAGCATCAATGAACAGGCCTGCAGCCCCAGGGTTAATTAGAGTCTGTATCTCAATGGACGACTCAGCCCAAGAAAGGGTAACCAAAACCAGGGGCTTATCCTTCTGGATAACTGGGGATGAAACAACACCACCTAAGCTCTGTCCGTGACAGGACCTCAAGGTTCGGGCGTTCCCTGGACGGGTAGGACAAGACTTCAAAAAGTGACCTGCCTGGCCACAAAAAAGGCACAATCTCTCCCTCCTCCTAAGGGGTCTCTCATCCGCAGAGAGACACGTGAAGCCCAATTGCATGGGTTCATCTTCACTGACTGACTCGGTACCAGGAGGCATGGGAGGTGAGGGAGGCAAGGGTGGGACTGCAAAGCTCTGAGACAAATGTACAGGAGGCTTCCGTAAGTGCTCCTTAAAAGAGTGTCTTTCTCTGAGTCTGGAGTCAAAGAGGATGGCAAATGTGATCAACAACTCCAGCTCAGTGGGTATATCTCGGGCTGCTATCTCATCCTTGATGGTATCCGAGAGACCATGAGAAAAATCAGCCACGAGGACCTCATTGTTCCAAGCAACCTCTGCTGCCAGAGTACGGAATTGAATGGCATAATCAGTAACAGTTCTCGTACTCTGTTTGATGGACATGAAACACTTTTAAAAGATACCTTTTAAAAGAACCCTTTTAAAAGAAGCCACAAACTCAGGGTAACTCAACACAACACAACAGGTTTTTGCATCTCCCATAGAGGGTTTGCCCAGGCTAAGGCTCTCTCAGAAAGCAAAGATATTATGAAACCTACTTTGCTTCTATCCGTGGGAAACGCCTGGGGTAGCATCTCAAAGTATATCTCAACCTGGTTGAGAAACCCTCTGGACTGCATCACCCCCAAATCGCTGGGGAAGCAGAGCAGAACCAGACATACCTTTTATCAGGGCCGGATTAACATAGGGGCTGATGGAGCTGCAGCTCCAGGCCCCTGCCTTAAAATCGGCCCTCCCAGTCAGCAGTATAAGCAGTGGGTTCACACTGCTTTGCTTGGTGTATCCGCAGTTTTCCTGCGTTTTACCCACAGTCCTATTGATTTCTATTAGGTTGCATGTTTTTTCTGAAAGCGCACCAAAATCAATAGGACTGCAAGCTAAAACTGCAGATACACAAGCAGTGCGCCCAAACTGCAGCAAACCAGTGTGAGCCCAAAGGCTGTACACACCCCCCTCTATAGAACTTGGTCTGATCAATACTCCTGGCATTCATTTTACACACAATCATACCATCCCAGATCAGGAGGGGTGGGGGCTTCAGGGATTTGTTTGTCTATGCAGGCCCTGTCCCTTCTACCTATCCTGGAAGAGTCCTGGAGGAAGTGGCAGGCTGCTGGTGGCAAGTGGCACACTGTATCTGGTGGTAGGCTGTGGTTGGCAAGTGGCACACTGTATCTGGTGGCAGGCTGCTGGTGGCAAGTGGCACACTGTATCTGGTGGCAGGCTGCTGGTGGCAAGTGGCACACTGTATCTGGTGGCAAGTGGCACACTGTATCTGGTGGCAGGCTGCTGGTGGCAAGTGGCACACTGTATCTGGTGGCAGGCTGCTGGTGGCAAGTGGCACACTGTATCTGGTGGCAAGCTGCTGGTGGCAAGTGGCACACTATCTGGTGGAAGGCTGCTGGTGGTAAGTGACACACTGTATCTGGTGGTAGGCTGTGGTTGGCAAGTGGCACACTGTATCTGGTGACAGGCTGCTGGTGGCAAGTGGCACACTGTATCTGGTGGCAGGCTGCTGGTGGCAAGTGGCACACTGTATCTGGTGGTAGGCTGTGGTTGGCAAGTGGCACACTGTATCTGGTGGCAGGCTGTGGTTGGCAAGTGGCACACTATCTGGTGGCAGGCTGCTGGTGGCAAGTAGCACACTGTATCTGGTGGCAAGTGGCACACTGTATCTGGTGGCAGGCTGCTGGTGGCAAGTGGCACACTGTATCTGGTGGCAAGCTGCTGGTGGCAAGTGGCACACTATCTGGTGGAAGGCTGCTGGTGGTAAGTGACACACTGTATCTGGTGGTAGGCTGTGGTTGGCAAGTGGCACACTGTATCTGGTGGCAGGCTGCTGGTGGCAAGTGGCACACTGTATCTGGTGGCAGGCTGCTGGTGGCAAGTGGCACACTGTATCTGGTGGCAAGTGGCACACTGTATCTGGTGAAAGGCTGCTGGTGGCAAGTGGCACACTGTATCTGGTGGCAGGCTGCTGGTGGCAAGTGGCACACTGTATCTGGTGGCAAGTGGCACACTGTATCTGGTGGCAGGCTGCTGTTGGCAAGTGGCACACTGTATCTGGTGGCAAGCTGCTGGTGGCAAGTGGCACACTATCTGGTGGAAGGCTGCTGGTGGTAAGTGACACACTGTATCTGGTGGTAGGCTGTGGTTGACAAGTGGCACACTGTATCTGGTGACAGGCTGCTGGTGGCAAGTGGCACACTGTATCTGGTGGCAGGCTGCTGGTGGCAAGTGGCACACTGTATCTGGTGGTAGGCTGTGGTTGGCAAGTGGCACACTGTATCTGGTGGCAGGCTGCTGGTGGCAAGTGGCACACTGTATCTGGTGGCAGGCTTCTAGTGGCAAGTGGCACACTGTATCTGGTGGCAGGCTGCTGGTGGCAAGTGGCACACTGTATCTGGTGGCAGGCTGCTGGTGGCAAGTGGCACACTGTATCTGGTGGCAGGCTGCTGGTGGCAAGTGGCACACTGTATCTGGTGGTAGGCTGTGGTTGGCAAGTGGCACACTGTATCTGGTGGCAGGCTGCTGGTGGCAAGTGGCACACTGTATCTGGTGGCAGGCTGCTGGTGGCAAGTGGCACACTGTATCTGGTGGCAAGTGGCACAATGTATCTGGTGGCAAGTGGCACACTGTATCTAGTGGCAGGCTGCTGGTGGCAAGTGGCACACTGTATCTGGTGACAGGCTGTCGGTAGCAAGTGGTACACTGTATCTGGTGACAGGCTGTGGTTGGCAAGTGGCGCACTGTATCTGGTGAAAGGCTGCTGTTGGCAAGTGGCACACTGTATCTGGTGGCTGGCTGCTAGTGGCAAGTGGCACACTGTATCTGGTGGCAGGCTGCTGGTGGCAATTGGCACATTGTATCTGGTGGCAGGCTGTGGGTAGCAAGTGGCACACTGTATCTGGTGGCAAGTGGCACACTGTATCTGGTGGCAAGTGGCACACTGTATCTGGTGGCAAGTGGCACACTGTATCTGGTGGCAGGCTGCTGGTGGCAAGTGACATGCTGCATCTAGCGGCAGGCAACTGTGGAAAGTGATACGCTACATCTGGTGGCAGGCTATGGGTGGCAAGTGACAAGCTGCATCTGGTGGCAAGTGACAAGCTCAGGTCCCACTAATTCTGCACGATGGTGAGTTGAACTATTTCACTATATATTACAATGTAGTAACTGAAATAATGGAATTTGATCATCCTGACACCATATCAAGCATGGTGTCAGGATGATTGATTTTAAGTACTAACACCAGCCATTTGCCTGACAAATCACCTCCACTGCCGATTTCCCTGCCAACCCCGAGACTACATCCTCCACCCTCATCTTTTTTTTGGGAAAAGGGGGATGTCCCTAAATGACAGTTTGGAAATGTGGTCTCCCTATGTTGCTGCTGGTGAGAGACCGCATAGCAGGTGGTATTGGTGGTGTTGCTGCTGCTCAGAGGCTGCACGGCTGGTATTACTGGTGAGAGTATATTTAATTCGTTTTAGCGAAAAATTGTTTGCATTTTCATTTTGTTTCCATAAAAAGGCCCACCGAAATTCTCAGCACCAGGCCCATGATGCTCTTAATCTGGCCCTGCCTTTTATAGAAGTAATACTCGAGACGGGTGCCTGCACACAGACTGGAGCAGCAGCAGGGATGGCCTGCAACACAGGATGTACCGGAGCAGCAACAGTGGGAGATTCCAGGTGAGCCGTGCGACTCAGGAGCATTTGTAATGCCATGGCAAACTGATTCATGCGATGATCCTGCTCATGCAATCTGGAAAAAATATTACCAACAAGTGGATTGACTGTATCTTCTGAATTCATGGCCTTCGCCTACTGTCAGAAACCATGAATCAGACTGAGACAGAAGTACAGTTAAGTCACACTTGTTTAATAATAAAAAAGGTAAACAGAGTAAACGTAGTCAAAACATAGCCAGAGTTCAGGAACCGGAACGGATAGTCAGACAAGCCAAAACGTCAGGGAGCCAGAGAACAGCGTAGTAGAACAGCAAGCAGGATCTGGAGCCAGAAGGAATGTCAGCCAAGCAAATCTTGATGTGACCAAAGCAAAGGCAGAGATCATCTGGACTGGATGGCTTAAGTAGGCAGGACTGATGAGCAGGATATCATCAACAGGTGAGTCACTGTGGAGAGATAGGAGCTGGCAATTAGCCGACAGCTGAGTGGCGAGCCCAGAGAAGGAAGAGCTGATCCCAGCCCTGACAGTGGTAAGGGGCCGGGATCGGCCCCTAATTCCAATCTGTGATCAGCCGAGTCTCATAGACTCAGTGATCACTAGGGATGGGCCAAAAAACCCCCGGTTCAGTTCGCACAAGAACATGCGAACAGGCAGAAAAATTGTGCGAACCCTATTAAAGTCTATGGGACACAAACATGAAAAATTAAAAGTGCTAATTTTAAAGGCTTATATGCAAGTTATTGCCATAAAAAGTGTATGGGGACCCGGGTACTGCCCCAGTATCAATGCAAAAAAAAAGTTTTTAAAACAACCGATTTTTCAGGAGCAGTGATTTTAACAATGCTTAAAGTGAAACAATAAAAATGAAATATTCCTTTAAATATTGTGCCTGGGGTGTCCCCTTAGTCTGCCTCTAAAGTGGCGCATCTGTGTGATGTGTATTACTGTGCAGCAGCAAAATGACCTTTCTAAAGCAAAAAAATGTCATTTAAAATTGCTTGCGGCTTGTCCCCCCGCCCCAGGCCATACCTGGCCCTTCAGGTCCGATATGGATTTTAAGGGGAATTCCATGTCAAATTTTTGTAAAAATCCATACCCGACTGTTATCCGAGCATGCAGCCTTTAGGACAGGATAGGGGGGTGAGCAAGCCCCCCTCCTGAACCATACTAAGCCACATGCCCTCAACATGGGGAGGGTTCTTTGGGGTTCCCAACAACCCGACAACCCTTGCCGGTGGTTGTTGGGGTCTGCAGGTGGGGGCTTATCGGAATCTGGATCCCACCCCCCTATATGAATGGGTATAGGGTACATTGTACCCCTACCCATTGACCAAAAAAAGTGTCAAAAAGTAAAAACCACAATGGACAGTTTTTGACAATTCCTTTATGTCCCATGATGTACATCCACCGCTTAACGGATCCGAAAAATAGAAAGATGGACCTGCTGACCTAACTGGATGACCCCACACCCCTCTGACATCACATGACGTCAGAAGGGGACAGGGGCAAGGTTACTGGGTGGTCCCGCCCTTGTCTGTATAACAGCTATCACAGCCAAGAGAAAACAGTCACCGGGAGGCCTCCCATCGAGGCAGAGCTTTCTATTTTTCGGGTCCATCAGGCAGCGTGTTTGAACATGGATGGACATCATGGGACACTTTTTTTTCTTTTTTAATAAAGGAATTGTCAAAAACTGTCTATTGTGGTATTTACTTTTTGACACTTTTTTTGGTGAATGGGTGCAATGTACCCGATACCCTTTCCCATAGGGGGGGTGGGATCTGGGGGCCCCCCTTGTAGAAGGGGGCTTCCAGCTTCCGATAAGCCCCCCACCTGCAGACCCTGACAAGCACTGGGCAAGGATTGTCGGGAGGAGGCCCTTGTCCCCAACATGGGGACAAGGTTGTTGAGGGCAAGCGGCCTAGTATGGTTCAGGAGGGGAGGCGCTCACTCGTCCCCCCCTTTCCTGGCCTGCCAGGCTGCTTGCTCAAGTAAGGGTCTGCTATGGATTTTGGGGGGCCCCACACCAATTTTTTTTTTTAATTTTGGCGTGCAGTTCCTCTTAAAATCTATGAAAGACCCAAAGGGCCTGGTATGGATTTTGGGGGACCCCACTCTGTTTTTAAAAAATGTTTTGGAGTGAAGTTCCCCTTAAAATCTATACCAGACCAAAGGGCCTGGTATGGAATTTGGGGGGGACTCCATGCTGTTTTTTCATTAATTCTGTCATAGGGTTCCCCTTAACCACGTCAATACACTATATTATATACTCTGCACTGCAGTATATATACTATACGGACTGCACTATATACTCAGAACTGTAGTATATATACTATACAGACTGAACTATATATACTATATGGACTGCACTATATACTCTGCAGAAAAATCGGGCCTTAGGTGTTGCTGGTGCCAGAACACTATAACCTATCACAGTATTACACACATATATCACACACATTTCTCATGCTCTGGATTTTGGCTGTTACATCCAGCCACATATCCTTATCCTATACTGCAATGGCATCCTTTGCGCAGGCTGTCATTGATTTTATACCTTATTGTATCATTATCTTTGTATTAACCGGTTCAATACCGGGCATTTTCACCCCCTTCCCAGACCAATTTTTAGTTTTCAGCGCTGTTGCACTTTAAATGACAATTGCGCGATCGTGCGATGTTGTACCCAAACAAAATTGACGTCCTTTTTTCCCCACAAATAGAGCTGTCTTTTGGTGGTATTTGATCACCTCTGCGGTTTTTATTTTTTGCGCTATAAACAAAAGAAGAGCGACAATTTTGAAAAAAACACAATATTTTTTACTTTTTGCTATAATAAATATCCCAATTTTAAAAAAAAAAAACAAATGTTTTCCTCAGTTTCGGCTGATACGTATTCTTCTACATATTTTTGGTAAAAAAAATTGCAATAAGCGTATATTGATTGGTTTGCGCAAAAGTTATAGCGTCTATAAAATACGAGATAGATTTATGGCATTTAAAAAAAAAAATTATTTTTTTATTTTTTTACTAGTAATAGCGGCGATCGCAATTTTTTTTGTGACTGCGACATTATGGCGGACACATTGGACACTTTTGACACATTTTTGGGACCATTCACATTTATACAGCGATCAATGCTATAAAATTGCATTGATTACTGTGTAAATGTGACAGGCAGTGAAGAGGTTAACCACTAGGGGGCGGGGAGGGGTTAAATGTGTTTCCTAGGGAATGCTTCTAACTGTAGGGGGAGGGGACGCACAAGGGGAGGAGACCGATCAGTGTTCCTCCGTTCTGGGAACACAGATCGGTCTCCTCTGAGCTGACAGGACGTGGATCTGTGTGTTTACACACACAGATCCACGGTCCGGCCCGATTAACGGGCAATTGCGGGGTGCCCGGCGGACATCGCGGCTGCCGGGCACACGCACCGGGTCCTGAGCAACACGGAGGGCGCGCACGCCCCCTAGGTGGCCGGGAACCCGAGGCCGTCATATGACGTCCACCCAGGATGGGAGATCCCATCTGTGGACGTCATTTGACAATAGGCCGGTGCTGAAGTGGTTAATAAAAAAAACTTTTTTATACATATCTGGTCTGTCCTCAAAATCCTGAGGGGTATGTTGTGCCTTGAGTACTAGACCTTTTTCTGTTTGTATGTACTGTACACTGGCTGCACTGTATTATATATTGTGTAAACCGCCTGAAGTGTATTAGAAACTGTACACACTGTATTATCTACTGTGTACACCGCCTGTACTGTATTATGTACTGTACACTGGCTGCACTGTATTATATGCTGTGTAGACCGTCTGCAGTGTATTAGAAACTGTACACACTACATTATATACTGCGTACACCGCCTGCACCGTAATATGTACTGTACACCGGCTGCCCTGTATTATATACTGTGTACACCGCCTGAAGTGTATTAGAAACTGTACACACTGTATTATATATTGTGTATACTGCCTGCACTGTATTATGTACTGTACACCGGCTGCACTGCATTATATGCTGTGTACACCACCTGAAGTGCATTAGAAACTGTACACACTGTATTATATACTGTTTACACCGCCTGCACTGTATTATATACTTTACACTGGCTGCACTGTATTATATACTGCGTAGACTTTTTTTAACTCTAGTGGCACCAGGAGAGGGAGGGGCCGGATGTGGGTGTCGGACTGGAATGGATGCTGAGCCCGTGAAGCCCACAAAGCTCCCTCCAGCATGATAAAGGCCTAAGGAGAGGCCACCTCCCGACCCTCCACAAACCCCCTAGCCTCATGTCTGCCCCACGGATGATCGGTACTGGAGAAGCAGTAACAGTGTCGACGGTGGGGAGGTCCCATTCCTCCCCATGCTGAGTACAAGCCCTGTGTCTGCTGAGCCCGGATAACTGGATGAGAGAGCTGGACTGCCGCATGAACCCCTGGTGCACGGAGCTTGCGCTCGTGGCCTGACATCAATTAGTGGGAGTGGAGAGACCCAGGAGGTCCGCAAGACGCCAGAGGCAGAGCAGATTGAGAGGTGCGCTGAAACAAACCAGCGCACCAGAACCTGTAAAAGTGTGCATCCCCCATGAGCAGAGCAGAACTCCACCTTACCTTACACTGACCCCCTGCGCCCCAAAACTGGCAGGTAATTTTCAAGTCTAAAGCGGAGATGGCAGCAGCAAGGGGGTGAGTGACAAGCTCCTGTTATGCATACATACGTATCTTTGCATATAGATGGCATATAGACTGTACAGACGGCATACAGACTATACAAACAAAAAATAACCGACAGAAGAATAAAAGTAGCAATAGTCACATCAGTAGTTGCAGTAGCTGCATCAGCCGTAAAAAAAAAAAAAACATCTGAATTTCCTCCTGATCAAGACTGTGTATATTATGTATATTACATATATGCAAAGTATACCTTAAGGGACCACAACCGGGCATAGGACTACGGGGAGGCATACTCCCCACCCTGGAATAGTAACCCCGAGAGTTAAGCGGAGGTGAAAGTACACCCAAAAAAAAAAAAAAAAAAGGGGGAGTTATTAATCAGTTTAAAAATCAACCAGAAAACAAGAAATGAGGGGTAACCCGGTGAGGGCGGCAGCAGCAAACTCACCCAAAGTGATTGCTACCATTAAAAAATATATGATACAGGAGGGTGGTAAAGAAAGCCCGGGGAAACAAACGGGGGCTAAAAGTAAAGCCCCGGAGGGCACACAAAAGAACGGACTGAGAAAACAGTTAGAAGATACAGAACCCCCCGTAGTGAGAAACAAGGTACCAGAGGAAGAAGCTATAATGGAACCCAGCCAAAAAAAAAACAATTACCAACAAAGGGAGAAATTGCGGAAATGTTTGTGAGGCTGGACATATCTATAAAAGGAGAAATAGCAACCCAGCATGAAGATATGAATCATATACTAAAAAGGGTCTAAGATACAGAAGAAAGGTTGGACATTCAGGGGGACGAGATAAAAATTCTTAAGGCACAGATGGATGAGATGCAGAGAGATGCAGAGAGATGAGAGGAATACAATGATTAAAATAGAAGACCAAGAAAACCGGAACAGAAGGAAAGATCTTAGGATTAGAGGTTTACCGGAGATGCAAGGGGAAGGAGAAGATCTTCAAGAAAAAATGGATAAAATTTTTGGTCACATGCTGAGTGCATCTGAAGCAAGTAGCAAAATAAATTTTGAAAGAATCCATAGGGTTAGAAAGCCAGCAGAAATGGCAGGAGATGTCCCAAGAGATGTTATCGCAAGATTCTACAATTTCTATGATAAAGAACAGATACGGACATACGTGAAAACCAACCAACCCATTAAATACGAGGAGACCACTCTACAGATATTTCCAGACCTGGCAGCAGAGACCTTGGCCAAAGAAGAACCCCTAAACCTTTACTTGAACAGCTTAAATATCCAATACTTTTGGGGATTTCCGGCTTGCCTAATAGGATGTAAAGAGGGCCGATCAGCAACTTTAAGATTCCCTGAAGATACGGCTAAATTCTGTAATCAACTGGATATTCCATTAGTGGAAATACCAGGCTGGTGGGAAAAACAGGAGAATACAGATAACAGAACAACAGATCTGGCAACCAGCCCTGAAAACATAATGATCAGGAGTGAAGAAGAAACAAGACCAAAGGGAAAAGGAAACAAGAAACCAATAATAAAAACACTGGGAATATGAAAAGATGAAGGGGGACTGGTATGGGACGTGGGGGGGTTAAGAGGCAGGGTGAGGGACGGGGGGAGTGGAGTGGGCACAGGGGCCCCCAAAATAAGGGGGAGTATCGGCTCTGCTCGATGACCACACCTAGAGCTCAACCTCTAGGAGGACGAATTGTAGGGCCCGGAGGAGTTTGGTGGGCCACGGTTCATTGGGCCTTGGGGAGGCCAATTCCCCTATTCTGGGAAGGGAGGGGGAGAGAAATGGGAGGGAAAGGGGGGGAGGAGTAGGGGTAAGGGAGGAGGGTAGGAATTGGGTAGGAATGGGTATTTACTTGGAAGGGTATGATAGAAGAATAAGAAGCACCAATCCCTCTTCTTGTATGTTGTGCTTCACAGAAAATTTCCACAAATGAGCAATGATGTCTAGCTTAAATATAATTTCATATAATGTACGTGGTTTAAATGCTCCTATAAAAAGTGCCAACATAATAAGCGAATTAAAACATCTTAAAGCGGATGTGGTACTGCTACAGGAGACACACTTTTTCCTAGGCTAGAATCGCAGAATACTCTCAAAAGATTTCCTGCAGTGGTACTATGGGGACTCCACTATCAGTCGAGCAAAGGGAGTGGCCATAGGGTTTGCTAGGGGAGTGAGGTTCGATCTAGAGGAGAGAAAGAGGGACCCAGAAGGGCGCTATTTATTTTTGAGAGGAAAATTGAATGAGTATTTCCTCGCAAACATATATGGGCCTACTAAAAACCCCATTAGATACTTAACCGGGGCTATAGTGGAGTTCATGGAATTTAAGAAAGGGGGGACTATTATGGCGGGGGATTTTAACCTTTCCTTAGAGCCGAGGAAGGATAGTACGTTGCATGTACGGGAGACTGGAATGGCACGGAGGAACAAATTAAAAAAGAAATTGCACCAATGTCAACTGGTAGATGTGTGGAGAACGCAGCACATCAAGTCAAGCGATTACACATTCCACTCCCCTGTACACAGGACGTATTCTAGACTAGATTTTTTTTTGATTGAGCATAGGCTGCTGGAGGCAGCGGTCAGCACAAATATTGGAATAACGACCTTCTCAGATCATACACTGGTGACATTACAACTGAAAATAGGAGAGGCCCAAATAAGGAGTAACATTTGGAGGCTAAATGAAGCACTACAACAGAAAGTAATAAAAGAGCGAATAAAGGAAGAACTAGAGCAGTTCTTCAGGGTCAACGACACAAAGGGTATATCAGAAGCCACAGTCTGGGAAGCCCATAAGGCTTATATTAGGGGTATCTTGATAATGGCCAGGTCAGAGAAGAAAAATAAAACTAAGGAGAATAAAATAGCCTTAACTAAAGAAATATATGAATTAGAACAGCAACATAAGATAACAAGAGACAGGGAACTGTTATTAAAACTCAGCCAAAAAAGGGAGGCTATGAGAGATCTAATAGAACAGGAAATGCGAATGGCCTATAATTTATTTAAGAAAGAAAGGTACCAATGGGGGAATAAGTCAGGAAAATATCTGGCGAAGGTACTAAAAAAAAAAAAAAAAAAAAGCCAATTATATAGAGAAAATACAAACAAGTACAGGGGAATTGGTATATAGAACTCCAGAAATTGCTAAGACCTTTCAAGAATACTATGGGAGACTGTATTAAATAAATAAGAAGGATACAATAGAAGAGGTAGAACGGAAACACGAGAAAACAAAAGCCTTTTTAAAGGATACCTGTTTGAACAAAATACCAGAGGATAAACTTAGTTATCTAGAGGCCCCCATAACAGAAGAGGAGATAATAAAAATGTTAAAAGAAACACCGGCTGGGAAATGTCCCAGACCTGACGGCCTGATGACATTATACTACAAAAAATTCAAGGATATACTAATTCCTAAAATGTGCTCCTATATGAATGGGATCAGGGCTAAGTGGGAGATGCGTAAGAAGGCGTTGGAAGCCACTATCACTATAATTCCGAAAGAGGGGAAAGACAGTACACTCTATAACAGTTATAGGCCTATTTCACTCCTAAATACTGACACCAAATTATTTGCGAAGGTACTTGCAGAGAAGATGAAAATAATAATGAATGATATAGTACAGGCAGATCAGGTAGGCTTTATCCCAGGAAGGGAGGGGAGGGATAATGGAATTAGAACACTCCTGGCAGTACAGAAAATTAAAGATAGTAAGGCCCCAGGGCTACTTTTGTCAATCAATGCCGAAAAAGCTTTTGACAGGGTAGACTAGGGCTTTATGCAGAGCACCGTGGAGGCAATAGGATTAGGAGGGAAAATGATTAGATAGATAGTAGCATTATATATCTGACCTACAGCGAGGGTGAAGGTAAACGGGGCAGACTTGGGTCCATTTGAAATGTTCAACGGCACCAGGGGTGCTCACTTTCCCCCCTATTGTTTGTGCTGGCATTGGAAACCCTCTTAACGAGGATAAGGCAAAACCCGGATATCAGGGGGATAAAGGTAGGGGAGGAGGACCACAAACTGGCGGCCTATGCGGACAACATTTTATTTTTTATAACTTGTCCCAGGATAACCCTCCCAAATTTAATGAAATCCCTAAAAGATGAGATATCTAATTTTAAGATGAATCTGGCCAAGTCAGAAACCTTAAACATTAACCACTTCAGCCCCGGAAGGATTTACCCCCCTTCCTGACCCGAGCACTTTTTACAATTTGGCACTGCGTCGCTTTAACTGCTAATTGCGCGGTCATGCAATGCTGTACCCAAACAAAATTTGTGTCCTTTTCTTCCCACAAATAGAGCTTTCTTTTGATGGTATTTGATCACCTCTGCGGTTTTTATTTTTTGCGCTATAAATGGAAAAAGACCGAAAATTTTGAAAAAAAATGATATTTTCTAATTTTTGTTATAAAAAAAATCCAATAAACTCAATTTTAGTCATACATTTAGGCCAAAATATATTCGGCCACATGTCTTTGGTTAAAAAAATGTCAATAAGCGTATATTTATTGGTTTGCGCAAAAGTTATAGCGTCTACAAACTAGGGTATATTTTCTGGAATTTACACAGCTTTTAGTTTATGACTACCTATGTCATTTCTTGAGGTGCTAAAATGGCAGGGCAGTACAAAACCCCCCAAATGACCCCATTTTGGAAAGTAGACACCCCAAGGAAATTGCTGAGAGGCATGTTGAGCCCATTAAATATTTTTTTTTGTCCCAAGTGATTGAATGACAAAAAAAAAAATTACAAAAAGTTGTCACTAAATGATATATTGCTCACACAGGCCATGGGCATATGTGGAATTGCACCCCAAAATACATTTGGCTGCTTCTCCTGAGTATGGGGATACCACATGTATGGGACTTTTTGGGAGCCTAGCCGCGTACGGGGCCCCAAAAACCAATCACCGCCTTCAGGATTTCTAAGGGCGTAAATTTTTGATTTCACTCCTCACTACCTATCACAGTTTTGAAGGCCATAAAATGCCCAGATGGCACAAACCCCCAAAAATGACCCCATTTTGAAAAGTAGACACCCCAAGCTATTTGCTGAGAGGCATGGTAAATATTTTGCAGCTCTCATTTGTTTTTGAAAATGAAGAAAGACAAGAAACATTTTTTTTTTTTTTTTTCAATTTTTAAAACTTTGTGACAAAAAGTGAGGTCTGCAAAATACTCACTATACCTCTCAGCAAATAGCTTGGGGTGTCTACTTTCCAAAATAGGGTTATTTGGGGGGGGGGGGGGTTGTGCCACCTGGGCATTCCATGGCCTCTGTGTCAGTACTAGGATCCCTTTAGGACCCAGCACAACTCACCTGACACAGACAGCCTTTGCCTGGCAAACAACAATCATTGGCCAGCTCACCTTTAAATCACTTGTACCAGCATTCAATCATTGCTCGTGTTAGAGTTTACCTTGTGTTTGATCCAGTTGATATTTGCTCTGTGTATTTCGTGTATGACCCGGCTCGTTTGACCCTGTTTGCTTGCTTCTAAACCGTTCGACTCTGCCTGAAGGCGGTGCTTGGGTTTCGGGGTCCCGTACAAGGCTAGGCTCCCAAAAAGTCTCACACATGTGTTATCCCTGTACTCAGGAGAAGCAACAGAATGTATTTTGGGGTGTAATTTCACATATTCCCATGGCATGTTTGAGCAATATATCATTTAGTGACAACTTTGTGCAAAAAAAAAAAAAATTTTGTCTTTTTCCCGCAACTTGTGTCACAATATAAAATATTCCATGGACTCGACATGCCTCTCAGCAAATAGCTTGGGGTGTCTACTTTACAAAATGGGGTCATTTGGGGGGGGTTGAACTGTCTTGGCATTTTATGTACAACATTTAGAAGCTTATGTCACATATCACCCACTCTTCTAACCACTTGAAGACAAAGCCCTTTCTGACACTTTTTGTTTACATGAAAATTTTTTTTTTGCAAGAAAATTACTTTAAACCCCCAAACATTATATATTTTTTAAAGCAAATGACCTACAGATTAAAATGGTGGGTGTTTCATTTTTTTTCACACAGTATTTGCGCAGCGATTTTTCAAACGCATTTTTTGGGGGAAAAAACACACTTTTTTAAAATTTGAATGCACTAAAACACACTATATTGCCCAAATGTTTGATGAAATAAAAAAGATCTTAGGCCGAGTACATGGATACCAAACATGACATGCTTTAAAATTGCGCACAAACGTGCAGTGGCGACAAACTAAATACATTTTTAAAAGCCTTTAAAAGCCTTTACAGGTTACCACTTTAGATTTACAGAGGAGGTCTACTGCTAAAATTACTGCCCTCGATCTTACCTTCGCGGTGATACCTCACATGCATGGTGCAATTGCTGTTTACACTTGACGCCAGATCGACGCTTGCGTTCGCCTTTGCACGAGAGCAGGGGGGGACAGGGGTGCTTTTTTTTTTTTTTTTTTTTTTTTGCTTTTTTATCTTATTTCTAAACTGTTCCTTTCATTTTTTTTTTTTTTATCATTTTTATTGTTATCTCAGGGAATGTAAATATCCCCTATGATAGCAATAGGTAGTGACAGGTACTCTTTTTTTGAAAAATTTGGGGTCTATTAGACCCTAGATCTCTCCTCTTCCCTCAAACCATCTGACCACACCAAGATCGGTGTGATCAAATGCTTTCCCAATTTCCCAATGGCGCTGTTTACATCCGGCGAAATCTAAGTCATGAAATGCTCGTAGCTTCCGGTTTCTTAGGCCATAGAGATGTTTGGAGCCACTCTGGTCTCTGATCAGCTCTATGGTCAGCTGGCTGAATCACCGGCTGCATTCTCAGGTTCCCTGTTGGGACAGGAGAGCCAGAGAAAAACATGAAAGACGGTGGGGGGGGGCATTCCTTCCCACTGCTTGTAAAAGCAGTCTAGAGGCTAATTAGCCACTAGGATTGCTTTTACATGAAAGCCGCCCGCGGGCTGAAAAGAATGATACCAAGATGACACCTAAACCTGCAGGCATCATTCTGGTATAACCACTCAAAGTCCAGCAACATACCAGTACGTTGCTGGTCCTTGTTGGGCATATAGTGTAATCTTTTTTTTTTTCATGCAGCCTGTGGGCTGAATGAAAAAAAGAGATTGATCGATGGGTATGCCCACCATTAGAATACCTCCCTTCATCCACCCACTTCTAATGATGGGCATACATGCACCATTTATATATGCCGAAGCATGGGGGCATCTGCCCCAAAAGTTAGGAGCAAATCGCTCCTCCGCCCCTGCTGCCCCCATGCTTCAGCATATATCACCTCCGCTGGAGTCACAGCTTTATATATCGTGGGAGCAAATGCTGTTGCTGTCAAGATAAATAAATCCGCGCTGCAGCTGAATGGTGTACCTGAAGACAAAAAAATGGTTAACAATAAAACATAGTAAACAGTAAAGTATAAAAAATTGCATACCTGAAAAGCAAACATGATAAAACATAATAACAATAAAACATTGCAGAATAGAATACAGTAAAAAAAGAGCAGAACAATAGAGAGAGAATAGAGAGAGAGAGAACAATAAAACGACAACTATTTTTTTTTTTTTTTTTTTTTACACTTTTTTTGTAACTGTAACTTTTATAACTGTAACCGGTTCCAGGTTCGGGTCTCTCAAAATGCGATGGCATCTTGGGAGACCCTGTGAAAGTGTGCCTAGTCTGTGCAATGCTGTACCCTACGCTAATACTCAACTAGTGTATGGTAGCGTTCAAAATATTCACCAATGCAAAGACCAGGATTGTCAGGACAGGAGGGACAATAATAGCGGTTGTCACGCCTATATCCGCGCTTGCTGCAGACACAACATCTTTTTTGGGGGGGGTTCGTTGGGTAGGGGTACTCGGGAGGACATAAAGAAAATGCCTCTCATGCAGCCAACTGCATTTGGTTGGGGATGTAAATAGGGGAAGTATGGGTGCTGCAGAAGTGGTGGGTTCCCAATTAGGATTCGCGAATGCAGCAGGAAGGGCATTATGGGCACAACGGGCCTGTGTTTGTCTTCTTCTTGATGGCAGCAGGACACTACTTGTGCTTGCCACCTCACCAGCTTGAACTGCACTTATGGGACTCGCCACGTCTCGAAGTGTTACTGCAGTGCTGGTTTGACTACGACCGTGGTGTACTAGGCTGCTGGTGCTTGCCAGTTCACCAAAACGCTACCAAATAAACTGTAAGCGATCGCAGGGATCAGGCCTGACTCTGCGAACGCTGCAGTTATGCATTTAGTGTTTTGTAAGTGACAGTGATCGATCGATACTGCACTTGGGTGAGCTGGGCTGGGCTGGGCGGAGGGGCAAAACGCAGGTGCTAGCAGGTATCTGGGCTGATCCCGCTAACACTGCGTTCTTGGGAACCTTAAACTGATGGGGACGCTAGTATAGATCTGATCGGATCAGATATTGATCCGTTCAGATACTATATCACTAAGGGAGGTGTATGGTGTGTGCGTGGGTGTTAGCGGTACTGGCACTAACCTGACGCTGCCTGGGGCTGGTGCTTCCCAGTTCACCAAAACGCTACCAAAAAAACTGTTAGCGATCGCAGGGATCAGGCCTGACTCTGCGAACGCTGCAGTTATGTGTTTAGTGTTTTGTAATGCCTCGTTTCCACTGAGCGGATCGGTCCAGTCTATTCTGGTGAGCGTTTCCACTGCAAGTGGGACCACAAGGGGCCATACAGGGTTTAGAAAAAATGCCTCAGCATAGCACAGCAGAGGGTTTTCTGTCAGCCAATCAGTGGAATGTATCGTAGCTCCGCCCTAACTGAACCGTTCTATTTTCTATGGCCCCACATCTGAAGCAGGACCCTGAATGGAGTGGTACGGTTCAGTTGTATGGGCTGTTTCATAATGGAAACACCCAAAATAGCGTAGCGTACCGAACCGATCCGCTCAGTGGAAACGAGGCATAAGTGACAGTGATCGATTGATACTGCACTTGGGTGGGCTGGGTTGGGCCGGGCGGAGGGGCAAAATGCAGGTGCTAGCAGGTATCTGGGCTGATCCCGCTAACACTGCATTTTTGGGAACCCTAAACTGCTGGGGACGCTAGTATAGATCTGATCTGATCAGATATTGATCCGTTCAGATACTATACCACTAAGGGAGGTGTATGCTGCGTGCGTGGGTGTTAGCAGTACTGGTGCTAACCTGATGCTGCCTGGGACAACGCAGACCCTATCTGATCCTAAAACCTAAGTTATATCACCGTCGGGCGATCAGGGGGCTAAACTTTTATTAGGTATTAAATGGCGGGTGCCCTGACACTATAAAAAATAATCTAACTAACCAGCTTTACCCGTAACAGTTATACGGTGATCACTGGTGAAAGAGTTAACTAAGGGGCAATCAAGGGGTTAAAACCTTTATTAGGTAGTATATGGGGGTCCCTGACGCTATAAAACACTGACGGCAAACCTATATATTTACCTCCCTAACTAGCGTCACCAGTGACACTAATACAGTGATCAGAAAAATGATCGCTTAGTGACACTGGCGACGGGGGATGATCAAGGGGTTAAAACTTTATTAGGGGGGTTAGGGGGGTACCCTAGACCTAAAGGGGGCTAACACTAACTGCCCTACCTCACTAACTGTCACAAACTGACACCAATGCAGTAATCAAAAAAAAAAACTGCTTGGTGTCACTGTGACGGGGGGGGGGGTGATTAGGGAGTGATCAGGGGGTAATCGGGGGGTGATGGGGGGTGTAAAGTGTGCCTGGTGTGTTTTACTGTGTGTGTAGTGTTTGGTGCACTCACTCAGATGTCTTCTCTCCTCGGCACCGGAATGGAAAATTCCGAGCTGAGGAGCGATGACATCACTTCCTCTGCCGCTGTTTACTATACAGCAGCAGAGGAAGATTCTCATTGGCTGGGAGCGATCGCGAGGAGGTGTCCACGAATGGATGGCCTCCCCCTCACCTCTGATCGCTCGGGGACAGAAGCCAACCACCTTGGGCACCGGGGGGTCCGATTGGATCCCCCACCCGCGGGAGGCAAATAACGTACCCATACGTTACTTTGCCTGCCCGTGCCATTCTGCCGCAGTATATCTGCGTGAGGCGGTCGGCAAGTGGTTAATGCACTAAAAATAGACGAGCATACTTATCAAAAGGACTTCCCATTTGTTTGGGGAAAAAAAGAACTGAAGTACCTAGGCGTCAAGATAACATCTATTGAGACACTATAGCAAGTAAATTTTCTCCCACTACTAAATGATATTAAAGCAGAAATGAACAGAATTACAACAGGACAGTTATCCTGGGGGGGAAGAATTAATATTTTCAAAATGGTAATTCTACCTAAAATTATGTATAAGATGCAAATGCTCCCAATCCCACTTCCGCAGGCTTACTTTAAAATATTACATACAATGTTTCTAAGGTTTATTTGGAGAGGGAAAAAAAATCACATGTAAGTTTAACACAGTTGATAAAGGATAAGGCGCGAGGGGGATGGGGGGCACCGGACTTTAGAAATTATTGTAATGCAATAACATTGTCATAAATAATAGATTGGGCAAAAAACAATAAAGAAAAGAGATGGGTAAAAATGGAAAGCACAATTAGTAAAGTCACATTGGGGAAGATAATATGGATTCCCGCACAGTATAGTAAAGACATGCACAGTATCACCAGTAACACACTAAAAATATGAGATAATTTACATAAAAGGGAAAAATGGGAATACAATTCACCATTAATACCACTGAAAGATACAGAATACTTTACACCAGGGATAGAGAAACTGTTTGGTAATTGGATTATACAGGAGAACGCACAACTGATGTAATGGGGCAAGATAGAATGTACACATACCAGGAATAAAAAAATAAAAGTGAACTGATGGTGATAGATGGATGGCGGTATAGCCAATTGAAACATTTTATAGAAACACTGCCTCAACCCATCAGATCAGCAGAAAACCTACTTCCCCTGGAGAAACTGTGCGTAGATAAAGGAAGGAAGAGGGTAATTTCCAGGATCTATAAAATATTGGTTAACATGAAAGGGCCGGAGATACCGTCATACATCGAGAAGTGGGAAAAGGAATTGGTAACACAGGTGAAAGATCTGGAGATCAGGCAATTACTGAAGCGGGTTCACTCTACGTCGGTAAATAGCAACATGACAGAGTTAAACTATAAGTGCTTGGCCCGATGGTATATAACCCCCGATAAAACACACAAATGCCATAATGAAACTTCGCAGTTATGCTGGTGGGGGTGTAAAGAAATAGGGACTATGGCCCACATATGGTGGCTATGCCCTAATATCCAAAAATACTGGGGGGAGATCAAGTAAATAATTAGCGCGATAACAAACATAGAGGTCCCAGACGACCCGGGGGGTGTTTATTCCATGGAATTAAATGCCAACTAAGCAATATATGAGAATGTTGCTCCCACAGTTCTTAAAAGCCTAATACCTAGACACTGGCAACAATCTGTGAAGAATTGGTGTAATAAAATAAATGAAATTCAAAACTTAGAGTACCTAAGGTTCAGCGATGAGGAGGGAGTGGAGGAGTTTGAAGAGAAATGGAGGGAATGGGCAGACTATGGGTCCTTGCCCCGTGGCACCTTTCAATGTGGAAACTGTGACTTTTGTAGGTATATCCAACCAGGAAAAAGTGTCCACCTGCCTACAGGTAAGAATTTAACCATGTACCACTTTGTAAATTGTGACACTATCGGCATAGTATACCTACTTACATGTGGCTGTGGAAGCCACTATGTAGGTAAAACTAAACAGAATTTCTGGAAACGCATAAAGGAACATGTTGCAGATATACAAATAGGAATCATTGACAAACCTATACCTAGACATTTTGCACAATTCCACGACTATAAAACAGATTCATTAAAATTTCAGGTACTTGCCAGAATTCACCCCCCCCTTAGTAAGAGGGGGGGGGGCTTTGTCCAAAAAATTTTACAGGTAGAAGCCAAATGGATATTCAAATTAAAAGCCACCCGACCAACAGGGTTAAATGACGCTATTAGCTACGCCCCTTCACTTTAGATATCTGACTCCTATTGATAGTGAATGAAATTTCATATTTTTCCATTATATCCCCTCTCTTCCCTTTCTCTTCCCCTCCACCCCCCTCTCCCTTTTCAAAACCCCCACCTTCCTTCCCCCTCCGTGTCATCCCATTTTTGTCTTTTAAAATGCACTTGCCTATGTTTTGAAACAACATTGCTAATGAGACTCTTAGGGGTATATTACTGTATACCTGTTGCAATATACAATGAATAAATAAAAAATATGTTTGAAGCGCTTCACTATGTGATCAATAATAAATAGATAAATAATTAAATAATATAACCCACATATGCAATTCATTAAACGAATCCAGATACTGTGCAAAAAGTGCAGTTAAAATTCGTGACCACATGTGTAAAAAACTAATACCTAGTATCACAAAGTGCACAAATAAACTATTAAATACTGTTAAATCAAATGATTGGCCACTCTATTAATATAATCGGTAAATAAGTGAAGAGATAACTCAGACAGCCAAGTCCAAACAGGGAATTAATATAGTCCCAGTGTAAAAAAAGTTCTGCAATAGCTCTACAATTGCTTAATTGGAGTACTCCCTTGTCAATCTTGAACGACCATGTCATTTAGCTCCAACCGCATCAGATGTAGTAATGACCATCAGAAATCATATGTAAAGCAGATAAAAAAGAAAGAAATTTCATTGCGCAATGCTCCATATAAATGGTACACCAGCAAACATGCTATGAGATCCACTCACGTGCGCCCAATAGTAGGAAGGCATATGCAGATGTATTAAGCAGTCAGCCGCCACGGACGAGAGCAGGGTCGCTGCAGTACACAGCCAGATACTGACAGTCTGCACAGTGCGTCCTAGGCTCCTCTAACGGTCACGTGACTTTTTCAAGGATCCCACACCCAACACACAGTATAAAAACAAGGCCTTCTTTACGGGGGAGCACATACAGGGGGCTGCACATACAGGGGGTTCTTCCAAAGAAGTGGGTTCTTTAAATAAGTGGCACTTCTGCTCTTGCCCCATCCATCTGAACATCTTCTTCTCTCTTTACAGGTAAACCTGCGTTTATACCTCCACATACCTTCAAACTGAATATATTGACTGACTGCACAAATGCATATTTGGTAAACCTGCGTTTATACCTCCACATACCTTCAAACTGAATATATTGGCTGACTGCACAAATGCATATTTGGTAAACCTGCGTTTATACCTCCACATACCTTCAAACTGAATATATTGACTGACTGCACAAATGCATATTTGGTAAATCTGTTTGTCACCACTGTTTCAACTCCATCTGTAGCCTTGCTCACATTAGTTCAATGTTTATTTAGCAATTAAGCCTTACCTAAATTATGGGTTTCCTTATCTTTACAATTTTGGCCTTTTAGTCCCCTTGCAGTTTGATTGTGGTGTGAAAGTTATGCTCTGCTAGCTGTGTTCCTAATATCCCCTCCTAATTGATTAATTGCCAGATTCAACCCACACCCAACACACAGTATAAAAACAAGGCCTTCTTTACGGGGGAGCACATACAGGGGGCTGCACACAGCCATGAAGGAGAAAGCCATGAAGGAGTATGTTGCTGACGCACATTCTCGAGGATTCATCCGTAAGTCCTTGTCTCCTGCTGGTGCTGGTTTCTTCTTTGTGAAAAAGAAGAATGGTGAGCTGGGACATTGTATTGAGTATAGGGGTCTCAATCGCTTCACGATTAGGAATGCTTATCCGATTCCATTGATTACGGAGTTATGTGACCGCCTCAAGGGGGCAACGGTTTTCATGAAGCTTGATGTGAGAGGGGCATACAATCTTGTGAGGATCAAGGAGGGCGATGAATAGAAAACTGTTTAATACCAGAACATGGCCATTATGAATACCTTGTCCTCCGAAATTTGTTGTAGCTATGCGTGGTGGTTTATTGCGACAATATCCTCATATTTTTCTATTCCCTAGAGAGCCACCACGCAGATGTCTGTCATGTGCTTCAGAGGCTGAGAGATAAAAACCTGTATTGTAAATTGGAGAAGTGCAAGTTTTACCGTGAACAGGTTAAATTCCTGGGTTGTGACATTCCCACTGCTGGTTTTTCGATGGACCCAGAGAAACTTTCGGCAGCTCTACAGTGGCCCTGACCCGTGGGTTTACGTCCATTGCAAGGTTTTCTTGGCTTTGCCAATTATTATCGGAAGTTTATTCGTAACTTCTCCTCTCTGGTCAAACCCCTGACTGATATGACAGAAAAGACAGTAAGCCCCAGAATTGGTCTCTGGATTCCATTAATGCCTTTCTCAAGGCTGCCTTTGTTTCTGCTCCTGTGTTGGTACATCCTGATTTTACGGTACCTTCCATCCTTGAGGTTGATGCATCTGAGACTGGAGTTGGTGCCCTGTTGCCTCAACATCCTACCTCTGAGAGCGCAATGCAACCTTGTGGCTACTTTTCAAAGAAACTGTCTCCTGCTGAATGCAATTATGAGATTGGGGACAGAGAGTTGTTAGCGATCATTTTAGCCCTTAAAGAATGGAGGCATCTCCTCGAAGGTACCACTATGCTGGTTCTTATTCTGACTGACCATAAGAATCTCACATTCTTGTCTGAGGCTAAACGCCTCTCTCCCGGAAGGGCGCAATGGGCTCTTTTCCGGTAAAGCTTCAATTACATAGTTTCATTCTTACCCAGTACTAAGAATGTAAGGGCTGATGCATTGTCGCGACAGTTTTCATCCAGGCGGAGTTTTCTCACAATAGTGCCGTCAATACCACTTCCAGATTGTCTTCATTCATGGCAAATTATGGTTTCCAACCATCCATGTTGCCTGACATTTGTTCCTCAGAGCATTCCACATTGGAGGAGCATCGCCGTGGTCTTTGTTCCACTTGGGTACAGGTCCAAGAGTCATTGCAACGTGCCAATGATAGGTACAGACTCCATTCTGACCGCAGACGCCTATCTATGCCTCCCTATGCCTCCCTACCAAGTTGGGGACAGGGTCTGGCTGTCTTCTCGCAACCTCCGATTCCATGTTCCCTCTTTAAAATTGGCACCACGGTTTATTGGGCCTTTCCGTATTCTCGGCAGGATCAACTCAGTGGCTTAGGCTTGAGACCTTCCTTCTAATATGCGTATTTCAAATGTATTTCCTGTCTCCTTATTAAAACCTTTGGTATGCAACCATTTCACCACTTCGGTACCACGTCCTCACCCAGTTCAGGTTGAGAACCATGAGGAATATGAGATACAATCTATCATTGATTCCTGTAGCTTCCGTGGGAGCATACAGTACCTGGTTCACACAAAGGGGTACGGTCCGGAAGAATGCTCTTGGGTCTCATTCTTGGATGTACATGCTCCTGTCCTCCTCCGTGCCTTCCATAGATGTTTTCGCCTCAAACCTAGTGGTCCTCCGAGGGGGAGGGGTTGTTGAGGAGGGGGTACTGTCAGGGATGGGCTCAGCCCTTCCTTCTCAGAGCTCTGTGCTCAGCTGTCAGTTAATTGGCAAAGTCTCTTCCTTCCACAGTGACTCACCTGGTCTTCATTTCCTGCTCATCAGCTAGAGCTGCTGGTTATATAAACTCCTTGAATCAGATCTTCAGTGCCTTTGCCTTGGTTAACATATCCAGACTCTCTCTGCTGTGTTTTCCAGTGAAAGACTTTTGCTTGGCTGACTTTCCTTCTGGTTCCTGATCCTGTTTGCTGCACCCGACTTCGCTGATCTCTGGACTCCTGTTTCTCTGGCTTGTTCTGACTACCCTTCCTGGTTATCGAACTCTGGCTATGTTTTGACTACGTTTGCTCTGTTTATACCTTTTTACCCTTCTATTAGTGTGTTTTTTACTGCACTTCTGTCTCATTCTGATTTATGGTTCCTGACAGTAGGTCTGTGTATGATGTCCGGTACCTGATGGCCAGCAGAGGCAGCACCCAGTCTCCTACTTGATCGGAGGTGCTCTGCTCCTTCCAGCGGCTCCCTGGCAGCCTTCGCCTCCTGCCCAACCTTGTCCTCCAGGCCTGCCCATCCTTGTCCTCCAGGCCCCCAGTCAGCCTGTTCTCCGGGCCTCACTGCTGATGTTGGGGCAGAGAGGAGGTTGGAGGAGGGTGCCGTGGATGTTCTGCCAACTGCTGCTTGAATCTTTGGAGGTCAGGGAGGTGGTGGAGCTATTTTCCCTCCCGGGCTCTCACAGACCTAGCTGCTCTCGCTGTCCACCTTCACTGTGACCTCCATCTGCCGGGCCACCTGGCACCCGCATCCTGAGGAAGTCACTGTTTGCTCCCACTGAACTCTCCATGACAACAAGGGGGAGTGAGTTAGGCAAATTAGGTGGCTGTGAGGCCCCTGTGAGTGTGAGGCCTTAGGCGACTGCCTAATTTGCCGAATTCAAGACCTGCCTCTGCCCATTATCACCTGCCAGAAATTCCTTACTGTTTCTTTAGAGTGTGTCCTCTGTTGCCACCTACAGGTATTGTTTTCCACCTACACCTTCTACTGATTTACACCTCATCCCAACTTAGCACTCTTCTCTTTCTTTACAATGGTGCTTAAATTAGTGTCAATGATTGTCCATGGACTCAGTAGTCTCTACAAGAGGAGAGCTATGTGGCAAGAGATAAAAAAAATTAAAGGAAGATGTATTATGCGTTTAAGAAATGCACTTTGCGAAACAGAAACATCCTAAGTGTACGGATAAACTCTCCCCCATGTTTTCACTGCCTCTGCAGCTATCAAAAAATGTGGAGTGTTGATAGCCATTAAACATTCTGTGCCTTTCCATCTGCACGATGTCATAAGAGACACAGTGGGGAGATATATAATTCTTATCTGTGATTTAAACAATGTCACCTATACTCTTGTTAATCTATACGGCCCTAACTCTGGTCAACTAACTTTTATTCGCTCCCTCAAAAAGCGAGTGGATAAACCCATGCCGTTCCTTCAGATACATGTGCTGTAAATCCACGGGAGTGACATCATCGCAGCTCTGGCCTGTTACAGACCTGTGGACCCGGAAGGAAGACTGGGAGAAGATGGACGCTGCCTCCAGCGAATCGCTGGAGGGCTTCGTTTTCAGGTAAGTTTCACATAACATGCTAGTATGTGATGTATGAGATGTCTTTACCTTGCAGGTCCTAAATAAAAAAACAAAAAAACAACCAGCAGCTTACAACCGATTTAACTGTAAGGCAGACAAAAATATAGACTGCTCCTCACCTCAAAAGTCTGCACAAAGCGAACTGTAAACCTTTTTACATTCTGCTGAGCTGCATGACATGCAGCGCTGTGTTAACTCCACTGAGAAGGTCCTCACAAATCCTATTTAAGAATAGATTTATTTGTATCTGAATTGTCGCTTTTCCAAAAATTTGCATCTGTCACTATTCATTCTATCTCATGGTCAGACCATGCAGCTGTTTCGATAGTTGTTAAAGAGCAACAAAATGTGATGCCGGTACATCTATGGCGTAACAATTCTGCTCTGTTGAACAACCCCACATATGGAGACAGGCTGCATCGACAGATTGATGAGCTTTTTATCTGCAATTATTCATCAGAGGTTAATATTTTTTCTTTGTAGTGCGCCCCATAAGGCATATACAGTATCTCACAAAAGTGAGCACACCCCTCACATTTTTGTAAAGATTTTATTATATCTTTTCATGTGACAACACTGAAGAAATGACACTTTTCTACAATGTAAAGCAGTGTACAGCTTGTATAACAGTGTAAATTTGTTGTCCCCTCAAAATAACTCAACACACAGCCATTAATGTCTAAACAACAAAAAACAACAAAACAAAAACAACAAAAGTGAGTAAGTGAAAATGTCCAAATTGAGCCCAATTACCCATTTTCAGTCCCCAGTGTCATGTGACTCAGTGTTACAAGGTCTCAGGTGTAAATGGGGACCAGGTGTGTTAAATTTGGTGTTATTGCTTTCACTCTCTCATACTGGTCACTGGAAGTTTAACATGGCACCTCATGGCAAAGAAGTCTGAGGATCTGAAAAAAAGAATTGTTGCTCTACATTAAGATGGCCTAGGCTATAAGAAGATTGCCAAGACCCTGAAACTGAGCTGCAGCACGGTTGCCAAGACCATACATCGGTTTAACAGGACAGGTTCCACTCAGAACAGGCCTCGCCATGGTCAACCAAGAAGTTGAGTGCATGTGCTCAGCGTCATATCCAGAGGTTGTTCTTGGGAAATAGACGTATGAGTGCTGCCAGCATTGCTGTAGAGGTTGAAGGGGTGGGGGGTCAGCCTGTCAGTGCTCAGACCATATGCCGCACACTGCATCAAATTGGTCTGCATGGCTGTCATCCCAGAAGGAAGCCTCTTTTAAAGATGATGTTCAATAAAGCCCACAAACAGTTTGCTGAAGACAAGGAAAAGGATATGGATTACTGGAACCATGTCCTGTGGTCTGATGAGACCAAGATAAACGTATTTGGTTCAGATGGTGTCAAGCGTGTGTGGCGGCAACCAGGTGAGGCGCACAAAGACAATTGTGTCCTGCCTACGGACAAGCCTGGTGGTGGGAGTGGCATGGTCTGGGGCTGCAGGAGCGCTGCCGGCACTGGGGAGCTACAGTTCATTGAGGGAACCATGAATGCCAACATGTACTGTGAAATACTGAAGCAGAACATGATCCCCTCCCTTTGGAGACTGGGCCCAGGGCAGTATTCCAACATGATAACGACCCCGAACACGCCTCCAAGATGACCACTGCCTTGCTAAAGAAGCTGAATGTAAAGATGATGGACTGGCCAAACATGTCTCCAGACCTAAACACTATTGAGCATCTGTGGGGCATCCTCAAACGGAAGGTGGAGGAGTGCAAGGTCTCTAACATCCACCAGGTCCGTGATGTTGTCATGGAGGAGTGGAAGAGGACTCCAGTGGCAACCTGTGAAGCTCTGGTGAACTCCATGCCCAAGAGGGTTAAGGCAGTGCTGGAAAATAATGGTGGCCACACAAAATATTGACACTTTACTACAGAAAATCAGCACTGCATTACACCCAAGGAAATAAAGTTGGCAAACTTTTAGCCTCTTATATACCCAAAAAGCATCAAAGCACAAAATTGTCCTACATAGTTGACCCAAGCTTTGGCAAACCTGTATACCACCCTACTGATATAGCCAATGCATTCCGTAAATATTACAACAATTTATATAATTTGAAATCTGACCCTACAACCCCACAGCCTACTGAGTTGAAATCAATGGTGCTTATAATTTGCCCTCCCTAGATGACTCCATGTTTGAGTCTTTATTACCCCAGTTGAAGTCTTTGTGGATGAAATGCGTCGGTTTCAGATGAGTCCGCTCCATGTCATTGCATCCCTTTCCAACATCTATGTGATCACATTAAGGAGCTGTCTTATTGAGGCCTGTTATTCCGGAGTTTGTATAAGTTTTCTACCTTCTAATAAAATTTGTTGCTAAATGGTTTTACACTATGGTGAGGTCTCTTGTTTTCTATAAATGCTGGAGTCTATGATTTTAACAAGAGGGTCTGTCGTTGTGAAGAATTCTGATGTCTCACTCTTGGATATGCTCTCTATGACCACCATCCTGATCATTATTTCTACATGCTCAGTTGATGTTGTCTTCTGGTAAGCATGTTTACTCTTCCCCCCTGGTTGGTGGATGCACAAGCTGTGGTGACTCCTTAAGCCATTTTTAGATTGTCCCTTATAACCATTATCGGAATTAACTTTTGTTTTTCACTCATTATTTGGACTGTTTGGTTACACGGTAGTTATACCATCATTTAGGTTCTCTTATATTTTCATATATAGAAGGTCTCACTTCTGGATACATTATATAATTGTTTGCACAATGCACTTTATTATGATTATATGCTAATGTCACCATTTATTTGTGTTGATAATTTGTTATAGCGCTGCACTTTTTGTTTCCACTCATTAGTGTGTGCACCCTGCATCATCTACCCTCCTACCTAACGCCCATTTCCAGGTGCACGTTTTTTAAATGAATCAGTGATCATCGTTCTCTACTAAATACACAGGCATCAACTTTTTTTTAATAATCTTGCATAGATCGTTCATTTGGCATTTGAAGTGTGCAGGAGATGGCTGAGCAGATAACAGCCTATGTGGATAGAGCTGTAGTATTGAAAACAGGAGAAGTATGTCCTGGTTCTGTAAAGCTCAACATACACTATACAATCTGATTGTACAATCTCCTTTAGATCTACCATCAACTATGTAGTGCAAGGGCCTGTCTGATTGGATACGGAGTGAATGAATAGATAGGTGGGTACTGCTATTCCATAGTTCTGGAAAGCCTTAAGGAAATTGTACAGAGATTGTACAATAAAATTGCATATGTGTATGGCCATCTTTATACATCTTTATAAGTACATGTGAGGGAGTGGATGGAAACAATCAGCTGTCATGCCCGATTTACATCACTGCATAGCAGGAAATCACATTCCCACGTGTTCTGTTTTTGTTTTTTTGGGGGGGCATTTTGGAACATTTTAACTCATCATGCATAGGGCAGCCCATCCATTGAATGGGCTGCCCTACATACAACAATCGTCCCAAAGAAGCTCCAGAACTTTTTTTTTAGAGCCGAGCTTGGTGCCTTTTTAGCGTGATTTTTGGTGCAGCGCATTTCTGAAATGCAAGGCAAAGCATGCATTTTCTGTGCAGTTTGCCATGCGTTTGGAAACACAATGTTTTTGTGCAAATGCACCAATTTCACTTTCCTTGTCAAAAGAAGTTTATTGAGTATACAATGTTATAAAGATACATAAAGTAAGTTTACAAGGATATATAAAGTAAGCTCATTGTTTTACAGTAGGGTTTATATAGGTAAATATCATGAAATTTCAAATATTAAACATTGGGTTCACGTAAACCTAAATTAAAGATATATATCATTTCCTTAGTTACTTTTGTAGGTATTTAAATTATTTATACCTACTATACATATTGTTTACAAGTAGAGTGTATATAGGTCAAATAAATTCTGATAATGAGCTTTAATCGTAAGGTGGAGAAAAGGAAAGAGAAAGAAGAAAAAGGGTTGAAAGGTAGAGGTATGGTCCACAAGGTTGTCCCGCTCGTCCAATTTCACTTTCAAGCCCCATTCACATCTATCATAGTGGGAGTAAATTGGGCAGCCTGTTGATTTCAATGGGCTGCACTACATGTGGCTCATGGGACATTTTGGCGTGTTGTGGGTTGCATGTTTTTTACTGTGCGTTTTGCAGCGTTTGCCACTCATTTTTTTTTCACGTGGCAAAATGTGTGTTTGCTTCTGTGTTTGGTGTGCCATTAACAATTAAAGGCACTGAAAGCACAACTAGTCATTTTAGGTGTTTAAAGGTGGCCATACACTATACAATCTGATTGTATAATCTTGTTTAGATTTACTAAATTTATATAATAGGAGGGAACACCCATCTAGCCAATCACTCTGAATCCAGTCAGACAGGTCTTTGCACTACATAGTTGATGGTAGATCGAAAGGAGATTGTACAATCAGATTGTATAGTGTATGGTGAACTTTTCCCGAACCCAGGACTATGGATGAACTGAACGCCCCGGTTCGGTTCGCACCAGAACTTGCGAACGGGCAAAAAATTTGTGAGAATACGCAAACACTGTTAACGTCTATGGGACATGAAAATGAAAAAAAAAAAAGGTCATTTTAAAGGCTTTTTTTTTTTTTTTTGCCACGTCAGCTAAGTACTATTCATGGGAGGATGTTGTTTCAACTTTTCAGTCAAGCTTATTCCTCAATACTTTCACATCATTGTGGCTTTTTTCTGTTTGCAAATACTCTTTGTATTCCATGTGTACTCTATAAAATAATTACCCTCTACCCTCACTGGTTGTTCCATATCCTATTTCTCTATCCCCTCCCCCCTATCCCCCTCCCTTCCCCAAACCCCCCCATTTGGGAGAGCCCCAACGCAACCTCGGACTATTAATAATCCATTCCTACTATTCCTAGAGCCTGTCTAGGCAGATAGCTTGATTCTTAGATTGTATGTTTTGTTTAGGGTGAGTTTTCTGCCTTGTCCTCCCACACCTCAGCTGCATGGTTGGAGGCCTTAAATCTAACCCAATCTCTCCATGTCTCCTCATATTCCTCCATCTCCAATCCTTCACTGTATCTTAAGTATTCCATGCAGTAGATTTCGTCTATTTTGTCGAGCCACTCCCGTATTGAAGGTCTTATACTATCTCGCCAGTGTCTAGGGATGAGACTCTTGGCAGCATTGAGGAGGTGTGGTAACAAGCTTTTCCGGTAGTTTTTGGAGGGTATGTTGCTACCGTGGTGCAGGCACACCCAGGGGTCGTCCGGTACTTTCTTGTTGGTTATCATGTATGTGGTCTCCCTCACCTCCTCCCAAAATTTTCTTATTTCTGGGCACGTCCACCAAATATGCGCCGCTGTCCCTATTTCCCTGCACCCCCTCCAGCAGAACTGCGAAGTCTCATCCTGCATTTTATGTGCTAAGTCCGGGGTAATATACATTCTGACCATGATTCTAAAATTCATTTCTGCAATCCTATAGTTCACTGATGTGCCATTTGCTCTGCTCAAGATTCTCCTCGCCTCGTTGTCGCTGATCTTATTTCCTAATTCCTCCTCCCATTTCCCGAGAAATCCTGGTCGCTCAGTCTCTCCCATTTCTATCAGGGTTCTATAGATCCTTGACGTTCCTCCCCTCCTGCTTTTCTTTATGAGTACTTTCTCAAGGGGGTAGAGGTCTTCTATTGATCTAATTGACTGCGGGAGTGACTCTACAAAATGTTTGAGCTGCCTGTATTTCCAGCTATCCATAACAAACCAGGTGTCTCTTGCCTTGAGTTCCTGGTAGGTACACAATGTTTCCTGGCTGGTAATATCCTTAAATTGGACCTCTTCGCTCAGGATCCATCTTCCAGCCACGTCCTCCCTCCCCGGCGGGAAGTAATCTGTGCCCTTGAGCGGGACTAGCGGCGAGTTATATTTCCACCTCTCTCTAGTGTAAATTTTATCCCAAGTGTTCAAGACGTGTTTCGTGATATCAAATGTTTTTATGTTTAGTTTTCTGAATTGTGGTGGTATCCAAACATTTTTTCCCAGATCTACCCCGTTCCTTATATTCTCTATTTTCACCCATTGCTTATCCTTATTATTATTAACCCATTCTGGTATACGTGATAATATTGCAGCTGTGTAGTATTTTTTAATATCTGGTGCTCCCCAAACCCCCTTCTTCTTACCGCTCACTAATTGTGCATATTTTACTCGTGACTTCTTCCCCCTCCATATGAATTTTAGAAATAGTGTGTGCATTTTATTCAGGAAACTCTGTGTGATTGCCAGTGGTAACATTTGAATTTTGTATGTGATTTTAGGAAGGATTGACATTTTAAGTAAGTTTATTCTACCACCCCATGACATTTTAAAGGCTTATATGCATGTTAGTGCCATAAAAAGTGTTTGGGGACCTGGGTCTTGCCCCAGGGGACATGTATCAATGCAAAAAAAAGTTTTAAAATGGACGTTTATTCAGGAGTAGGGATGAGCCGAACAAAAATCCATACCAGACCCTTATCCAAGCACGCAACCTGGCAGGCCTCAGGAAAAGAGGGGGGACAAGAGAGCGCCCCCCCTCCTGAACTGTACCAGGCCACATGCCCTCAACATTGGGAGGGTGCTTTGGGGTAGCCCCCCAAAGCACCTTGTCCCCATGTTGATGGGGACAAGGGCCTCATCCCCACAACCCTTGCCCGGTGGTTGTGGGGGTCTGCGGGCGTGGGGCTTATCGGAATCTGGAAGCCCCCTTTGACAAGGGGACCCCCAGATCCCGCCCCTCCCCTGTGTGAAATTGTAAGGGGGTACAAAAGTACCCCTACCATTTCACTAAAACTGTCAAAAATGATAAAAATGACAAGAGACCGTTTTTGACAATTCCTTTATTTAAAGTCTTCTTTTTTCCATCTTCTTTCTTCTATCTTATTTCTTCTATCTTCCTTCGGTTTCTTCTTCCATCTTCTTCTTCTTCTGGTTCTTCTGGTTCTTCCTCCGGTGTTCTCGTCCGGCATCTTCCTCCGCGGCATCTTCTCCCCTTCTTCCCAAATTAGCACTTTTAATTTCTCCCATAGACTTTTAAAGGGTGTTCCGCGGCTTTCGAATTTGCCGCGAACACCCCCAATTGTTTGCTGTTCGGCGAACTGGCGAACAGCCGATGTTCAAGTCGAACATGAGTTCCACTCGAACTCGAAGTTCATACCTATTCAGGAGCATTGATTTTAATAATGCTTAAAGTGAAACAATAAGAATGAAATATTCCTTTAAATATCGTGCCTGGGGAGTCTCCTTAGTCCACCTGTAAAGTAGAGCATCTTTCCCGTGTTTATAACAGCACCACAGGAAAATTACATTTCTAAAGGAAAAAATTCATTTAAAACTGCTCGCGGCTGTAATGTATTGTTGGATCCCGGAATATAGATAAAAATAATTGAAAAAAAAAATGGCGTGAGTCCCCCCCCAATACATTACCAGGCCCTTTGGGTCTGGTATACATATTAAGGGGAACCCCGCACCAAAAAAAAGGAAATTGGGTCGGGGTCCCCCCAAAATCCATACCAGGCCCTTCAGGTCTGGTATGGATATTAGGGGGAACCCTGCGCCAAAATGTAAAAACCCCAAAGCACCTTCCCCATGTTGAGGTCATGTGGCCTGGTACGGTTCAGGAGGAGGGGAGGCGCTCTCTCCACCCCCCTCTTTTCCAGCGGCCTGCCGGGTTGCGTGCTCAGATAAGGGTCTGGTATGGATTTTGGAGGGGACCCCCACACCATTTTTTTTTTAATTTGGCGTGGGGTTCCCCTTAATACCCATACCAGACCCAAAGGGCCTGGTAATAGACTGGGGGGGAACTCACACATTTTTTTTCAATGATTTTTATCTATATTGCCGGGATCCGGCATTACATTAAAGCCCTGAGCAGTTTTAAATGACATTTTTTCCTTTACAAATGTCATTTTGCTGCTCTCATTAATAACACTATGTACGGCCGCTATGTAAGCAGCCTTACATAGTGTGAGGCGTGGACTCAGCCCCCTGAGCCGTGATTGGCCAAAGGCACCCTGCCTTTGGCCAATCATGGCTCTCACAGCAGAGCACGCTGTGATTGGTCAAGGCATGCAAGTCAGGTGCACCTTTGGCCAATCAGCAGCTGTCAATGCACTGCGATCTCACAGTGCATTGACGGTCTCGCATTTCATTATGGGGTGTTCTGCAGGCGCTGGAACGACCCATAATGTTCTAAATTCAGCAAACGGGCAAACGCTCGGCAAACTTACGTTCGGCTCGAACATCGGGCTCATCCCTACTCAGGACATACATCTCCTGTTTTCAATACTACAGCTCATGCCAAATGAACGATCTATGCAAAATGAAAGTTAAGGTAGGGAAAAAAATGCCTGTGTATTTAGTAGAGAATGGTAATCACTGATTGATTGCATTTCATTAAAAAAAAAATTGCACCTGGAGGATGGGTGGAAGGTAGGAGGGTAGATGATGGAGGGTGTGTGCTAATGAGGTCAGCTGGTCAACTCCTTCCTGTGTCATAGTGTGTCCAGGAAGTAAGGCAGAAGTAATAAAGAAGTGTTTTTAAACAGCCATGAAGAGAGTGAGTTAAGTGTGTGTAGAATAAATAGAAAGCGGAATATTATAAAACCCTTAAAACAATTTTATTGCCGCATCTACGTAATCTCTTTAACACAGCTATTACCTCCGCCTCTTTTCCTGAAGAAATGCTTCAGGATGTTATTGTTGCTTTGCCTAAGCCAGGGAAGAAGCCAGTCACCAAAATTTCAGACCTATATCGATTCTTAACACAGATTTGAAAATATATGCTAAGATATTGGCAACTAGATTGGCGGATAAAACTCACCACCTAGTGAAAGCGGATTAAGTAGGCTTTGTTAAAGGCCAGCAGGCCCCAGATGGTACCTGCAGAATGTGCAACCTTCTTAAAATAGTGGAAACTCGCAAGCTACTGATAGGGTTCCTAACATTAGATGCTGAAAAAGCATTTGATAGGGTTCAAAGGGAGTACTTGAGAGCAACACTTCACAAGTTTGGATTTTCAAGCCCTATCTTTTCAGCAATCTGTGTTATATACGGTGCTGACAGCATAGGGTTTTGAATATTAAACTTGTTCTGCTCAGTCTCATATTACAAACTCAACATCGCCAAATCCTCTATTTTGCCTATATCCCCTTTTAATTTATGTGCATTGAAACTGTAGTTCCTGTTCCAATGGGTAAAAAAAAAAAAACTCCAATATTTAGGAGTCACGTTATCTCATCCTATGAGTCTCATATTACAAACTCAATGTCACCAAATCCTGTATTTTGCCTATATATCCACTTCTAATTCACATAGACAACAGAGATAAATGGCACAAGAACACATCAAACATGAATAATAGAGAATAATATACATGAACATAAAAACAAATCCAGGATAAAAGGGGCGGTATGACTAAATCTCCTGAATATGCAAAATCAAAACTGTAAAAGTATAAAAGTCAGCCAAACGTCCAGAGAGAGACAAAAATAATAGTCAATGAAAAAATATAAAATCAATGAAAAAATTAGTTCAAAGGAATCTGATACTGTGCACCAGCGGCAGCTTACTTGAGAGTGGAAGCAAACAGCTCTGAAAGATAATGTAAAATAAGGCAAGAAGCGCCAATCTAAGTGCAGTATCATAAAGACTTTAATTTAAAAAATATATAAAAACAACAGCCAAATGGCTACTCACAAGGACAGGATAAATACAGGCAAGGACATATAGTGGGTCCAGGGACGTCCTCCTCAGATGGTAAAAAGGTGCATAGTGCAGGTTCCGGTGGAGAAGCTGTCAGCGCTGTAGTATGCAGGTGGTCTGTGAGGTCTCTGCTATGGGTGCTGGGCTGCAAGGAAGATGGAGGGGTCCGGTTGTCCGCAAAAAGAGCCGGCATCTAATGGGACATGGAGAGCCAGGGCCGTAGCAGGAAACAGGAACCGGATGGAGACCGGCGTGGAGCGCAAACAATGTTCCAGGAACCAAAGGGCGGAAGTGACGTATGGACGTGTCAGATGACGCGTTTCAATGCTTCCGCATTTTCTTCAGATCTAACAAGCTAGTGGAGCAAGTGTCCTTTATATGAGAACTGAGGAGTCGGTTGCTAGGCAACAAATTGAACCGAGCACAACATACTGAGTACAATGAAAAGGTGGAATGGAGTATAAGAATTAAGTACACCAAGCAAATATAAGAATAGAATGAAGAAAAAGTTAATATTGAAGGAGATAAAAATATATGAGGGGAAAAAGAAATATGAATAAATAAAAAATGGTGAAAAATAGTTCCATGCTAGTCACAAAAGAATGGAACGGATCATAAAAAAGCATTGGCCGATTTTAGCTCAAGACCCCCATTTAGCACCTTCCTTACCCACTGTCCCTCAGTTTGCTTACCGGAGGGCCCCCAATGTGAAGACTAAGATTGCTCCTAGTAAAATCCCAGTTCAGAAAAAATCTTTCATATCCAAACAGCTTACCCTCATTCCACTAGTAGGTATGTACCGATGCAAGAAAGCATTATGCCTCACTTGTTCCCATGTCACACATGGCAAAAAAACTTTCAACACCAATGGGAATCAATACACCCTAAAGTCATTTTTCAATTGTTCCACTACCTATGTCGTATATTGTATTTCCTGCCCCTGTGGGCTGTTGTATGTAGGCAGAACCATCAGGACCCTGCGTGCCAGGTTTGGGGAACACAGAAGAGCAGTACAGGTGAACAATCCTTTATATAGTATTGCTCGGCATTTCACTACTCATCATCATCAAAATATTGCAGATTTAAATGTGTGGGTCATTGAATCTATATCAGACCATTTTACCCTTGCGGAAAGATTCCAACGCCTCTGCAGGCAAGAAACCTTCTGGATCTTTACCCTAAATAGCATAACACCTAATGGTCTCAACGAAGATATAGAGATCAATACAGTTATATAGTATAGAATGCCTCTGTCTTAAGGATTGATCAATATCATATATACAGCACATAATAATTTTTGTAGGTTCATACCCCTTTTCCTTTTTGATCATCTATTTATATTCTCCATAGTTCCCTTCCTCCATTTTTCCTTCCACTGTACCTCACCTATTTATATAGGTTGTTTTCTCATTGCCCCTTTTTCTTCCCTTTTTTTCTGATGCATGGGGGTTTTCACATATACCCTATTAGCTTATAGCTATACTCATTTATGCTATCTTTGGGCCAAACTTTTCTCACACATAATTTTAATTCATTTTGATTTTTGTGTGTATACATACATATATGTGTGCATATGTATATGCATGGGTGTGTGTGTATGTATGCTTATTTATGTGTGCTACTGCTATCATTTTAAGGTGTTTTCAGAATTCTCATTGTTGTTTTTATATATTTTAAATTAAAGTCTTTATGATACTGCACTTAGATTGGCACTTCTTGCCTTCTTTTACTTCTAATTCACATGCATTGAAACAGCAGTTCCCGTTCCAATGGGTTACAAGAAAACTCCAATATTTAGGTGTCACATTATCTCATCCTACCTCTGGAACCTATGAGTGTAATTACCCTGACCTACTACACACAATTAAATCAGACCTAGAACATATATTTTCCCACAAACTCACTTGGTTAGGGAAAATGGCGGCTTTGAAAATTAATTAAATTTTATTTGTACTATCCCTATATGTTTACCTGAGGCTTTTTCCTGAGCCAAAAAAATGTTTATAAAATGTCTGTGGAAAGATAAAATGGCTAAGCTCTCATTTCCCAAATTACTTTTCATTATTACAACGTTTGAATGGGGGAGTAGGATTTCCGGATATACGTAAATATCACGCAGCTCTCTTAGATCAAATGAAAGCCTGGTTTGGTCAATCTACTGATAAACTATGGGTACATATAGAGAGGGCAATAGTATCCCAGAGATATCTACCTTCATTGCTATTAGCAAAATTAACCCGGAGGCCACTGACCTATCTAGCCTTCCTTACCATTGATGCTACCTTAACTGCATGTGGTGCCCTACATGCACAATGAAAATGGTAAACCACTACTTTATAACGATCTTCCATTGAAAGCGTATGAATACCTCATTCCTTCACTGAATGTAAACAGAGGACCTCATAGACTGGACGCTACATATAAAGAACTCATGTCACAATGTTCCAGTGAGGTATCCTATATAGACCTTCAGCTATACCATTACCATCTTAAACCCTTCACACCGACGTAACGCAAAAATGTGGCTTTCAGCTTGAAGAGGTTGTACCGGGGTGATGACTGCATCTGCAGGCATCACCCTGGTACAGTTTTTTTAGGGCCGGTGGTCAGATTTCCTGTGATAACAACCAATGCAGTTAAGCAGCCACTCGGCTGTTATCAAAAGCAGCTGGAGCGGAAGCCCCCTGCCACCTTCAGGGGTTCGCTCAGACTCTCCCGTCCCATCGGGAGGCCCAAGCGACCATCCGGCAAGTCCGCTGGCTGGCCGGACACCTGAAAGAAGCCAGAATCAGCTTCGATTGGGTCTCGGATTTAGTAACCCAGAAGCGTTGTCATGACATCCCTTCCGGTTTACTGAAAACTTAAAGGCAGTAAATTTTAAAAAATACAGTATTCAAAACTGCCAAACTTGGCGTTTTGTATGCTTTTAAGTGCAAAGGCAGGATTTGGGGTCTTATAGACCCAAGATCTCTCCATAAAGAGTATCTGTCACTGCCCATTACTGTCACAAGGGATGTTTACATCCCTTGTGACAGCAATAAAAGTGATCAGAACATTTTTTTTTTAAAGGAACAGTGTAAAAATAAAGTGGCCCATCCCTCCGTGCTCGCGTGCAGAAGCGAATGCATATGTAAACAGTGTTCAAACCACACGTGAGGTATTGACGCAATTGTTAGCGTGAGAGCAATAACTCTAGCACAAGACCTCCTCTGTAACTCTAAACTGGTAACCTGAAGACATTCTTAAAGCATTGCCTATGGAGTAAGTACCATAGTTTGTTGCCATTCCATGAGTGTGCACAATTTTAAAGCATGACATGTTAAGTATCTATTTACTTAGCGTAACATCATCTTTCAGATTATGCAAAAAACTCGGGCTAACTTTTTGCATGAAAATTCATGAAAGTGTATTTTTTTCCAAACAAATTGCATTTGAAAGACCACTGCGCAAAAACAGTCTGACATAAAATATTGCAATAATCACCATTTCATTCTCTAGGGTCTCTGCTAAAATATATATTTTATATATATATATATATATATATATATATATATATATATATATATATATATATATATATATATATATATAATGGTTCTAAGTAATTTTCTAGAAAAAATTACTGATTTTACCTTGTAAGCAACAAGTGTCATAAAAAGGCTTAGGCATAAGGGGGTTAAATAGCCAGATACCCAATATACCCTGTGAACCGATATCTGGGAATATTTAACCACTTTGTTTAAGAAACCCAAGGGTCTCTCCTGGTTTTACCTAACTCTACAACACAACAATAATCCAAAACCTCTATAATGTTAAAGTGGGAAAGGGATTTCGATATCACCTTTACCATGACTGCACTCCCATTGTGTTAATCACTGGGATCTTACTTTGAAACTACTTCATAGAAGCTATTTGACCCCTGTGAGGTCATCACGGATATTTAAAGAATCCTCCAACCTTTGCTGGAGGGACTGTGGTTCCGGGGGGCATTACTACATCTTATGGAGCTTTTGGAATTCCAATTTTCTTTACAGGCATCTGTTACTGGAATTTTACTCCTACCTTCACCCCCATTAGCACTATTAAATCTTACTATTGATACAATACCCACAAACGTTATAGCAGCCTACTTCACAATTACCTTGAAATGGAAGACCTCAAATGCACCTAATCTATCTAACGTGATACTAATGCTGTGTACACACGAGCAGACTTTTCGGCAACAAAGGTCCGACAGTCTTTCTGACGGGCTTTCGAAGGACTTTTGACGAACTTTCTAATGAACGGACTTGCCTACACACGATCACACCAAAGTCCGACGGATTCGTACGTGATGACGTACGACCGGACTAAAATAAGGAAGTTGATAGCCAGTAGCCAATAGCTGCCCTAGCATCGGTTTTCGTCCATCGGACTAGCATACAGATGAGCGGATTTTTCGACCGGACTCGAGTCCGTCGGACAAATTTGAAACATGTTCCAAATCCAAAGTCCGTCAGATTTTCAACCAAAAAAGTCAGCTGCAGGTCCGATGGAGCCCACACACGGTCGGATTGCCACCGGATTTGGTCCGTCGGACCAGTCTGGTCGAAAAGTCCGCTCGTGTGCATTAGAGTTAAAGTTCAATATCTTTATGAAAAATATTTAGCATACTCCACTCACTCTATTACCCAATTTATAGACAGATGGCAGACATGGGTTGCAGAATTTCCACACACTCCATCTTGAGATACTATTATCTTATTTGAGACATGGAATGGTAACTTATAGTAATCTTGACGGTGGTATGTGTTTAGATTTTGTTTATTTAGTTAGTAATGGTTTATTTTTCTGTTACTTCTAATTTTGTAAGTACTGATAATTGATTGGTCTCAACCGAAGAAGACCTGTATCTTATATTCATACTTGCTAACATGGGTTTTGTATTCTAGAGATATGTTTAACAATTATAACTTCACTATTGGTGAACTCGTGTTGGAAAATGTATTTTTCTATCTCTGTCAGTGCAATAATAATAATAAAAATTAATTAAAGCAAAAAGAACATTTAACATTATTTTTTCTGCAAACTGGCCTATTTCACATATACTACCACAGTCATCACACATAGATGTATACCACACAGATTGCAAGATATTAAAGAAAATTCTCACCGTGCTCTTGTGCTCAATTTGAGGCCTCTCCAAAGCAATGGTAATACAGTTGAGAAATATAAATGCAAGTACGATGTAGTCAAAGAGCTTGTGTGCAATAATTGTCTGACACGTAATACGAAACCTATAAGAGGTAAAACAGACATAATAAATAACACAGACAAGGGAAGCATGTTATTTGTGTAATCAATTTATATAGTACTAACACAATATGAAACCCCCCATACAGAGAACGCAGTCATTAACATTTGTTCCCTACATTATACTTGATTTGATTGTAGCCGTATTAGTGCAATTGTGACAGAGAAAATTGAGTACTGTCCGTGATACTTTTTTTATTTGCACTAACATACAATTTTTCAGGGCAAGCTTTCGGGGTATGTCCCCTTCTTCAAGGTCCAAGCAGTACTGATTCACAAATTTTTAAGCAGAATGTTAAAGAAGAAGAAAAAAAAAAAAGAGAGAAAACCAAAGCATACAAATCAATGGTAATAAAGATAACAGCAGAGTTAGTGAGATAAGACAGAGGGAGAGCTAGGGGGGGAATGCAGGGGGGGATACTAGTCACAGAGGGGTCGTAAAACTTTAGCATAATGTGTAAGGAAACCAATATCTAAATTCAGGCCCTTATTCCCAAGCCAGGAAATCCAGGCAGACCCATTATAACAGGTATGAATACACTTACCGAACATATCTCAGGCCTTGTAGAAAACATGTTAAAACCTTTAGTCATGAACACTGCGAGTTTCCTGCAAGACACCACTGATTTTCTGAACAAGCTTAACAATATACAATTACCACCTAATACACTTCTAGTCACTATGGATGTAGAATCTCTGTACAGTAACACCCCTCACAAGGATGGGTTGGCGGCATGTCACAGATTCTTATCATCCTCACCAAACCACAAATACACTGCTGAGGATGTGACACGGCTCATTGAATTCATTCTTACACACAACTACTTCACTTTCAATAATGACATCTATCTCCAGTGTATGGGTACTGCTATGGGAAGCAAAATGGCACCCCAATATGCAAATTTATTTATGGCTGACCTGGAGGACAAATTCCTGAACAGCATACAACAAAAGCCATACAGATATTATCGCTATATTGATGATATATTCATGATATGGATTGAAGGTGAAGAAAATCTAAACCAATTCTTCTCATTGATCAACACTTTTCACCCATCTATCAAACTAAAAATGGACTATTCGAACACACATGTCAACTTCCTGGACACTACAGTATACATCAGGGATGACAAGCTACACACGTCGAAATACAGAAAACCAACTGATCGATGCAGCTATCTTCATAGTTCCAGTTTTCACCCCCAACACACTAAACGAGCCATCATACACAGCCAGGCCATCAGATACCAACGAATTTGTTCAGACCCAGAAGACAGAGATAAACATCTCAGAACACTGGCAGACTCCTTCCATAAGAAAGGTTACAAAGACAAAACCATCAACAACAGCATAAACACAGCCTTGAAAACCCGAAGAGAAAATCTCCTCCAATACACAGAGAAAAAAACAAATAACCGAGTACCTCTAGTCACCACATACAACCCAGCACTTGAAGGGATCAAAAAGATAATCAAAGATTTACAACCCATTATAACAGAGGATGAAACTCTGAAAGGAATATTCCAACAACCCCCATTATTAGCTTTCAGACAACCACCCAAGCTCAAATACAAACTAATCAGCAGGAAACTTCACTCTGATTATGAAGTCACAAATAATGGAAGCAAACCCTACAATAAAAAACTCTGCAAACTATGCAACCAGATCAATCTATCCAAAAGTGTTACACACACAAATGTGACCTTCAATATCATGGGATCTTACAGCAGTAACTCCAGTAATGTTGTGTACCTCATCCAATGCAAAAGGTGCAGCAAAGGATCTTATGTTGGTGAAACAGGACAGAAGTTGCAAGCGAGAATGAATTTGCACAGACATACCATCAAAGAACATAAAGAAGACCGTTTATGCACACCTGTGGGAAATCATTTCTCACAACCGGACCACACTATAGAAGACCTCAATGTTTTAGTTCTTAAAGGGAATTTCAGAACTATCCAGGAAAGGAAAACGTTTGAACCAAGAATGATACTTCTTTTTGACACGAAGAATAATGGCCTGAATTTAGATATTGGTTTCCTTACACATTATGCTAAAGTTTTACGACCCCTCTGTGACTAGTATCCCCCCCTGCATTCCCCCTCTAGCTCTCCCTCTGTCTTATCTCACTAACTCTGCTGCTATCTTTATTACTTTAGTAATTACTTTGGTTTTCTCTTTTTTTTTTTCTTCTTCTTTAACATTCTGCTTAAAAATTTGTGAATCAGTACTGCTTGGACCTTGAAGAAGGGGACATACCCCGAAAGCTTGTCCTGAAAAATTGTATGTTAGTGCAAATAAAAAATGTATCATGGACAGTACTCAATTTTCTCTGTTCCCTACATTATGAAGTTCTTAGCAAAAATATAAAGCACTCCAATTTAATTTGCTCCCAAAAGGTGCATGCCACTGATAAGAGCAAGCCTAAGCTCCAGTTGCTTACTGTATACTGTATATACAAAATAAATGACATGACAAAGTTTTGTATACATTTATAGCCATTTAAGTAAAACTGATTATTATATATTACATACTTGTACATACTTGTTCAACTAGATCCTCTACAGATAAGAAAGGCTGAGTGTTGCATTATATTTTTCAGAGAACTTGCCTAGGATCAAGAAAATCTAATGCCGTGTACACACAACCGGACTTTGACCGAACTGGTTGGACGGAACAAATCCGGTGGACATTCCGATTGTGTGTGGGCTTCATCGGACCTTCATCGGACCTTTTGTGTTGAAAATTCTGACAGACCTAGAAATAGAACAACATGTTTCAAATCTTTCCGACGGACTCGAGTCCGATCGAAAAATCCATTCGTCTGTATGCTAGTGCGACGGACAAAGAAGGACACAAGGGCAGCTATTGGCTACTGGCTATGAACTTCTATACTCTAGTCCGGTCATACGTCATCACGTTCGAAACGATCAGACTTTGGTGTGATCGTGTGTAGGCAAGTCCGTTTCGTTGGAACTCCGTCGCAATTCCGTCGGAACTCTGTTGAAAGGTCCTTCGGAGTTTAGGCGGACGAGAAGTCCACTCGTGTGTATGCGGCATAAGAGCTAAGGAACTTTTGGGGCTTCTTCACCATACAAGTTCTCGATTGCTTTACTTCAGAGAAGTAATTTCACTTTCTTTGGTGTGTGCTGAACAAAAATAGGTAATCCTGCATTAAATTGTGCTGCAATGTGTTGCAAAATGATGTAATACCTTAAAAACACAGAAGCAATTTGTTGATCTCCTTCTGTGATCTGTGTGCAAAGTTATATTACTAAAGCTCCATTGAAGTCAATGGCAGCATAATGTTAAAAAAATAGTATTGTCAGTTTTCTAGGCTAGTAGGTGAGAGATTGCCCAACAAATGGCATTAGGGAGGCTAAATACTGCTGTGGTGAACATGTACCAAAGCAAAAAAAAGTTTGCAAGGGAGAAGCAACACTTAAGGGGAAACATTAAAACTGCAACTTTCTAAATTGCCTGGGGGATGCCATTACTCACCCTATAAAATAGTGTATCTATATAATGTATTACATAATGTATACTACAGCAATACTGACATTAACAAAGAAAAAAAGTGCTGTTTAACCACTTGACCTCTGGAAGGTTTTACCCTCTTCATGGCCAGGGCCATTCAGCACTGTGCAATGCTGTACGCAAATGTAATTTATATATTTTTTTTTACACAAATAGAGCTTTCTTTTGGTATGCTTGCTTAAATAAACAAAAGAAATACTGAAAATTTGAAAAAAAAATGTCTTTTATTTGCAAACAAATAGTCTTTTTTCATAAATTTAGGCCAAAATGTAGTCTGCTACATTTATTTGGTAAAAAATAACCCAAATCAGTGTATATTAGACATGTGCAGAAAATTTGTTTAGTTTCGGATAGATTCGTTATGTTACTAATTTTGTTTCGTTGTGGAATTTGTTTAATTTGGTTTCGGAATTTGTTTAGTTTTGTTTTGTTTTCGTTAAATTTCATTTCATTTCCATTAAAATTTGTTTCATTTATTAATTTTCTAATGAATTCAAACTTTTCAGAATGATTAGAATTTGGATTGGTCAAAAAACAAATGACCAATTCGAATTCTGTGTGAAGAAATAGCTGGTTGTTAAGCAGCTGGACAGGAAGCCGGCCACCTGTGTCTTTAACAACATGAGTAATCATGTATTTATTTTATTTATTTCAGGTACTTATATAGCGCCATCAATTTACGCAGCGCTTTACATATACATTGTACATTCACATCAGTCCCTACACCCTCAAGGAGCTTACAATCTAAGGTTTCTAACTCACATTCATACACATACTAGGGACAATTTAGACAGGATCCGATTAACCTACCAGCATGTCTTTGGAGTGTGGGGGGAAACCGGAGTACCCAGAGGAAACCCACGCAGGCACAGGGAGAACATGCAAACTCCAGGCAGGTAGTGTCATGGTCGGGATTCAAATCAGCGACCCTTCTTACTGCTAGGCGAGAGTGCTATCCACTATACCACTGTGCCGCAGCGGGCTTCCCCACTGACAGATGAATGTAAAGAAAACAATGCCGGCAAGTGCCTGGCAATAGAAAAATGTTAAAAAAAACAGCATAGGGTCCCCCCCAGTCCAAACCAGGCCCTTCGGGTCTGGTATGGATTTTAAGCGGAATCCCATGGCATTTTTTATTTTTTTTTTAAAAGGTTGTGGGGTCCCCCCAAAATCCATACCAGACCCTTTCCGAGCATGCAGCCCAGCAGGTCGGGAAAGGGGGGGGGTGAGCGAGCCCCCTTCCTGAACCATACCAGGCCACATGCCCTTAACATGGGGAGGTGGGTGCTTTGGAGCGGGGGGGCTCTGCCCCCCGCCCCAAAGCACCTTGTCCCTATGTTGATGGGGACAAGGGCCTCTTCCCGACAAACCTGGGCTGTGGTTGTCTGGGTCTCTGGGTGGGGGGTTTATCAGAATCTGGAAGCCCCCAGATCCCACCCCGCCCTATGTGAATGGGTATCAGGGAAATAGTACCCATACCCATTCACCAAAAAAGGGTAAAAAAAATTATAAAAACAGAGACAGTTTTTGACAAATAAAAAACAGTGTCCCCCGATTGATCCGTCGTTGGAAAAAAGGAAAAGAAAATCGCTCTCACTGACACGGAGGAGCTATGCTTACTGCAAGCTCCTCCGTTTGACAGTTTTTTTTATAGGGAATGGGCAGGGCCACCTGTCTACGTCACCTGGTGGCATCGCCCCCCTTCTGACATCACAGACTTCCCCCCCAGCCCCAAAGCACCCACCCCCCTGTGTTGAGGGCATGTGGCCTGGTATGGTTCAGGAGGGGGGGGGGGCGCTTTCCCTTACCTGACCTGCCGGGCTGCATGCTCAGATAAGGGTCTGGTATAGATTTCGGGGGGGAACCCACACCGTTTTTTTTTTTTTTTACATTTTTCAAATACCGGCATTCTTTTCTTTACATTGGGGAAGCCTGCTGACAGATGATGACTCATGGTTGTTAAGGACGTGGGCGGCCAGTTTCCCGGCCCGCTGCTTAACAACCAGCTATTTCTTCACACAGAACTCGAATCGGTCCATCGTTTTTCGACCGATCATAAATCTAATCTTTCTGAAAAGTTGGAATTCGTTAGAAAATGAATAAATATAACACATTTTTACAGATTTCAACAAAATTTGTTACTATTCATTACTATTTCATTCGGATACATCCAATCTCCGAATAGCCAAAACAAATTGCACATGTCTAGTGTATATTATTTAGTCTGTGTGAAAGTTGTAGAGTCTGCAAACTATTGCATATATATTTGAAAATTGATCAATCATGACATACTGGCATCTCATTGCTTGAGCCCCTAAAATGTCAGAACAGTACAAATATTCCCCAAATGACCCCTTTTTGGAAATCAGTCAGTCCAAGATATTTAGTAAGAGGCATAGCGAGTTTTTTAAAGTTGTAATTTTTTGGATAATGAATAAATTAAATAAAATGTGTTTGGTTTTTTTCCACAATTTTCTTTACATACTGTCACCAGTATAGTGTAGTATCATCATATGGTAAAAGAATCGTGTAGCGCTATGTATATATACAAATTCTAAATATAACATACATAAATAGTGAATCGATATGTCCTTTACGGAAAAAAACAAGTATTGAAACAACACTGAGTGATACAAATTGACATTTAAAAGTGGCTACAACAGGAATATAAATCCGTGGTATAAAAATATATAGTGAATCTAAAAAACAGTACATATGTGACAAATCAAATAATATAGTCCATAAAAATTGGTAGTTAGAATGGTAGTGACTAATGGGAAGAAGGACCAACACCAAAAGTCTATGAGGGTTGTGTGCTAAAAAAACTGAGAAAAAAAATAAAAATAAAAATCCTCGGGGTTTCTTCCAGAACGAGATTGATCACTTCTGGCAAACGGATAAATAGGTCACAGTTGGGTGAAAGATCTAAATAGGTGGCGGGACCATCACCAAAGCTTCAGAGGAGGCTTACCAAAATCAAGTGACTTGAAAAAGACGTACGTCTTACAAGTCAAAGAAAGCTTAATGACCACCAGGTCTGGCAAGATGAATCGTCAGATTATCCTCGGCTTCCAAAGCGGGGGGAGGGGTCTCATCACAGCTTCAAACGTCCCCAGGACAGTCCAACAGGCCCAAGAGATGTTTCAAATATCATGCGAGAAAGAAAGCTCACATGGCATAATAACGTTTAAAAAACATCAATTTATTAAAATAATAGAAAAAACACTCACATGGTAGGAGATCAAAAACAGCTCATAAAGAATCAATTGCGGTAATCGTGAGGGGTCCACCCGACATGTTTCGGCTACTAAGCCTTGAAGGCTTATCACTCAGTGTTGTTTCAATACTTGTTTTTTTCCGTAAAGGACATATCGATTCACTATGTATGTATGTTATATTTAGAATTTGTATATATACATAGCGCTACACGATTCTTTTACTGTTTTTACTTTTGCCTTGGTCTAGAGTAGGGATGAGCTTCGTGTTCGAGTCGAACCCATGTTCGACTCGAACATCGGCTGTTCGATCGTTCGCCGAATTGCGAACGTTATGGGCCGTTCGCGCTAAATTCGTGTGGCGCGTCACGGCCCATAATTCACTGCGGCATCGCAGTGCATTGCTGGCTGATGATTGGCCAAGCATGCACTATGACCCGCATGCTTGGCCAATCACAGCGCTGTCAGTAGAGAGAGCTGTAATTGGCCAAAGCCAGGGTGGCTTTGGCCAATTACGGCTCAGGGCATTTAGTACACACCCCACACTATATAAGGCCGCCTGCACGGCGGCCCTGTGTAGTGTGTGTTCCGGTGTGCTGAGAGATAGAGAGAGAGAGAGACAGTGTCATTTGATTTGAGTTAGATAGATTAGGCAGAACAGTCAGTCAGTTAGCTGCACTTACAGTGTATTGTGTATATATATGCATCCCAGGTGTTGCATATATATATATACACTGTATTCAGTTTAGCTAGATCCGTTCCTGTTATCTTCTATCTAGACTATTTACATTTAATGCAGTGCGTCCTGCTCACAGTGTTCAGCTAGATCCGTTCCTGTTATCTTCTAGACTATTTACATTTAGTGCAGTGCGTCCTGCTCACAGTGTTCAGCTAGATCCGTTCCTGCTATTTACATTTAGTGCAGTGCGTCCTGCTCACAGTGTTCAGCTAGATCCGTTCCTGTTAAATTCCTACTGACCGGCAGGCTTGTCTGGTTACAGTATATAAAGCTACCTGAAGAAAATTACAGGTGTTCTATTTGATCCTATTAGTACCACGGTCAGGCAGCTAGACTATTTACATTTAGTACAGTGCGTCCTGCTCACAGTGTTCAGCTAGATCCGTTCCTGTTATCTTCCTACTGACAGGCAGGCTTGTCTGGTTACAGTATATAAAGCTACCTGAAGAAAATTACAGGTGTTCTATTTGATCCTATTAGTACCACGGTCAGGCAGCTAGACTATTTACATTTAGTACAGTGCGTCCTGCTCACAGTGTACAGCTAGATCCGTTCCTGTTATCTTCCTACTGACAGGCAGGCTTGTCTGGTTACAGTATATAAAGCTACCTGAAGAAAATTACAGGTGTTCTATTTGATCCTATTAGTACCACGGTCAGGCAGCTAGACTATTTACATTTAGTACAGTGCGTCCTGCTCACAGTGTACAGCTAGATCCGTTCCTGTTATCTTCCTACTGACAGGCAGGCTTGTCTGGTTACAGTATATAAAGCTACCTGAAGAAAATTACAGGTGTTCTATTTGATCCTATTAGTACCACGGTCAGGCAGCTAGACTATTTACATTTAGTACAGTGCGTCCTGCTCACAGTGTTCAGCTAGATCCGTTCCTGTTATCTTCCTACTGACAGGCAGGCTTGTCTGGTTACAGTATATAAAGCTACTTGAAGAAAATTACAGGTGTTCTATCCCAGCTTAGTGCAGCTACAGGCCATTAGTATGTCTGGAAGGCCAAGAAGGAGAGGCAGACAGTCACAAGCCAATAAGAGAGGGCAAGCAGGCTCTGTGTCTAGTGCTGGTCGTGGAGACGGTGCATCCTCATCAGCACGTGGCCATGGGACACGCTTGGCCTTTTTTTCGGCAGCTGGCCATGTTGAGCCGCAACATGCGGAAGACTTGGTCGAGTGGATGACCAAGCCGTCCTCATCCTCCTCATCCTCTCTCACCCATGCCCAGGGTGCTTTGTCTGGCAAAGCAGCGGCCTCTTCCCTCAGCTCAATGTCATCAGTGACTCCTTCCCTAGCTCCACCATGTCCTCATGAGGATTCCCTCGAACTGTTTGACCACAGTGTTGGGTACATGCTCCAGGAGGATGCCCAGCGTTTGGAAGGCTCTGATGACGATACTGAGCTCGATGAAGGCAGTAACATGAGCGCGGACAGAGGGGGTGCCCAAGAAGGACAGCAATCTGGCAGTCATGCTCCCCCTGCTGCAGCATACTGCCAGGTTTGCTCCAGTGATGAGGAGGGAGGGGATGATGAGGTCACTGACTCAACGTGGGTGCCTGATAGGAGAGAGGAGGAGGAGGAGGAGGAGGAGGAGGAGGAGGAGGAGGAGGCGGCAGCACATCACCAACGAGGCAGGATGCCCTCCAGGGGCCAGCCTAAGGGCAACACATTGACTGCATCACACCCCAAAGCTCCACATGTGCAGGGCGCTGCAGTCTCTGCGCGTTATTCAAAAAGTTCTTTGGTGTGGGCCTTTTTTGAGACGAGTGCATCAGATCGCACCGCTGCTATTTGCAACATATGTCTCAAGCGTATCTCGCGTGGCCAAAATATCTCCCGCTTGGGTACCACATGCTTGACCAGACATATGTTGACCTGCCATGCAGTTCGTTGGCAAGCGTATCTAAAAGACCCACACCAAAGAACAAAGAGGATCTCTCCTTGCTCCTCATCAGCTGAGATTTCCAACCCCACTAGACCTTCAGTCCTCTCTGAGACCTGCAGTGAGAGGAATGAAGGTGTAGAATTAGGTGTGTCACAGCCAAGTACTTGTGGGCAATCTGCTTTTGGTACACCGACGTCAGATTGTACCAGGCAAATTTCCCTGCCCCAGCTGCTGCACCGCCGAAAGAAGTTTGCTCCCAGCCATCCACATGCCCAGCGGTTGAATGCTAGCTTGGCAAAATTGCTAGCACTTCAACTGCTGCCTTTTCAGTTGGTAGACTCTGCCCCCTTCCGTGAGTTTGTGGAATGTGCGGTTCCTCAGTGGCAGGTACCCAAACGCCACTTTTTCTCACGGAAGGCGATTCCGGCTCTCTACCGGCATGTGGAAGGCAATGTCCATGCCTCGCTGGACAGGGCGGTCAGCGGTAAGGTGCATATTACCGCTGACTCATGGTCCAGCAGGCATGGACAGGGACGTTACCTAAGTTTCACGGCGCATTGGGTGACTCTGCTGGCAGCTGGGAAGGATGCAGGACAAGGTGCAGTAGTGTTGGAGGTTGTTCTGCCACCACGCCTCCAAAATGCTGATTGTGACACACCTCTCTCCTCCACCCCCTCCTCTTCTTCTTCCTCCATGGCCTCTTCCTCGGAACCAGCGGTGCTCCGTAGGCGTTCAAGGGGCTACGCAAGTACGCAGGCCAAAAGATGCCATGCGGTGCTTGAGCTGGTGTGCTTGGGGGACAGGAGCCACACTGGGGCAGAGGTTCTGTCAGCTCTGCAGGGGCAGGTTCAGAGGTGGTTGACGCCACGCCAACTTAAGGCAGGAATGGTGGTTTGCGACAATGGCACCAACCTCCTCTCTGCCCTCCGACAGGGACAAATGACCCATGTGCCCTGTTTGGCTCACGTCCTTAACTTGGTGGTGCAGCGGTTCTTGGGCAGGTACCCGGGCTTACAGGATGTCCTGAGGCAGGCCAGGAAAGTCTGTGTGCATTTCCGCCGGTCATATAATGCCAGTGCTCGGCTGACGGACCTCCAAAAGGAGTTTAACCTGCCCAAGAACCGCCTAATCTGTGACATGCCCACCAGGTGGAACTCAACGTTGGCCATGCTGCAGCGGCTGCACACGCAGCAGAGGGCCATCAATGAGTACCTGTGCGACTATGGCACCAGGACAGGGTCAGGGGAGCTTGGTTTTTTTTCCCCACGCCAGTGGGCCATGATCAGGGATGCATGCACTGTCCTGTCACCATTCGAGGAGGCCACGAGGATGGTGAGCAGTGACAGTGCATGCATCAGTGACACTGTCCCCCTTGTCCACCTGTTGGAGCACACGCTGCGTGGAATAATGGACAGGGCACTTGAGGCAGAACAGAGGCAGGAAGAGGAGGACTTCCTTAGCTCTCAAGGCCCCCTTTATCCAGACAGTGTTCCTGCGTGCCCGCCGATCACACAGGAAGAGGACGAGGAGGAAGAGGAGGAGGAGGAAGATTGTGTCAGTATGGAGGTGGAGCCTGGCACTCAGCATCAGCAGCAGTCTTTAAGGGATCAGTCCCAAGAAACACATGGACTTGTACGTGGCTGGGAGGAGGTGGCTGCGGACCATGTCGTTCTTAGTGACCCAGAGGACTCCGGACCGAATGCCTCAGCAAACCTACGCTGCATGGCCTCCCTGATCCTGCAAAGCCTGCGTAAGGATCCTCGTATTCGTGGTATCAAGGAGAAGGACCAATACTGGCTGGCAACCCTCCTTGATCCACGTTACAAGGGTAAGGTTGCGGACCTTATCTTGCCATCGCAGAGGGAGCAGAGGATGAAACATCTTCGGGAGGCCTTGCAGAAAGGTCTGTGCAACGCGTTCCCAGAGACTGGGAGGTTACAAACTCCTGTTTCTGGACAACGTGTTGCTGAGGCTTCGGTCAGTCAAAGAAGGAGCGGTGGAGAAGGTGGCCGTCTGACCGATGCGTTCAGACAATTTTTTGGTCCGCAGCCCCAAGGTATGATCGGTTCCAGCAACCATCGCCAGCGTCTGTTTTACATGGTGCAGGAATACCTAGGGGCAAGATCAGACTTGGACACCTTTCCCACCGAAAATCCTCTGGGTTACTGGGTCTTGAGGATGGATCACTGGCCAGAGCTTGCACAGTATGCAATTGAGCTACTGGCCTGTCCTGCATCCAGCGTTCTTTCGGAACGCACATTCAGTGCTGCTGGAGGCGTGGTAACCGATCACAGGGTGCGTCTGTCCACCGACTCGGTCGATCGGCTGACCTTCATAAAAATGAATGAGTCTTGGATCACCACCAGCTACCAAGCACCTGATGCTGATGTAACCGAATAATTTTTTTTGAAATCTCAGATCCCTTCAAAGACTGCCTATGCTGATGCTGAGTGACTATCCCTGAGTAATTATCCTCTTCCTCCTCAATCATCACGCTGATAGCTTGTAAGAACATTTTTGGTTCTGGGCGCCACCACCAGTGCCTAAGGCACAATTTTTCAGCCCCTGTTTAACAGGGGCGTGTAATTACAATTTTTGATGTAATACTTTGCAGCAGGGCTCGTTCCTGCATTCCAACTAGAGTGTCTGTGAGGGGTTGCAGTGTTGTGGCACCAGCACCAGTGCCTAGGGCCCAATTTTTCTGCCCCTGTCTAACAGGGGCGTGTAATTACAATTTTTGATGCAATACTTTGCAGCAGGGCTCGTTCCTGCGTTCCAACTAGAGTGTCTGTGAGGGGTTGCAGTGTTGTGGCACCAGCACCAGTGCCTAAGGCCCAATTTTTCTGCCCCTGTCTAACAGGGGCGTGTAATTACAATTTTTGATGCAATACTTTGCAGCAGGGCTCGTTCCTGCGTTCCAACTAGAGTGTCTGTGAGGGGTTGCAGTGTTGTGGCACCAGCACCAGTGCCTAAGGCCCAATTTTTCTGCCCCTGTCTAACAGGGGCGTGTAATTACAATTTTTGAAGCAATAATTTGCAGCAGGGCTCGTTCCTGCGTTCCAACTAGAGTGTCTGTGAGGGGTTGCAGTGTTGTGGCACCAGCACCAGTGCCTAAGGCCTAATTTTTCAGCTCCTGTTCAACAGGGGCATGTAATTACAATTCTTGATCTAATATTTCACAGCAGGGCCCTGTGAGGGCTTACAGTGTTGTGGCCACAGCAACACCTAAGGCCCAAATTTCTGCTGAGTATATAGGGCAGGACCCTACTTTCAAACATCTAACTTACAAACGACTCCTACTTGCAAACGGAAGGAGACAACAGGAAGTGAGATGAAATCTACCCCTAGGAAGGGAAATTCTCTCCTGTAAGAGTTAATATGGGAAAACAATTTCTCCTTTCCACTGATGCTTTCCAATCCTTGTTCCACAAAAAAACCCAAATTTTCAAAAAACATTTTTCATTGGGACAAAAAAGTGAGGTGAAATCTTCTGAAGAGGAGGAAAGACAGCAAAACAAATGTCACAGGGGTGATAACCCTTCCCTATGTTTTCCAAAAAGCTTAGAAAAGATTTTTTGGCTGGAGCTAAACACGTTAAAAATGTTCAAAATTACAAACAGATTCTACTTAACAACAAACCTACAGTCCCTGTCTTGTTTGCACCGCCTGTATACTGCTGTTCAGAGTATATAGGGCCTGGTGGCCCCACACCTTTCCTTATTTTAATTTGGGTGCGGGGTTCCCCTTAATATCCATACAAGACCCAAAGGGCCTGGTAATGGACTGGGGGGTACCCATGCCGTTTGTCTCACTGATTTTCATCCATATTGCCATGACCCGACATGACATTAAACCCGCAAGCAGTTTTAAATGAGATTTTTTCCTTTAAAAATGACATTTGGTGCAGGGACTGTTCTAAACATGGGAAACACGCGTCACTTTACAGGCATACTATAGACACCCCCCAGGTACGATATTTAAAGGAATATTTCACTTTTTTTTTTTTACTTTAAGCATCATTAAAATCACTGCTCCCGAAAAAACGGCCGTTTTTAAAAGTTTTTTTTGCATTGATACATGTCCCCTGGGGTAGGACCCGGGTCCCCAAACCCTTTTTAGGACAATACCATGCAAATTAGCCTTTAAAATGAGCACTTTTGATTTCGAACGTTCGAGTCCCATAGACGTCAATGGGGTTCTAACGTTCGTGCGAACTTTCGGTCCGTTCGCGGGTTCTGGTGCGAACCGAACCGGGGGGTGTTCGGCTCATCCCTAGTCTAGAGGTGTGTTAGCTGCTAACGGTATATTATAATTTTTCCCTTTCAATATTGTGTGGCACAGCGCTGTACTTATTCCCATATAGTATCATCATATGACTGGTGTGGCGGTGGTCAGGGACACTGAATAATTTATTTTTCAAAATTTTTATATATATTCTTTTTTAATTACATTTTTTCACAATTTTTTTTACTACATACAGTGACTAGAGCAATGCAGTGTTACCATAGTGACAGAATAAAAAAAAATACATTATTTTTTATTCAATTTTTGAACATTTTTTTTTTTAAGATTTGTTTTATTGTTAAAAAAAAATGTTTTAAATACTGTCATCTGAGTAGCTCAGTGTCACCGTAGTGACAGAGTACTACTCTGGGTGTGACTCTTTTGCACTGTTTTTTACACTGTTATTGCTTATGATGATTATGATGATCTCTCTTATAACCAATAGTTTTAGCTGTTATGAATGGTTTTTATTCATGACAGCTTTCTTACTATTGTGATGGAGTGATTGGCTACAACTAATCACATGGTACAAGTTGCTGTGATTGGCCCAGGTACCATGTGATAGCTGTGGGCAAATCACAGCATCACAATAGTAAGAAAGTTGTTATGAATGGAAGCCATTCATGACAGTTTTGCTTACATTTAATCATGTGATCGATATGATCGGTCATAGAGATCACATGATACCTCGGCTGCTCACAGCGACCGGGTACCGAGCACTGTTATCTGCTGTTCCCACCAGGGCATGGACATAATTACATGGTACACGTTGCTGTGATTGGCCCAGGTGCCATGTGATAGCTGTGGACAAATCACAGCATTACAATCGTTACATAGTCACATACTAGGTGAGGTTGAAAAAAGACACAAGTTTAACCTATGTTTGTGATTATATGTCAGTATTACATTGTATATCCCTGTATATTGTGGTCTTTCAGGTGCTTATCTAATTGTTTTTTTGAAACTATCGATGCTCCCCGCTGAAACCACTGCCTGTGGAAGGGAATTCCACATCCTTGCCGCTCTTACAGTAAAGAACCCTCTACACAGTGTAAGGTTAAACCTCTTTTCTTCTAATCTTAATGAGTGGCAACGTGTCTTATTAAACTCCCTTCCACTGAAAAGTTTTATCCCTATTGTGGGGTCACCAGTATGGTATTTGTAAATTAAAATCATATCCCCTCTCAAGCGTCTCTTCTCTAGAGTGAATAAGTTCAGTGCTAGTAAACTTTTCTTCATAACTAATATCCTCCAGTCCCTTTATTAGCTTTGTTGCCCTTCTCTGTACTCGCTCCATTTCCAGTACATCTTTCCTGAGGACTGGTGCCCAGAACTGGACAGCAAACTCCAGGTGAGGCTGGACCAGAGTCTTGTAGAGTGGAAGAATTACCTCTTTATCTCTTGCCCTTTTTATTGCATGCCAATATTCTGTTTGCTTTGTTAGCAGCAGCTTGGCAATGCATGCCATTGCTGAGCCTATCATCTATTAGGACCCCTAGGTCCTTTTCCATCCTTCATTCCCCCAGTTTCTAATACAGTGCAGGTGGTGTACACAGTATCTAATACAGTTTGTAACAGTTTCTACTACATTTCTGGGGGTGTACACAGGATACAATACAGTGCAGGTGTGGTACACAGTATCTAAAACAGTGTGCACACCACCAGAAGTGTAGCAGAAACTGTATACACTGTTTTAGATACTGTGTACCACACCTGCACTGTATTAGAAACTGTACAATGGCTGCACTGTATTGTATACTGTGCACACCACCAGAAGTGTAGCAGAAACTGTACACAGTATACAATACAGTGCAGCCGTTATAAAGTTTCTAATACAGTGCAGGTGGTGTAAACAGTATCTAATACAGTGTGCACAGTTTCTAATACACTTCTGGCAGTGTACAGAGTATACAATACAGTGCAGCCATTGTACAGTTTCTAATACAGTACAGGCTGTGTACACAGTATCTAATACCGTATGTACAGTTTCTAATACACTTCTGGTGGTGTATTAATATATATACACACGCATATAGTATCTCACAAAAGTGAGTACACCCCTCACATTTTTGTAAATATTTTATTATATCTTTTCATGTGACAACACTGAAGAAATGACACTTTGCTACAATGTAAAGTAGTGAGTGTACAGCTTGTATAACAGTGTCAATTTGCTGTTCCCTCAAAATAACTCAACACACAGCCATTAATGTCTAAACCGCTGGCAACAAAAGTGAGTACACCCCTCAAAAAGTCAAAATGTCCAAATTGGGCCCAAAATGTCAATATTTTGTGTGGCCACCATTATTTTCCAGCACTGCCTTAACCCTCTTGGGCATGGTTTCACCAGAGGAAGGGTAACTCTCAAATAAAGATGCAAAAAGATTACCAACATCCCTAGATATGTAGAAAAAGGCTAAACCTCAGTGATGGGATTTTAAAGGCAATTCAAAACAAATTTGAAGGAATTTCTTATTAGAAAAATACATTTAAAAGCAGAATTTATTTAGAGTACAAACATTTTTTTTTAAAAATTGATCACAACAAAAACACATATATCATACAAACAATTACAAAATCATAATTGGTAGTAAACAGTTATGGCAATGACCGTCCGACGTGTTTCGAGAGTATAAAAATTATAGTCTTCATCAGGGACACTTTGCCATTTCTAGAATCACAAAAACATAATATCAATACAGAATTTTATTTATAAACAACAATTCAAATGCTTTACAGTACTGACAGGTTTGTATGGCCCTCCAAGGGATATGCCAAAACTTACGTGCCAAACAATGTTTACGTGCAAAATCCGACATCCATATAGTCTGTATTGGCCTTTGAACATACAAGGGAGCCCCCAGATATTATAATGCAATTAAGGCGTCAAAGTAAATGTATAGTTGCAGTTTGGAGGAACCCAAGATAGCAACAGGGAGCATATAAAAGGAGAAATATGAGCCAATGATAAGACTACATTTCAAAAAATGATAAATAATCAAAAATAGGGCAAAAGTTTGTACAATGAAGACAAACCCCCTATACGCCCCTACAGATAAGAGGGAAGGAGGTGGGTCAAGGGGACTAAAAAGACCATAATAAAAAATAAAATAAAAATAAAAAATGGAAAATGAAAATTAATGAAAAATAAAGAGGCAAAACAAGAAAAGAAAAGAAAAGAAAAAAAAATGAATGAAAAGAAAAAAAAAGAAAAATTCCCTCCACTTACGATAGAAATACTCCAATAGGGATACTATGAGCCACCCTGAGGGAGAGATTGAAGAGCCAATTGGAGGAAAACTTTCTCACAGACCCATATCTGAAAAGATTGATTGAACAGAGGGGATAATGTCAGTATCGCAGTGGGGCATCCAACAAATGTTGATAAGTAAATATTAATCCAATATAGAAATAGAAACCGAAGCTTCAAAAAGAAGGAGTGGGAGAAGGAACCACACCACAATCAGTTGAGCCTACTGCAAGTAAGAAGAAATACAAAACCCAGAATAACCCATTCAATGAAATGGGATATATCCAAATACAGCATAATAGAAAGGAGCCATAGCACTTACCATAGGCAAAGAGATCTCCAAAGGCTCCCCAGAAAAGAAGAAATCACTGCAGGGAGGAGAGAAACTAATCCTCCAACCTGCCTGTCACAGCATCAAGCAACACAAGTTTTGTTGTGAGAAGGGATGGCGCCTTGAGGGTTCCCGGCGTTCTCCTTATATAGCCCAGCTAAACACAGGGTCTCGTGGGGTCAGAGAAGCGCCGTATGCCATATAGGCAATGACGTTACTCCCCTCACGTCGCTGTATTAAGAATCAATTAACAGCTGACTCCAGGAGAGGCCGGTGTCTTGTAGATTAGTGCCTCCCGTCGAATAATGCATCCACTACGTCACACCAGCTGATTCCCCTATCAGCTGGCATGACGTAAGACTGCACATGCGCAGTTTGTCGAATGCATTTTCCGACGGGAGTCACAGAAAACAGTGGAAAGGCACAGTGTAGGAGAGGCTAGAGGAGATACTTTGAGCTCCGATTCCCGGGGACCCACTCAGTGAAAACCCACCAAACTTGGCACACTTTTAGGGAACACCCATGGCTGCATGTGGTAGAAATTTCGGGTCCAAGGAACTGAATGGCTGCCGGTACCAACTCCCGAAATTGAGCCGCTTGCTTAATTTTTCCGCTGGCAGAAAGAGAAGTGTAGGAGAGGCTTGAGAGATATTTTGAGCTCCTGTATCCGGGGACCCACTCCATAAAAACCCACCAAACTTGGCACACTTATAGGGAAGACCCATGGCTGCAGGTGGAAGAAATTTCAGATCCAGGGAACCAAAGGAAGGCCAGTACCGACTCCCCAAAATAGGCCCCACACTTAACATGGGAGTCTATGGGGAAACCAGGCAAAATTGTGACGGATTTCACTTATCACTCAACCATTCAACCGAATAGCCTAGTGACACCAAACTTGCACCCCTTTTTCCCAGATATCACAGCTACACCTCATAAAAATGTGGAGGTTCGGGGACCTTTTACCGGGGATTTACCGGGGCCACAATGTTGACCGTCTTCACGGTACCGGTGCTCCCTGACCATGGGTTACAAAATTACAAAGCTTGGGGGTGATGTAGAGACACTCTATGGGTACCCCCACACCAAACCGGGGTCCGGTACCCCAACCGGAACCCTCAGGTTACCGGAAAATGGCACTTTGAAACGGTGTAGCTCGGACCCAGTTCACCAGGGAAGGCTCCGGTAGGTCTCATTTGAATATTTCAGGCCTTTTCTACAGAATGGCATCCACTTTTGAGGACCAGTGGACCCCTCACAAAACACCGGCAAAGAGGTGCGTGGCGCTCTCCGGTTCTATGGGTCTTAAAAATACACAGACACTGGGAGGCTGTGGGGATGCTCTTCAGGTACTCACTGGCCAAGTTTGGGGTCCAGGGAACGTTTGGCGGGCTGGTGGCACCCCAAAAGGTCAACCGGTAGAAACCGCACATTTAACATTGTAGTCTATGGGAAACTCAGTCAACTTGGGGGGCTGATATTTCCTCGGCTGTTGGGGTTAGGAACACCAAACTTGGCACACTTGTAGGGGAGACGATGCACTACATGTGGTCCACATTGGGGTTCCTAGACCCTATGGTTGGCCCGTAACCGTCTCCCTAGGGCGGTAAAACTGATTCTGCTACTCAGAAAATTCAGACTTAGGTTCTGGCGTCTACCGGTCGGATGACTTTGAGGGCTCATATCTCCAGAACCCCAGATTTGGTGTGCCGGCTCATGGGATCTAGATCTACAACATATCCAAAAATTGGACTCCTAGCTCAAACGGTTCAGAAGATGACTTTCCTGGAGCCCAAAAAATGCTTGAGTTTGAAAGTTAGGTCGACACAAAGCATGCATGGTGGATTTCAGAAAAGTCATTTCGGGCACCTTTCGTTCCAGAGACCTCAAATTTGGCCTCCAACTACCAAGTTTGAAGTTCCTGTGACCTACGGTTCCGGAGATATGGACCGGTAAAGCAAAAAGTTCAGACCGGCCATGGGGCACCAAGGGACCGGTTCCGATCTTGCTGCCCCCTCGGCCTTGGTGGGCACCATGGGTCGGTCCCCTTTGGAAGACCATATCTCTCCCATACTTTGAGCTAGAGACCCCAAATTTGGCAGGTCGGTACCGGTGGATTTTAGACACAAGATCGGGGTAGATCGACTCTCCTGCGAGCAACCGTGTGGAAGTTTCTCTCCAATTGAGCCCATCCCAGGAAAGAGGGGACTCGTAGTATGCATTTTGCAACGGGAGGAAATAATCAACACTACACCGGTGTAACGTCGATTATTGCCTCTTGTCAAAAAATAGAAAATAATAGAAACCTTCGCGCCAGTGGTGTCGATAGCAGATAATATATATGAATTACATATACTAGTGGTACATCTAGTAAAAAAACATTCCCAACAATAAAAAAAATTGTGGAAATATAAACAATCAGTGTAAGCTGCTCCCCAATTTTTGAATAATCAAAAAAATAGATAATCAAAAAAAGGAATGTAAGAAAGATAGGGGGCGCTAGATACCATATTATTCAAGTGCTCCAAATAAATATATCTCCTGCATTACCAAAAAAATGGAAATGTAAGAAAGCTAGGGGGCGCTAGATACCATACTATTCAAGTGCTCTAAATAAATATATCTCCTGCATTACCAAAAAAATGAAAATCATAATATTGACAAATAATAATTAGATTACACATTGAAGTGCCCACAATAGTGAAAATATATATATATATATAGTGATTGATTGTCCACATAAAAAAGTGATTGAAGTAGTTGAAGTGATATCTTTCAATATTATCCCAATCCTGTTGCTGTAAACACAAAGTTTTCCATCACCAGGGAGGGGAAAATTAAGAAAAGGAAAACACCTCGAAGTAGTAGATATCTGCTTACCAGATACCAATGACTCCTTTAGTTAAAAAGAGAGTCACTAGCGCTTGTGCAGGGTTGTGCCTGCTCACATGGATGGCCGGACTGTGGTTGGTATTATAGGCATGGATCGTTCCCGTCAAGCTCATTCAAGATAGGATAAGGATACATAGGAAACAAAAACAGTCTCCATAGCGTAAAACCATTTATTACAAAAGTGAATAAATTAAAAAGCCAAATGGCCGCTTACATTGGTGGGTGCCTACCCGGCACTGGGGCTGCTTGCATGTCAGGGTGACTCCACAGTCAAAAAAAGCCTTTGAACAATGAACAATATAGCAAATATCCACAAGATGGAGCTACGCTCCAGACCATAGTTGAACTTTCCATCTTTATTGCTATGAGCACAGTTCCTGTGGCCCATTTGCCAATTACCCGCCCCCTTCCTGTTCCTAATAAAAACCACCATTCCAGTGACCAACGTACGCTTCCCTGAAGACGTTCACTACGAAACGTACGTCGGAGCGGTACGTGGTCACATGTCCTATCACCCAATAACATCCGGATCCTTTGGCTGCCCCCCTGTGTAAGCTGGAACGCACGCCAGCGTGGAGGAGACATGAAAGGCTTTTTTTGACTGTGGAGTCACCCTGACATGCAAGCAGCCCCAGTGCCGGGTAGGCACCCACCAATGTAAGCGGCCATTTGGCTTTTTAATTTATTTACTTTTGTAATAAATGGTTTTACGCTATGGAGACTGTTTTTGTTTCCTATGTATCCTTATCCTATCTTGAATGAGCTTGACGGGAACGATCCATGCCTATAATACCAACCACAGTCCGGCCATCCATGTGAGCAGGCACAACCCTGCACAAGCGCTAGTGACTCTCTTTTTAACTAAAGGAGTCATTGGTATCTGGTAAGCAGATATCTACTACTTCGAGGTGTTTTCCTTTTCTTAATTTTCCCTTGGTGATGGAAAACTTTGTGTTTACAGCAACAGGATTGGGATAATATTGAAAGATATCACTTCAACTACTTCAATCACTTTTTTATGTGGACAATCAATCACTATATATATATTTTTTCACTATTGTGGGCACTTCAATGTGTAATCTAATTATTATTTGTCAATATTATGATTTTCATTTTTTTGGTAATGCAGGAGATATATTTATTTAGAGCACTTGAATAGTATGGTATCTAGCGCCCCCTAGCTTTCTTACATTTCCATTTTTTTGGTAATGCAGGAGATATATTTATTTGGAGCACTTGAATAATATGGTATCTAGCGCCCCCTATCTTTCTTACATTCTTTTCAAAAAATGCCTCCTACGTACTGCGCATGCGCAGTACGTCACATCACTCCAGCTGATTTCCCAATCAGCTGGCGTGACGTATCGACTGCACATGCACAGTTCGTCATATGCATTTTCCGACCGGAGGCAAGCCACGAGGAGGGAGAGAATCTTAAAGAGGGAGTCCCGCGAAAATTTTTTTAAAAGTCAGCAGCTGCAAATACTCCAGCTGCTGACTTTTAAAATAAGGACACTCACCTGTCCCAGGGTCCAGCGATGTCGGCACCCGAGACTGAATCGTCCCTCGGTCCTCGGGTGCTGCCACCGCCATTCTCTGTAAGGAAATCAGGAAGTGAAGCGTTGCGGCTTCACTTCCTGGTACCCTACTGCGCATGCGCCAGTCGCGCTGCGCTTCCTTACTGGTCCCCGCTGTCTCTGGGACCTGTGTGTGTCCCAGCAGACAGCACGGGGGGTAGCGACGGGAGGGGGCATAGACTCCCGTGGAGTCTACGCCGGAAGTAGGTGCAAATACCTGTCTTAGACAGGTATCTGCACCCCCCTCCTCCCTGAATGGTGCCAAATGTGTGACCGGAGGGGTCGGGTTACGAAAAGCGGAGGTTCAATTTTTGTGTGAACCTCCGCTTTAAATGTAAGATTCTGCCTCGCTCTCTGTGGCATGACGTATCCACTGGGCATGCGCAGTTCGTCGTATGCATTTTTCGACGAGAGGCAAGCCACGGGAGCGCGCGGAAAGAGAACGCTGACGTAAGAGAGAACTCCACAGGGAACACTGACGTAAGGAAGAACTCTGCAAGGAACACTGATGTAAGGAAGAACTCCACTGGCTTAATAATGTCAGCGGCAACACCGCATCCAGCCCCGCCCCAACACACCCCTAGGCTGCTCTAGGGAAAGGGGGCAAGTGCCATGCATAAGCAGTGTATTTGTCAGGGAAGCTTGGATTGACACAGCGGTGCCAGCGGGAGGGCCAAGGTCTGTGCTTCCAGAGGGGGGCGGGGCCCTGAATAGCTATGTATGTGTAAGTGACCTACACTGCAGTTTAAGAAAGCCCATCAGAGATCCCGTTCCCAAGAGCTTGCAATCTATTAAAATGACATACAGTTTATCTCTGTTTACTCTTTGTTCTTTTGACAAGTGTGCTTTAGATAGAGCATGTCAAGCCGTAGCTGTGCTCCCTGGGGATATGCTGATCGCCCATCCGTGCTGCTGCTGGAGGGAGCCCAGGTGACCATAAATGAGAGCCCTACAGACTTGGTCATGGTGAGTGACCAAGTCACCAAGTGGTATATCCCCCACACCATCCCATACCCCACTCCATCTCCCCTGAGGACTTAGGACCCTCTGCTCAAAGTATCTCCTCTAGCCTCTCCTACACTGTGCCTCTCCACTGTTTTCTGTGACTCCCGTCGGAAAATGCATCCGACGAACTGCGCATGTGCAGTCTTACGTCATGCCAGCTGATAGGGGAATCAGCTGGTGTGACATAGTGGATGCATTATTCGACGGGAGGCACTAATCGACAAGACACCGGCTGTACAAGACAAGTCCACCCCCCTGATCACATCAGCCAATCCCAAAAATAGAAGGAGAGCATCACTTGTTGCTGTGATAGCTCCCATTCTGCCTACTGGAGAGGCAAGACAGAGATCTCACAGCTAACAGTGAGTCCGTCCCCCTGATCACATCAGACAATCCCAAATGTAGACGGAGAGCATCACTTGTTGCTGTGATAGCTCCCATTCTGCCTACTGGGGAAACAAACATAAAAACGGAGACCACACTGTCAGCAGTGCGCGCCGCCGTATTTCTGCTCATGATGGAAAAAGAAGGAAAGCAGAGATTGAAACCACTCTGTGATCCAAAGGCCAAACAGTGTAGTGGCTGGGATAAAAAAGGGGAGAAGGACATCATCACTCCCCATAAGGAGAAAATATAGACGCCCCCGACACACAAGACATCCTCAAAGAGCTGCAGGAGTTTATAAGCAGGCAGCAAAAACAAAACCACAGTACAAGAGGAAGGAAGGCTCCCAGAGTAGTGGGAGCCTACGTGTGCCGGGTGCATGTAATTGGCCACAGACTAAATGGAGGACATCAGATATAGCACAGAGACATTGAACTGCAAAGCATAATAACATAGTGAAACCGCATATGAATAATCAAGATCATAATAAAGTGAATCACCCCAAATGAGTGGAATCAAAGTAACATTCTATAAACATAAATATACATAATACAACCCCAAATAGATATGTCATTGTAGTCTGATCTTTAGCAGAAAGATGGAATAAAGAATGGAGAAAAAAGGGGGAAAGAAAAACTGAGAGAAAGAAAAACATTCAAAAATCAATAAAGATCCCATTAATCCGTTTTCCCTGAGTTAAACCCTTCTAAGAAAGGCCTAAAACTTTCAGCCTCGTTGAGGCCAGGTGGGGTAGTGTTATCCAGGAAACTTGTTCCAGTTCCCCCCTCTTTTGGAATGTGTACTCAGTCCAAAACAGTAAAATTGACAGATGGCATTCTATAGCCATGTGCCTTGGCAACATGTCTACCAAGAGGAAGATATAAATTTCCAATTCGCATACTTAGTAGATGTTTACTAATTCGGTGACCAAATTCCTGTCGGGTCTTGCCAACATAAAATGCACCACATTGACATTGGACCAAGTAAACAACCCCCCTTGTTTTGCAATTGGCGAAATGTTTCAACCGCAAATGTTCACCATTGGGTAGTTGGAAAAAAGTTCTCACCCCACATAGTGAACATGATCCACAGGTGAAAGTTCCCGAAGCTTTGCAAGGGTCCTGTCTTTGGTCACCCCTGTATTCGCTTTGGGTGAGCATATCTCCCAGTGAGCCTGCCTTCCTAAAAGTGATTTGGGGTTTAGAAGAGAGTAGATCACCCAAAATGGGATCCTCAGTGAGGATCGGCCAATATTTGGTAAGGATCTTTCTAACAGTGTCATGTTCGTTGGAGTATCTCAAGATAATTCTAGTTGTATCATCTTGTTTTTTAGTCTTGGTTTTGAAAATTAAGTCATGACGGTTCTGATCTTTAACCCTATTGAAGGCTTTTTTAAGGGAAGATTTTGTGTATCCCCTTATGAGTAACCTCTTACTCAATTTATCCGCTTCATACTGAAAAGCTTCTGCAGTACTGCAATTTCGTTTAAGCCGTAGGAATTGGCTGTACGGTATAGATTTTTTAAGAGGTTCGGGGTGAAAGCTGCTGGCATGCAACAAAGTGTTGCCAGCAGTTTCCTTTCTATATAGTTTGCTGGTCAGACTGCCATCATCATTCTTGAGGATGGTGATGTCCAAAAAGTCAACCTGCGAGTGATTATAAGACATGGTAAAGAATAAATTGAATGTGTTCTGGTTCATAGCTTTGAGGCAGTCTTTGAGAACGTCTTCTGGACCATTCCATACCACAAGAATATCGTCAATGTATCTTTGCCAAAGAACAACGTACTGTGTGTAAGGAATAAGTAGGTCATCTGATAGAAAGGCTTTTTCCCACTCCCCCAGGTACAGGTTTGCGTATGAGGGGGCGCAACACGTCCCCATAGCAACCCCCTGCACCAGGAGGTAGTGGGAACCAGTGAACAAGAAGACATTGTGTCTCAGAATGAAATCAAGCATCACCAAAACAAATTAATTAAATTTCCACTCAGTGGTTGACTTTTGTTTCAAGATCCGACTGATGACAGCCACCCCTAAATCATGTGGAATGCTATTATAAAGAGACTCTACATCTATAGTGACAAGAATAGCTGAAGCCGGAATTACCAAGTCATCTAGTATTTTTAGTAGATGGATGGTATCTTTGATATAAGATGCCAGCTCTAAGACATGAGGTCTCAGATGCTGGTCAATGACCTGGCTAATGCCTTCTGAGATGCTCCCATTACCCGAAATGATGGGTCGACCCGGGGGCTTGTGCAGATCTTTATGCACTTTGGGAAGTGCATACATGGTCGGGGTGCGAGGATATTTGGTGCAAATAAATTCCAACATTTCTCCTGTAATGGCACCTGTCATGAAGGCTTCATCTACCAGCGAATAAAATTCCTGGTTAAATTTGTCTACAAGTGAAGCTGAGATTTTCCGATAACATTTACGGTTGTTTAAAATTTTGAGGCACATATCTTCATACCTGGAATTATCCATAAGTACGATATTGCCACCTTTATCTGATCCTTTTATCGTTATGTCGTATTTATTTTTCAAAGTTTTTAAAGCATTTTGTTTTTCAAGACTCAAATTCCCAATTGATCTATCTTTGTTCAGGGATTCAATTTCCCTGGTGGTTTGTTTGACAAATAGCGCTAAAGAGGGGTTTAAACTCAGTGATGGTAATCTATGCCCCACTGCGATACTGACATTATCCCCTCTGTTCAATCAATCTTTTCAGATATGGGTCTGTGAGAAAGTTTTCCTCCAATTGGCTCTTTAATCTGTCCCTCAGGGTGGCTCATAGTATCCCTATTGGAATATTTCTATTGTAAGTGGAGGGAATTTTTCTTTTTTTTCTTTTCATTCATTTTTTTCTTTTCTTTTCTTTTTTTGTTTTGCCTCTTTATTTTTCATTAATTTTCATTTTCCATTTTTTATTTTTATTTTATTTTTTATTATGGGCTTTTTAGTCCCCTTGACCCACCTCCTTCCCTCTTATCTGTAGGGGTGTATAGGGGTTTGTCTTCATTGTACAACCTTTTGCCCTATTTTTGATTATTTATCATTTTTTGAAATGTAGTCTTATCATTGGCTCATATTTCTCCTTTTAGATGCTCCCTGTTGCTATCTTGGGTTCTTCCAAACTGCAACTATACATTTACTTTGACGCCTTAATTGGATTATAATATCTGAGGGCTCCCTTGTATGTTCAAAGGCCAATACAGACTATATGGATGTCGGATTTTGCATGTAAACATTGTTTGGCACGTAAGTTTTGGCATATCCCTTGGAGGGCCATACAAACCTGTCAGTCCTGTAAAGCATTTGAATTGTTGTCTATAAACAAAATTCTGTATTGATATTATGTTTTTGTGATTCTAGAAATGGCAAAGTGTCCCTGATGAAGACTATAATTTTTATACTCTCGAAACGCGTCGGACGGTCATTGCCATAACTGTTTACTACCAATTATGATTTTGTATGATATATGTGTTTTTGTTGTGATCAATTTTTTTTTAAAAATTTTTGTACTCTGCTTTTAAATGTATTTTTCTAATAAATTCCTTCAAATTTGTTTTGAATTGCCTTTAAAATCCCATCACTGAGGTTTAGCCTTTTTCCCTGGTTTCACCAGAGCACCATAGGTTGCCACTGGAGTCTTCCTTCACTCCTCCAAGATGACATCATGGAACTGGTGGATGTTAGAGACCTTACAGATGCTCAATAGGGTTTAGGTCTGGAGCGACCTATTCCACCAGCTCCTTGTCCACAGTCACTCCTTCCGTAGCCCCACCATCATGCACGGAAGAGTCCCCAGAATTATTCAACCACAGTGTCGATTATATGCTAATGGAGGATGCGCAGGGATTTGAAGGCTCCGATGTTGGTTCACAGGTTGAGGAAGGGAGTAACATGAGCCTAGAGAGAGGGGGTGCCACAGAAGGACAAGAAACTGGCAGTCATGTTCCCCCAGCTGCAGCATACTGCCAAGTTTGCTCCAGTGTCAAGGAGGGAGGGGATGATGAGGACACTGACTGTACTTGGGTGTCTGAGAGAAGACAGGAGAAAGAGGAGGCACAACTCCAATGAGGCAGGATGTCCTCTAGGGGGCAGCTTAAGGGCAGCCACCCTATTGCATCACACTGCAGAGCTCCACAGGTGCAGAGTGCTGCTGACTTCCCGCTCACTTTTAAAAGTTCCTTGGTGTGGGCCTTTTTCGACACGTGTGCAGAAGATCGCACCATTGCTGTTTGCAACCTATGTCTGAAGCGGATCAAGCATGGCCAGAACAGCAGCCGCTTGGGCACCACACGCTTGACCAGACATATGACGACCTGCCATGCAGTTTGTTGACAACAGCACTTGAAAGACCCACATCATAGAAAAAGGCAGACTTCTCCTTGCTCTTCATCTGGGATCGCCAACCCTACTATACTTCCAGTCCTCTCAAAAACCTGCACTGAGAGGAATGAGTATAGTAATAGGTGTCCCAAGTACTTGCAGCCAATCTGCTAGCAGTACACCACCAGTTTATATCAGCAGGCAAATCTTGCTGAACCGTTAAAAAAAAAATACTGTCTCAGCCATCCACATGCTCAGCGTCTAAATGCTAGCTTGGCCAAATTGCTAGCACTGCAACTGCTGCCTTTTCTGCTGGTAGACTCTGCCCCCTTTTATTTTCACATAAGGCATTCCAGTTCCCTACCGTCATGTGGAAGGCAATGTTTTGGCAATGTTGGACAGGGCAGCCAGTATCGAGGTTCATATTACTGCTGACTCATGGCCCAGCAGGCATTGTCAGGGACATTATCTTTATTTCATGATGCACTGGGTAACTCTGCTGGCAGCTGGGAGGGATGGGAAGCTGGGAAGGATGCAGAACAGGGTTCAGTGTTGGATCTTGTTCTGCCACCATGCCTCCAAAAAATCTGGTGATGATTCTGCCACATATCTCTGCTCCACATCCTCCTTTTCTTATTTCTCCATGGCCTCTTCTGCAGAATTGTCCTCTGAACCAGCAGTGCTCCCTAAGAGTTCAAGGGCCTACGCAAGCAGTCAGACTAAAAGATGCCATGCAGTGCTTCAGTTAGTCTGCCTAGGGGACATGAGCCACACTGGGGCAGAAATTCTGTCAGCTCTACAGCGCTAGGCTCAGAGTTGGTGACGGCAGCTTGAGCCAGGAATGGCTGTATGTGACAATGGCACCAACCTTCTCTCCGCCCTCCGACAGGGACACTTCACCCATGTTCCTTGCTTGGCACACGTCCTGAATTTTGTGGTGCAGCATTTGATGAGGTACCCAGGCTTACAGGAAATTCTGAGGCAGGCCAGAAAAGTCTGTGGCCATTTCCGGCGGTCATACAATGCCAGTGCTCGGCTGGCTAACATTCATTGGGAATTCAACCTGCACACCAACCGCTTCATTTGTGATATGCCCACCAGGTGGAACTCAACATTGGCTGCAGCGGCTGCACACACAGCAGAGGGCCATAAATGAGTACCTGAGTGAGTATGGCACCAGGAAAGGCTCAGGGGAGCTTGGCTTCTTTTTTCCAAGCCAGTGGCTACTGATTAAGGATGCACGCACTGTCCTGTCATCATTTGAGGAGGCCACAAGGATGGTGAGCAGCGACAATGCATGCATCAGTGACACTGTTCCTCTAGTCTTCCTGCTGGAGCACACGCTTCATGGAATCATGGACAGGGCACTTGAGGCAGAACAGCAAGTGGAAGAGGAGGACTTCCTTTCCTCTCAATGCCCTCTTTATGCAGATAGCATTCCTGCAGGGCCACCAAACACACAGGAAGAAGAGGAGGATTGTGTCAGCATGGATGTGGAGGATAACATGCAGCAGTATTCATGGGATGGTTTTCGGTCCCCAGAAACCCAAGGAGTTGTACGTGGCTGGGAGGAGGTAGTGCCTGACAATGTCATATTCAGTGACTCAGAATCAAATGCCTCTGCAAACTTACGCTGCATGGGCTCCCTGATTTTGTAAAGCCTGCAAAAGGACCCTAGGATTTGTGGTATCAAGGAGAGGGATCATTACTTGCTGGCAACCCTTCTTGATGCACGTTATAGGGGTAAAGTTGCAAAACTCATCCTGCCTTCACAGAGGATGAAACATCTTCAGGAGACCTTGAAGAATAGGTTGTGTAACGCCTTTCCAGAACCTGGGAGGTTATAATTTTCTGGTACTGGACAACATGTTTCTGAGGCTTCATTCGGTCAGAGGAAGAGCGGTGGAGAAGGTAGCTGGCTGACTGATGCCTTTAAACAATTTTTGAGTCCTCAGCACCAAGGGCTGATAGGTTCAAGCAACCATCGCCAGCTCTGCATTATATGATGCAGGAATGTAAGAGAACTGTCATTGCGCTCCGGGCGCACTCGTGCACATAAAGAACTCAGCAGATCGCAGATGCGCCAATGCATATGTGCAAAAGAGTGTGCTTATCTGTAGGAGCGCGTCCACGCTTTCCTTTGGTGCCAGATGGCCTATTTAAGGGGCGCACTGACTTCAGACAGATGCTGACTGATCTTCAGCTGTTCCTGTACCTGTATCATGTTATTACCTGCCTGTTACATGTTGCTGAACCTTGGCTTTCCCTGACCTTGCTGCTGGACTCACCTATACTTCTGATTATCGGTTCCTGATCCCGGCTTCCTATTTGACACTGCTCCTGCCTGATGTCTTTGTACCTTGCTGCCCGCCTGCTACCAAACCTATCCTTATGACTACGCTCCTGTCTCCTGTTTGGCTCTACTCTGCAACCCGGGTATCTGCAACTACGTTCCTGTGACCTGCTGCAACTTTCTGCCTTCCAAGAGTTGCATCCTCTGCTTCAGGCTTCCAGGGCTGCATCTGCAGGCACTCATGTTCCTCCTGTCTCTTGGCTCCTTCTGTCTCCACTCTCAGTGGGACCCGGGCCAGAGATACAAGAGAGGCTGACCTCATCATTTCAGGTTCCTACCAGGTACGTGGCAGTATCATTCAGCCATCAATGGAGTCTGAAAGGGGGGCTCATCTTTTGAGGACATTTGCCAATCAATCTCTGCACTATCCCATACAGTACAGAGTCTCCAAATCAATCTGAACCGGATGGAAGGTCAACTACTGAACCAGCTTGATGTCTCACCTGCCTCCACCTCTCTTGCTGTTGTGAGTTCTTCTGTGCAAACGAACTTTAGTCTGCTCTGTGAGACCACTACACCTCTTGAACCCAGAGTGCCGTTGCCTGAACGTTTTTCCAGAAATCACAAACAGTTTCATAACTTCCGAAATGCCTGTGAACTGTATTTTCCTTGTAACCCTGAACTTTCTCTTCAGAAGGCATTAAAGTGGGGTTCATCATTACTTTGTTACTAAATGAATCTCTTTCCTGGGCTCATCATCTTCGGGAACAACATGATCCGGCTTTGACAACTACCAACTCCTTCTTCTCTGCCTTGTCTCAGCTTTATGCTGATCCCTTCCTCCAGCAGACTGCAGAATCCACACTCGGCAGACTCCAGCAAGGCCTAAGGTCTGTCGAGGACTATGTGTCAGACTTTCGTGTTTTGAGTATAGATACTCAGTGGAATAGGGCTGCTCCCCATCATCAATTTTTTTTTCCTCAATAAATTTTTATTGAAAAGTGTTTAGGCGATACAAAGTTAAAGAAACATGTTCAACATTATTTTTACATAAAATTTAGTCATCATTATGAGATTTGGTACAATATGAGACAATGGTGCATCTTGTCTAGTAGTAAACAATTAAAGAAATAACATTGCGGCATACACAAGGGTACATGTGGTAATATCATTGGATATACGAATCTACAAATGTAAGGAACATTGCTAGATAACCGGCTATGAGTTTAGCCTGGGGGGGTTGTAGGGTGGCAGTTCCATCCGGACACCCCACAAGGGTGCTAGACTGTGTCCATGAAGAACTCCCCTCCCCCCCCCTATATGTTAATCTCTGACTTCATCTGTCCGAGTATATAACCAACGAGAGTAACATGTCATAGATGTAATATAAATTGAGTTCTAAAGATTATGTTGGGTGGATTATATAATTAAGATTTATGAGCGTCAGATAGGGTATTTCTGTCAGGTTTAAGGTTAAAGGTTTCGATAAATGCCGGAGATCTAGTCCAATCAGTCCACGGTTGCCACATGTGGATAGTTTTCATTTTGTCATGGCGTAGCGCTAGAGTTGTTTCATGTGTGAAGTGGACATAGGTAGTGTGGACTACATCTTTTAATGTGGGGGGATTTGGATCTTTCCATTTCCTGGACATACTAAGTCTGGCTGCTAGGAGTACGCGTGTTATGATATTCCTCATCGGATTGGGGTACTGTTCTATGCCTAATGAGAGTAAAGCCAGAGATGGTCTACCTCTGATGGTCAGGTGTGTGATTTCTGATAGTAGTTGAAAAATGGAGCTCCAATATTGAGTGAGTTTGGGACAATCCCAAAATATGTGTAGTAGATCTCCTTTAATTTCGCATTTCCTCCAGCATTTGTCGCCAAGATCCTTGCTAAATTTAGAGATTCTATCAGGGGTCATATACCAATGATATGTTAGTTTATATGCTAGTTCCCAAAGGGTGGAGCAGCAGGTAGCCTTATAAATTGATTTACAAGATTTTTCCCATTTGTCTATTGTGAATGATTGTCCTAGATCTTTTTCCCATCTGAGTATCTGTGTTGATGTAGTGAATGTGGTCTTGTGGTGAAGCAGGTTATAAAATAACAATATACCCTTACGGTGTGTTATAGGAGATCTAAAGTAGATCCATGCTTCTTGGGGAAGAGTACATTTCCAGGTTGTGAGTGATGTCAGGCAATGATGGGTGCGGATGTACAGGAACAGGTCAGAGGACGGGTGGTGAAATTCTTTTTGTAGTGAAAAAAATGATTTGGGTTTACCGTTGTCGATCAAATCAGAAAGGTGGATAATGCCCCTTTCTTTCCATCTTAAGTAGGAAGTCGATATTATTAGATGGTGTAAAGATTCTATAGGGATGTTTACATGGGAGGGTATAGAGTGGGTCAAAGATGTTTGTTGGAGTCTGAACCAAGCTTTAATAGTCGCCAATATCGTCGGCGATATGTGGGAAGGGATCTTCGCTCCTAGCGTAATGGCAAATAACCAAGCAGAAATATTACCATCGGGGATTGCAGATGATTCTATTTTGCCCCACAATGTGGGGAGGGGGGGTAGGAACCATTCTCTAGATTGGGTGAGAATAGAAGCTATGTAATAGTCTAAGAAATCTACATACCCTGTTCCTCCCGCTAGTCGGTGTTTAATTAGTTGAGAATGTCCGCATCTTGTTTTCTTACCCTGCCAGATAAAGTTTGATAAAAGTTGTTGTAGGGATTTGAAATATCTAAGGGGTATTGGGATGGGTATAGTACAAAATAGATAAAGTACTTAGGGTAAATGAAACATTCTGAACGCCGCTAGGGTCCCAACCATGAGAATTCAATTGACGTTAGCCTGGTAAGATCATTTTGAAGTTTGGTTCTGAGCGGTAGATAGTTTATAGTAAATAGTGATTTAGTTGATTTGGTCAGTTGTATTCTCAGGTACGATATGCTGTTTCTGCCCATATGTATGGGAACCGTTTTCTGAGTCGATCACTAGTTGAGTTGTCTATACCCAGATTTAGTATATAAGATTTAGTTTCTTTGATTTTGTAGTATGAGACATCACTGAACCAGGCGAGCGTCTTTTGTATCTCAGGCAGGGATCGTTCAGGATTAGTGATCATTAAGATCACATCATCTGCGAACAGACTAATTTTGTGTTCTATAGTTGCTAAGGGGATTCCAGATATTTTGTTGTTTGATCTAATGTTCTCGACCAAGGGTTCCATGATAAGGTTGAATATTAGTGGCGATAATGGGCAGCCTTGTCTTGTACCGTTCGATATTTGAAAAGGTACGGATAGGGTATCTGCAGAGAACCCCCGAGCAGAGGGGAGTATAAGGCCATTATTGCATTGTGTATTTGTCCTGTAAGGCCGAACTTATTCAGCACTGCAGATAGGTAACCCCAGTGGACATTATCAAATGCCTTTTCGGCATCAAGTGAAAGGAGGAGGGAGGGCATTTTAGAGGATTCTACATGGTGGATTATGTTAATCATTCGTCTAGTAGCATCAGAAGCTTGATAACCTTTGGTGAAGCCTGACTGATCTTGGTGTATTAGAGAGGGGAGTGTATCTTCGAGTCTAATGGCAATGATTTTAGCATAAATCTTTACATCCAAATTAAGCAATGAGATGGGCCTAAAATTTTTTGTAGTTGTAGGTTCCTTGCCGGGTTTGGGTAAAGTGACTACCATTGCCCTAAGCATTTCGGTAGGAAAGGAGGCAGACTGCGCATTTGAGTTGAAGGTATAGCAAAGGATGGGAGCTAGAATATGTTGGAAACATTTATAATATTCCCCTGTGAAGCCATCTGGGCCAGGGGCTTTGAATTTAGAGAGATTGTTAATCACTTTTAGAATTTCAGCAATCGTGAACGGGTCATTTAGTTCGGTGAGTTGCTGCTGGCTTATAGATGGAAGCTGTATGTTATCTAAGAAGATCTGTATCATTTCTAAGGAGGGTTGGTTGGTGGTCGGATCATTTTTAAGATTGTACAAATCTTCGTAATATGTGCTAAATGCGTTTGCTATAGAGTGTGGTTTAAGAAGCTTTTCTTTGGAGTGGGGGTGGTAAATGAAAGGGATTTTTGTTTTGTTTCTGTACCCCTTGACTCGTAAGGACATTGCCTTACCTGCTTTATTGTTTGTGGTATATGATGTAGATTTGAGTATTTTGTATGATTTTTCATATTTTGCAAGGAGGTGGGATCTCAATTCGTTTCGGAGATTGAAGAGTTTAGATGTTAGGGTAGGAGATGGGTTTGATTTGTTTAGGGATTCAGTTTTGGATATGTCAGCGGTCAGTTTATCTAGTTTCTGAATCATTTGTTTCTTAGCTCTAGCACCTATTTGAAGGAAAACACCTCTTATTACAGCTTTGTGAGCGTTCCACACCACCAGCGGGTCAGATACTGATGTTTGGTTAAGCTTGAAGAATTCTTCTAGTTGTGTTTGGATAGGCGTTAAATAACATGGTGTATTAAGAAGGTGGTTATTTACTTTCCAGATATAGGAATTGGGTTGGGGCGTATTGTCCTCAATGGTAATACTAATGGGGGCGTGATCTGACCAGGTGGTGGTGTGGATTACAGATTGCGATATTCTCTGTAGTAGCCATTTGTCAGCTAGGAAGAGATCGATTCGTGAGTAGGTGTTGTGACGCGCCGAAAGGAAGGTAAAGTCTCTATCGCTCGCATGACAACACCTCCACACGTCATATAAATCATTAGTTGTGATAAAACTTTCTAAAGGAAATGCATGACATTTGATTACTGCAGTGGAGTCCATTTTGTTGTTTGGGACTAGGTTGAAGTCTCAGCATATCAGTAAATGACCTTGTTGGAATTTCCGTGCTAAATGCAGTGTCTTCCTAAAAAAGGTCATTTGACCATGGTTGGGGGCATAAAGAGAAATTAGAGTGTATGGGATATTATTGATCGTGCATGACAAAAAAATGTATCTTCCTTCCGGGTCTGTGACACATTTATGAAGCTGAAAATTCACAGTGTCCCTAATGGCGATCATAACTCCTCGTTGTTTTTTCGGAAATGAAGTTTGGAAGATATGTGGGAATTGACGGTGATGACATTTGGGGGAGGCATCAATAGCAAAATGTGTCTCCTGGACACATAGCACGTCGCATTTGTTGGCAAGTGCTGTTTTCCATAAGGAGGAACATTTTGCTGGGTGATTTAATCCTTGCGCATTGAGGGAAAGAATGGTGATTCCCATGGTAGGTTGTTGTGCAGTGTATCAGGGAAGTCAAAACTTACAGTTATTGGGCGATGGGTTGTTCCTTAGAAGTCCGGATGATGCTGAAGGAGAAGGCTGTAGTTGATGTCTAACCGTTCAGGCGATATTAAGCGTAGACAGATTTTCCGTGTATGCCTTAGGGTTCTAACTACCTAGGCTTGATGACCAGAAAAGTAAAAAAAGTAAAAGAAAAACAAAAAAGAGAAGAACAAAAAGGTGTAATTAGATAACAAAATGAGCTCAAACACACCTTTTGTTGGACAAACAGGTTATTCAGAAAAGGCAGGTCGGGTGAGCAATTGGCCAACTTTGGGGGGAAAGTTCAGTAAGTAAAGCTAAAGGCACATTTTCAGACCGGACTTTATAAGTTGCTCAGAATAGTAGCTGGGCTAAGTAATCAGTGACATTTGTCTTTAAATTTTCCTCGATCCATCCCAAAGGAGAAAGGGTTTGGTTTCCCAGTAGGATCCGGTAGGTTGCTGGGGGGCTCTGGTATGATTCCCCATGTGTGAAGAAGTTTCAAACCGCCTTCTAGGGTTGAGATGGTGTGGGGTATGCCGTTATGGGTGGCCAGAATTGTGGCTGGATGGCGCCATTTGTAAAGTGATTTTATGGTTATTCATGGCTTTGGTGATGGTTTTTAGTTGCCTCCGCATTTGGAGAGTATATTGTGATAGATCAGCGTATAGTTGGATGTCTGAATATGGTGCTGGAAGTGGGGATATCTCCCTTGCTTTCATGAGAATTTGTTCTTTTGCTTGAAAAAAGGGATTCGCAGAAGTACATCCCTGGGCACATCCGCTTCTAGGTGGCGGGGTTTGGGCAGTCTATGTATGCGATCTATAGTGAGCTCAATTGGGGATAACTCGGGAAGCATACTGGAGAACATGGTGCTAGCGAAATTTTGTAGTTCTCTGGGTTGGACGGATTCTGGTATGCCCCTAATTTTGATGTTATTGCGTCTGGAGCAGTCCTTGAGGTCCGCGAGCTTAGCTTTGATCCAAATGGAGTCTTCCTTTTGTGTAGCGTAAGCATCTACTAGGTCATTGACAGTGTCAGTGCATTCCTCCATTTTGTGTTCCATAAACTGAACTCTGTTATCCATGTGTTTCATTTCCAGTGAAAACTGGTTAATTGGGGATGACAGGTTAGACATAATACAGGCTCTATTATACAGTAAAAGAGGAGGTGTATACCTCCTGCTCATATTACTCTGAACATACACCTGTGACCAGAAACCTAATTAACATGGGCTAATTAACTAATCCCTTTAGACAGCCTAGATGACTCAGTCATGACCTTTAGACCAGACTGGCTGTCTTGTAGCTCAGAAAACACAATCAACATTATCACAAATCAACACCGAACTCTTCTTCACACAATAGCAGAGTTAATTAACACAAACAACAATGGGGATCTAATGAATCTTAGATCCCATACTAGACTTATTTACAATACACATTCTAGCAGGCAACAGACAGACAGGTGGCTGGAATTGACATCAGCATCTCCTAACAGTATTTGTCCCAGCATTATGAATCAGAAGAGAAATACTTCAGTATTCCAAGCTTCATGACAATCCAGTATTCCAATGTTCATGACAATACTCCCCCCTGGGAAACTGTCCAACAGCCACAGTGGGACCCCGAACGGGTCAACTCGAGGATGTTGGAAAAGTAGTCTTAAGGTTCCAGGTCCGTCTGCCGGGATAACCCATCCGCATTCCCGTTTTGAGGCCCTGGCCAATATTGTATGGTGAAATTGTACGGTTGCAAAGCCAGGCTCCACCTTAGTAATCGGCCGTTCTCTCCAGCCACCCGGTTAAGCCATATCAAGGGATTGTGGTCAGTCATGACGGTAAAGGAGTGTCCATACACATAGGGCTGCAATTTCTTTAAAGCCCAGACTAAGGCCAAACACTCTTTTTCCACAGCAGCATATCCAACTTCACGGGGTAACAACTTGCAGCTGAGATACGCCACCGGGTGCTCTTTCCCGTCATCGCCAACTTGACTTAGTACGGCTCCCAGTCTGAACATGGAGGCATCTGTATGAATGACAAAGCGTTTGTTAGGGTCGGGTGCCGCCAGTATGGGAGCTTGCGTTAGGGCGGTTTTTAACTGATGAAACTCTGTCTCGCACTCCTGGGACCACAGGACCTGTCTAGGGAGAGTCTTTTTGGTCAGGTCCGTCAGGGGTTTAGCTATGTCACTATAGTGGGGTACAAACTTCCTGTAGTACCCTGCTGTCCCTAAAAATGCAAGTACCTGGGTCTTGGTTCTGGGAACTGGCCAGTTTAGGACGGCCTCGATTTTTGCAGGTTCTGGCCTCTGCTTCCCACATCCCACTCTATGTCCCAGATATTGCACCTCAGACATCCCGATATTACATTTGTCTGGCTTCAGGGTCAGGTTAGCGGCTTGGATCCTATCTAGCACTATTCCCAGGTGTCTAAGATGTTCCTCCCATGTCTGGCTATAGATTGCGATGTCATCAAGATATGCGCATGCAAAATCTTGCAGACCATCGAGGAGTTCATCTATCATCTGCTGGAAGGTAGCTGGAGCATTCTTCATCCCGACTGGCATTACCCGAAACTGGTAAAGGCCAAATGGGGTGATGAAGGCCGACTTTGGATTTGCTTCCGCTTCCAAGGGAATCTCCCAGTAGCCCTTACATAAGTCAATAGTCGTCAGATAATGTCCCTGAGCTATTTTGTCCAGCAATTCGTCCACTCAGGGCATAGGGTAGGCATCTGTCACAGTACAGTCATTCAGTCGCCTATAGTCCACACAAAATCGAGTCCTGCCATCCCGTTTTGGGACTAATACTACAGGGGAAGCCCAGGGGCTTGCCGATGGTTCGATCACCCCTAACTCGAGCATCTCCCTAATCTCCGCTCTCATCCCTTCTTGCACTGCTCCGGGAATCCTATAGGCTGGTTGTCTCAGGGGCTTCTGCCCGGGGGTCTCTACCTTATGCACAGCTATGTGAGTGTACCCAGGGAGTGCCGAGAACATCTCTTGCCGGTCCTGGAGTAATTCCCTGGCCTGTTCTCGTTCTTGGGATCCTAATCTATCTCCTAGCTGTATATCTTCCACACCCCTGGAACAGTTACTGATTTCGGGAAGCTCCAGCATCGGTAAATATTCAGAGTCCCCGGTGGCAGGCACGCATATGGCGGCTACGGCCTCAGTCCTCTCATGATAGGCCTTCATCATATTAATGTGGAACGTCCTCTTAATGTTTGTGTCTGCACAGCTGGCAACCACGTAGGTGGTATCGCACAGCTGTTTTACCACCTGATAGGGGCCCTGCCAGGAGGCCTGTAATTTATTTTGCTTCAGGGGTTTTAGTACCAGGACTTTCTGTCCGATATAAAAGGTGCGATACCAAACCTTCTGCTGACTCTGGGCCGATTGCATATTCTCATGGACTAGATCGGTAAGTTCCCGCAGGCGCTCCCTGAGTTCCAAGACATAACTAAGGATGGGGAGGCCTTCTGGATCCTCTACCCCCTCCCACTGGGCCCTCACTAAGTCTAAGGGCCCCCTAACCCTTCGCCCATACAACAGCTCAAATAGGGAAAACCCCGTGGACTCTTGGGGTACCTCTCTATAGGCGAACAGTAGATGGGGAAGATATTTCTCCCAATCCTTCCTACTCTCCATGAAGGCCCGAAGCAGCTGCTTCAGGGTCCCGTTAAATCTCTCACACAGCCCATTAGTCTGAGGGTGGTAGGGGGCGCTCTGGAGGGGTTTAATCCCACAGAGGCGCCAGAGCTGCTGCGTCAGCTCGGCTGTGAACTGGGTACCCTGATTGGACAATATCTTCTGGGGAAACCCTACCCTAGTGAATACCCGCAGTCAGGCATCTGCTACTGTATCAGCCTGGATATTGGAAAAGGGAATAGCCTCCGGGTAGCGGGTGGCATAATCCACCACCGTAAGAATATATTCTTCCCAGTGGCACTGGGGTGGGCCAGTGGGCCTATAATATCAACCGCTATGCGGCTAAAGTGTTCTCTAATGACAGGGATTGCAGCAAGGCTTTTGGGTGATCCCGTCTTCCCTGTCTTCCCTACTTTCTGACAAGTCTCACAGGTCCGGCAGTATTCTCACATCTCAGCATGTAACCTGGGCCAGAAGAACGCATGAGACAACCGACTACGGGTCTTAGCTATCCCTAAATGTCCGGCCAAGGGGATGTCGTGAGCCAGCCGCAATAGCTCCTGTCTGTATTTCTAGGGTACACCTAGCTGTTTGTGGGGACCCTGTCACTTCCTGGTACCCATTCCCTCAGTGTAACGATAAAGAAACCCTCCCTCTCACTCTATTCTGTCTTCCCCCAACCCCCCTGGATCCTTGCCCGCCCTATCCCGATAACCAGCTAATGTTGGGTCATTCTGAGTCTCTTGCCTAATGTCAGAGGGAGAATCCCAGGACACAGGGTTGTCAAGTCGGGGTAATGTAGGAGGATTTGGTCTTACCTGGGTCCCCATAGGAGTGGAGTTGCCTTGAAGTTGGCTCTGATGTCGGGTGGTGATGGCCATGGCGGCCTCTGGGGCATATGAGGGAGTAAAATGCCCCAAATCGTGCCCCAAAAGTACTTCCGCGGGTAACTCACGTAGTAATCCCACTCGCACTTGTCGCTCCCCTGAGCCCCAATCCAAGAGGACTTGGGCGGTGGATAAACGTAGCACCTTGCCCCCTGATACCCTGACTGCAACAGTCTGGCTGGTCCGGGCCGACTGGGGAATCATGTGAGGCTGGATGAGGGTAATCGTAGCCCGTGGAATCGCGGAGTCCCTGGGCCAGCTGCCCATTAACCCATACTGCCTGACGATGGTGCTGCCGATTATCTCCGGCAGCAGCTTGGATCAGCCTCAAAAAGTTTGCCACACTCTTCCTGAACATCTCGATGTTTGAGCTCGTTCTGGAAGCAATGAGCCACTGGTCTGGATGGATGAGTAGTCTCTCGGTACCTCGTGGATCGGGTAGGACAATATCGCTGCAGATTTGGTTACAGGTATAGCACTTAGGTCCGTTAGGAGGGTTGGGTCGGGTTGGGGGTCTAGAGGCAGACCACTGAGGTACTGAAGTTGGGTTAGAGGCTGGTAAACTGGGCCGAGATAGTGGATAGCGCTCGCTTTCGCCTGACCTTTGAGAGTCCAGATATTCATCAGCCAAAGTAGCTTGCTGTACAGTCTGTGGTCGCTTATCTTGCATCCAATCCCGTACTACCGGAGGGGTGTGGTTAAAGAACTGTTCTAAGAGTACTAGCTGGGTGATGTCCTCTATGGTATGAGCGTGGTTTCCCTGGAACCAGCCATTAAGGTTCCGCTGCAGACGATGTGCCCACTCCACGTATGTTACTCCACTCCACGTATGTTATGTTGGCTTGTTTCCGGGATTCTCTAAACTTAATCTGGCTTCGGGTGTAATGGCAAATTGGGCTAGCAGAGCTTCTTTTACCCGGTCATAATCTTTAGCGTCCTCGTCCTCCAGGGCCCGATACGCATCGGCTGTTCTGCCAGTCAAATTACTCGCCAGTAAGGCAACCCAATCTTGGGACAGTACATTATGTATCTGGCATAGTCTCTCAAAGTCCTGCAGGAAGCATCAGTTTCCTCCTCTCCTTCCTTAAATAGTTTGAACGCCTGAAAGGGCAACTTACGGAAAGGCGCTGTATCTTTAGGTGTTGTCTCCGATTGCCGTATTTACGCCATTCTCCGCTCATGTTGCCGCTCTAGTTCTCTCTCTTGTTGCTCATCCTGCAGCTGGATGTCTCTAATGGCATTCTGTATGGCGGTCTCTGATGGGTTAGCACCATATAATGCCAACCACTCTCGAACTCGTTGCTGAAACAAGTCCTCAACTGACCGGGGTCCCGCATCACCATCCCTCTGATCCATCTTGGCTAGCTCACTGATCAGGGTGGCCTTGTTCTTTGTCCCACCGATCCCTCCACAGCTCTCAAGTAAGTCTTTCAGTGTGGCTCTCCTGCAGGCTGCATAGCTGGCCATTCACTGTGGTGGTTTGGAGTGTCCCAGTAACTGGAGAGCAAATCCCACCGCTGCCAACCAATGTACTGAGCCCCTGCTCGCTCGGTTCCACTCTCCCGACACGCCTCTGCTGCTATAGAATCAGATTGCAGATCGCAACGTCTGATGGTTCAGTCATCTGATGCTCCGGGATTAGAACTACAACTATGTGCCCTTCGAATCCAGTTGTGATAGCTCAGAACAAACACCAGGCAGGCTGTATGTAAGTTCAAACAGGGATCTCTTTTATTGAAAGGAATACAGGCTCTTTTATACAGTAAAAGAGGAGGTGTATACCTCCTGCTCATATTACTCTGAACATACACCTGTGACCAGAAACCTAATTAACATGGGCTAATTAACTAATCCCTTTAGACAGCCTAGATGACTCAGTCATGACCTTTAGGCCAGACTGGCCGTCTTGTAGCTGAGAAAACACAATCAACATTATCACAAATCAACACTGAACTCTTCTTCACACAATAGCAGAGTTAATTAACACAAACAACAATGGGGATCTAATGACTCTTAGATCCCATACTAGACCTATTTGCAATACACATTCTAGCAGGCAACAGACAGACAGGTGCTGGAATTGACATCAGCATCTCCTAACAGTATTTGTCCCAGCATTATGAATCAGCCACTATTTCTAATATGGCAAATCCAGGGTGCCCAGAGTCTGTGTGTCCTGGGGGACCAGGAGCCGAATCCACAGTAATACCACCTCTAGGGTCCCCAGGCATACAGCTCACAAAGAGCACCGTTCCCCCAAATGCCAGGGCCCACAATGGATCGGCAAGAGACTAGCATTCAGTCCCCTTTAAAAGTCTCTCTCCCGGAAATACTTCAGTATTCCAAGGTTCATGACAGTGCCCATTAAGAATAAGGAGTAACCTGAATCCCCCCGTCGAAGTTTCTCAAGACCACCTCTGTCTTCTTCTGAATTCATCTGGCGACAACATAACAGACTTTGCCTTTACTGTGGAAAGGCTGGCCATTTCATACAGACTTGCCATGTGAAACCTTTCAAATCCGCTTCTCTGCTGCACCACATGATGCATCTCCCTGGGATGGACCAGTTACATCTCCCTCTTCCGCTCCAGCTCCAGTTACCAGAAAAGACTATTCTTGTACCTGCAATTATAGACTCCAGAGCTTGTGGTTGTTTTATGGATTCAGCATTTGTTACCTTACATCAACTATCCTTGTGCACCAAGGGGCACGGATTTGCTGTTCATCTGGCGAATGGCTCTGGTCTCAAGTCAGGGCCAGTAACTCAAGAGACTGTACCCATTCTCTGCCGAACTTCCTCAGGGCACCAGGAACTTCTCCGTCTGGAGGTGATAGCCTTGCCCATGTTTCCCATTATCCTGGGGCTACCTTGGCTCAAGGCCCATAACCTCCATATTGACTGGCTTACTGGAGATGTCTCCTTTTCATCTAAATACTTTCAGGTTCATTGTTTTCCGGAAAGGACTGTTTAACCCTGCTTCTCTCCTCAGTATCCACCCTGACCCTGAAACTATGAAATTAGTGCCCATTGCCTACCATGGATTCTTGGATGTTTTCAACAAGAAGAGCTCAGATACCCTGCCTCCCCATAGGACTTACGACTGTCCCACTGAACTTTTACGAGGCCGAGATCCCTTTCGGTCGAATTTACCCACTCTCGGAACCCAAACTAGAGGCCCTGCGCAAGTATATAGGTGAAAGCCTGGAGAAAGGGTTTATTCGGCCCTCTTCCTCACCAGCAGAGAAAAAGATCACTCTCTAAGACCTTGTATTGACTACTGGGATCTTAACAAGATAACTATCAAAAACCGGTACCCACTTCCGCTGATCCCTGAATTGTTCCAGAGGTTGCGGGGAGCACAAATATTTTCCAAACTTGATATGAGGTGTGCTTACAATTTAGTCCGGATCAAAGAGGGAGACGAATGGAAGACAGCTTTTAGGACACGCTTCAGGCATTTTGAATATTTAGTTATGCTCTTTGGCCTCTGCAATGCCCCTGCCACCTTCCAGCACCTGGTAAATTATGTTTTTCGGGACTTCCTTGATCTATTTATCCTAGTCTACCTTGATGATATCCTTATATTCTCTGATACGGAGTTACATCGCACCCACGTGAAGAAGGTCTTGAGTAGACTTCGTGAACACCACCTCTATGCCAAGGCTGAGAAGTGTGACTTCGAAAAGCAGACTATACAGTTTCTTGGACTTGTCATTTCCACTGATGGTATTTCCATGGATCCCCAGAAGGTCGCTGCAGTCCTGGAATGGCCAGCCCCTATGGACAGAAAAGCTGTACAAAGGTTCATGGGATTGCTGATGGCATTTCCATGGATCCCCAGAAGGTCGCTGCAGTTCTGGAATGGCCAGCCCCTACGGACAGAAAAGCTGTTCGTGGGATTTGCTAACTTTTATAGGAAGTTTATTAAAAACTTTTCTGGCATTATTTCCCCTATTACACAACTAACCAAACAGCATGTACCCTTCCAATGGGTCCCTGAAGCACAAGCATCTTTTGAACAGTTAAAGACCTTGTTCACCTCGGCTCCCATTCTGAAGCATCCCAACCCGTCCTTGGCCTATGTTTTGGAGGTAGACACCTCTGAGAACGCCATAGGGGCTATTTTATCTCAGCGACAGGGCCCTAAATCTTTACTAAATCCCGTAGCCTTCTTTTCCAAGAAACTGAATCCTTCTGAGAGGAACTATGATGTTGGAGATCGGGAATTGTTGGCCATTAAAGCTGCACTTGAGGAATGGCGTTACATGTTGGAGGGAGCCTCTCACCCTATCCTCCTCTTCACCGACCACAAGAACTTGGAATATTTGAGAACAGCCAAGAGACTAAGACCTCGGCAGGCAAGATGGGCATGGTTTTTCTCTCGCTTCATCTTCCACTATTTACTAACCCCCAAGGCCCAATTTTTCTGCACCTGTTTGACTAGGGCATGTAATTTAAATTTTTAAAATAAGGCCCAATTTTTCTGCAGTGTATATAGTGCAGTCCGTATAGTATATATACTGCAGTTCAGAGTATATAGTGCAGTCCGTATAGTATATATACTGCAGTTCAGTGCAGTATATATAATACAGTGCAGGGTATATAGTGCAGTGTACAGTATATAATACTGTGTATAGTGTATTGAAGTGGTTAAGGGGAACCCTATGACAGAATTAAGAAAAAAAAACAGCATGGGTTCGTCCCCTCCCCCTCCCCCAGTCCATACCAGGCTCTTCAGGTCTGACATGGATTTTAAGGGGAACTCCACACCAATTTTTTTTTTTTTTAAATTGCCATGGGGTCCCCCCCAAAATCTATACCAAACCCTTATACGAGCAAGCAGCCTGCAGGCCAGGATAGGGGGGGACGAGCAAGGGCCTCATCCCCACAACCCTGTCCTGGTGGTTGTGGGGGTCTGCGGGCGGGGGACTTATCGGAATTTGGAAGCCCCCTTTAACAAGGGGGCCCCCAGATCCCCCCCCATGTGAATTGTACCCCTACCTATTCACCAAAAAAAAGTGTCAAAAAGTAAAAACCACAATAAACAGTTTTTGACAAGTTTTTGACAAGAACACAGCATCTCTCATCATTTTGTCACATACCATGATAAGAACCCAGAGCTAATAACCGTTACAATCATAGAGCAGATACCCCAAATCTATCAACTACAACAGAAACACCAGACTGTGCCAGAGAGAATCCTACTGGATACCCCGACTCAACCCCCTCTTGCCTCTTGCTGTATGGACTCAATGAGACTTTAGAATCTTGTTAAACATATTTTGCCTTGAGAAGAGACCAGTACCTCTACCTCATCCTACACATTTTTTTCCTAGTCTATACTATTATTTTATTTTTTCTTTTCTATATTTTCTTTTATTTATTCTATTCTTATTTTATGTTTCATTTTTATTTTAATTTTTCTATGTCTATTTTCTATTTCTATCTTTACATTTTACATTTTATGTTTACTCTTAGAAGCCTTCATTTTCATTTTCATTTTTCATTTACTTTTCTATTCATTGAATTTTTCACTATTTTTTAAAATATCAATTTTTTTTTTGTTTTCTTGTATTTATTCATTTTTTTTCCTTTTAATTTTTTTTTCTATTTTCTTTTTTCTTTGCATTTCCATCTTTATTTTTATTTTCATTTTTCATTCCATATACACAATTTTTTTCAATCAACCATTCCCCATTACCATTTATCCATCGATACCCATATCCCTAGTACGATGTTCAGTACAAAAAAATGTAACATACCCATACATCTCCCACATATGAGGTACTGGCCCCCACATAGTCCTGTGAGGGATCATCCTCCTCCAGCACAGCATTCACCCACACCCATTTCAAGCATTGGGCCAGCTTACACATCTGTCAATCTCTAGCCACTCCCGTCTGTCAAACTCAAAAACCCCTTTCCCGTTCTTCCCCCATAAGCCCTTTAACCAAAAGCCCTTCTCCCCATCCCAGCCATGCTAGTAACCCACTAATGGTCCGTAGGGGCTATTTTATCTCAGGGACAAGGCCCTAAATCTTTACTACATCCCGTAGCCTTTTCCAATAAACTGAATCCTTCTGAGAGGAACTACGATATTGGAGATCGGGAATTGTTGGCCATTAAAGCTGCACTTGAGGAATAGCATTACATGTTGGAGGGAGCCTCTCACCCTATCCTCATCTTCACCGACCACAAGAACTTGGAATATTTAAGAACAGCCAAGAGACTAAGACCTCGGCAGGAAAGATGGGCATTGTTTTTCTCTTGCTTCATATTCCACATCACCTACCATCATCCTGGTTCTAAGAATGGCAAACCAGATGCGCTGTCACGCATGTTCCTTGGTCCAGTTCCGACCCTCAGAGCCACACACTATGCTGCCGGCCAAGACTTTCCTCCTTCTTCAATCAGACCTGATGTTCCAAATAAAGACAGATGTGATGGATCACCCCCCTTCTCAAGATTAACCTCTCCAATTAAAGGATGGGCTCTATTGTCACAATGAACAAATATTTGTCTAGGAACAGTTCAGAGCCTCTGTCCTCAAATGGTGCCATGATCACCCCTTGGCGGGCCATTTCGGTATCCATAAGAGTATAGACTTAATTTCCCGTTCTTTCTGCTGGCCTGACCTGATAGAGGACTGTAACAAATATATAAAATCCTGTGTGACATGCCGACACTGCAAAACCGATCGAGCCAAGATTTGGATCTACTGGAATGTCTTCCTGTGCCAAAGAAACCTTGAAGCATGATATCGATGGATTCCATTGTGGAGCTTCCCCCGTCTGAAAACGTTACCTCTATATTTGTTGTTGTTGTTGATCGTCTGACCAAAATGGCACATTTTGTACCCCTGCAAGGCACCCCTTCTGCCGCTGAGACTGCCTCCACATTTATTAAAGAAATTGTAAGACTGCATGGTATCCCCGACAACATCGTCTCTGACCGAGGGGTGCAATTCACCTCCAGATTTTGGAGAGCTCTGTGTGAAGCTTTAAACATTGGACTCTGTCTGTCCACTGCTTACCACCCTCAGACAAATGGACAGATGGGGAGGACTAAACAGACCTTGGAGCAGTACTTGCGTTGCTTCTCCTCTTTCTCACAGGATGGCTGGTCATCTCTTCTCCCACTGGTGGAGTTTGCTTATAATAACTCCATTCACTCTGCTACCAAGCAATCACCTTTTTTTTTTTTTTTTTTTTGCCAATTATGGATATCACCCTTCCTTTTTGCCTGAGTTGCCTAAAGAGTCTTCCATACCCGCTGTACAAGACAGACTGAGATTTTTCAACTCTAACAACAAATTAATCCAGGATACCATCTCTAAAGTCCAGGCGAGCAACAAAAAATTTTTTGACAAGAAGAAGAGGGGTAACTTAAATCTGGAATCAGGAGACAAGGTCTGGTTATCTACTGCAAATTTAAAACTTAGATGTCCCTCCAAGAAACTCGGTCCAAAATACTTGGGGCTTTTTCCAGTTAAAAGGAAAATCAACCCTGTGGCCTTTGAATTAATACTACCTAAGAATCTGAAAATTCATCAGGTATTCCACATCTCCCTACTAAAATCAACGGTGCCTATACCCTTTTCCCAACCGGGATCCGGAAAACCCTTCTCCACTGCTCATTGAAAGCAACGAGGAATGAATTTGAAGCTGTGCTGGATTATAAAACCAAGAGGTAAAGCCAAACACAATTCTTGATCAAATGGAAAGGTTATGGCCCAGAGGAGAATTCTTGGGAACCAGCTTCTAATGTGGATGCCCCACAAAAAGTATGAGCCTTTTTCCAGTGCCATCCAGAAAAGAAGCCCCTGAGAGGGACCCAGAGGCTGCCCATAAGGAGGGGGCAATGTAAGAGAACTGTCATGTTTCTGAGGCTTCGTTCGGTCAGGGGAAGAGCGGTGGAGAAGGTGGCTGGCTGACCAATGCCTTTAAACAATTTTTGAATCCTCATCGCCAAGGGCTGATAGGTTCAAGCAACCATCGCCAGCGTCTGCATTATATGGTGCAGGAATGTAAGAGAACTGTCATTGCGCTCCGGGCGCACTCGCGCACATAAAGAACTCAGCAGATCGCAGATGCGCCAATGCGCGTGTGTAAAGGAGTGTGCATGTCCGTAGGAGCGCATCCACGCTTTCCTTTGGTGCCAGATGGCCTATTTAAGGGGCGCACTGTCAGAAACCATGAACCAGACTGAGACAGAAGTACAGTAAAATCACACTTGTTTATTAATAAAAATAAAAAGGTAAATAGAGTAAGCGTAGTCAAAGCATAGCCAGAGTCCAGTAACCAGATCGGGTAGTCAGCCAAGCCAGAGTTCAGTAACCAGATCGGGTAATCAGCCAAGCCAGAGTTCAGTAACCAGATCAGGTAATCAGTCAGGCCAGAAGTCAGGGATCCAAGTAGAGGAACAGCAAGCAGGATAAGGAGCCAGAAGGGATGTCAGCAAAGCCAGTCTTTAAACAGGAACGCATGGTTTCCTGTTTACAAAAGATTTTATTTGGAAGACGAAAAATAAAACATGTACACAGGTGCTATGAGATTTGTACAGAATAAAGCTTTGATACAGAGAATTGCATAGGTAAAAATGAAATGTCATAATGTACAATACATTGGTGTGGTAGATAAGGGGGAAGACCAAGGGGTACAGGCATCTCTAGAAGAGTACAAAGGAAGGCCTAGTATAAGGACATTAGATTACATCATCATGTGAGGACCAAAATAACCATTTATCATTATAGATATGCATGCTATCCGAAATAGTATGATGGACTCTCTCTGAAAGTCTAAGAATTTCCATTCTGGATACAACCTGGGGCCAAGATAGGATGTGTGACTTCCAGTTAAAAGCTATCATCCATTGAACAGAGCTAATTAGAGAGTGGATTAGTCTGTTACCAGGAAGAGGAACATCTGGGACCGAGGCATAAAGGAGGCAGATTTGTGGTGAAAGGGAGATTTTTTTTTTAAGTGGTTTTTCTAATTTACTAATAACTGCGTTCCTTATCGGTTCCAGATGTTTACAGCTCCAGAAAATGTGGATGTAATTGCCTTCTATGGGGCAGCCCCTAAAACAGTCAGGGGATGTCGTGGGATAGAAGGAATAGATTTTATCTGGAGTCATATACCATCTAATAAAGAGTTTAAGGGGGGGATTCTCTGAATGCAGCAGCACAGTTACATTTGCGAAGGTTTTTGGTCATCATAGACCAAGACTCAGTGGGGAACGTGCAACCTAATTCTGTCTCCCATCTAATCATGGGGCCAGATTTTTCAGGTTGGTGAAGGTTATTGCGATAATTATAAACTTGAGAAATCAGTCCCTTATCTCTAGGGGTAGAGATGCAGATATGTTCAAAAAGTGTGTATGGTGGGTTGAGATAAAGGGAGTAGTTAGTGTGGAAGAAGTTCCTGATAAGATTATATTGGGGGAGTTCAGTCAAAGGGAGATTAAATCTAGTTTGCAATGAAGCAAAGGAAGAAAAGTTCATATTTAGTGTGCGAGACTTTAATGTTGTGAGATTATTTTTTATCCACAAGTTAAAGAGAGAATTATCAGCAAATGCCTGGGGGAGTCTAAGATCGCCCAGGTATGAAGTTAAGTTTCTGATATGAGTTTAAAGTTCTCTTTTATTCTATTCCATAATTGAATAAAGTGGGAAATAATCGTGTTGTGTTTAATTAAAGTGTGGTTTGGTTTTAGATTAGCCCATAGGACACCTTTGAGGTTTAGAGGGAGTATAGAAGAGGTCTCAAAAATTAACCAGGAAATATTAGTGGCAGGAGAGAACCATTGAGCCAGCTGAATCAGTCTGGCTGCTAAAAAATATAACCAAAGGTTGGGGAGTCCCAAACCACCACTGAGTTGAGTTCTATACATTAAGGAGTAACTGCATCTTGTTTTTTTATTATTCCAAATAAATTTATTTATTTCGCGCTGGAGAGATTCAAGTTTTGTTTTGGGTACATTAATAGGGAGGGTCCTAAAATAATAAAGCAATTTAGGGAGAATGGTCATCTTAAATGCACAGATCCTTCCGAGGAAGGAAATGTGATAGGATGACCAGGTTTTGATTAATGAGCTTATATGGGAAAAAAGGGGAGGATAGTTAGTTTTGTATAGTAAGTTATGAGAGGCTGTGATAAAAATCCCAAGATATTTGAAGGAGTGCTGAGACCACAGGAATTAAAATTTTTTTTCTAGAAGAGAAAGTAAGCTAGAGGGACAATTGACTCGTAGTATAGAGCATTAGCTAGTGTTAATGTAGAGACCGGATAGTTTGTGGAATGAGTGGAGTTCAGAGAGGAGGTTAGGAATCGAAACTAGAGGGTTTGTTAAGAATAGTAGGGCATCGTCTGCATATAGACTGAGTTTAAAGTGATGTGATTATTTTTGATATCCTTTAATGTTGTGGTTATTTCTAATAGCTATTGCAAGGGGTTCTATGGCCAGAGCAAAGAGGAGGGGGGAAAGTGGGCAGCCCTGTCTGGTGCCTCTATTGAGGGGGAAGAATTCGGAGTTACTTCCAGGGATTTTGATTCTGGTTTGGGGGAGGTGATAAAGTGCATTAATGTATAAATTTTTCTGATATGCCAAATTTGGGTAGTAGATGATTTAGGTAAGACCAACTGACACTGTCAAAGGCCTTGTGGATGTCAAGGCTAAGTAAAGGGGACGAGAATAGAGGTTGGCATCTTGGACAATGTTTGTAACTAATCTAATATTGTCAGCTATTTGTCTGCCTGGGATAAAGCCTGTTTGGTCCGTGTGGATCAGGGAAGTGATGACAGTGGCCAGTCTGTTAGCCAACATTCTGCCAGATAATTTAAGGTCATTATTAAGGACCGAAATGGGACGAAAGTTTTGGGGTAAAGTGTGGTCTTTATGAGGTTTAGGAATCAAAGATAAGTTAGCCAGCAGCATGTCCTCTGGGAAATGACCACCTGATAGGATGTGATTAAACATCTTGGTGAGGCTAGGGGACAAAAGAGAGGCAAATTTTTTATAATAGGTAGTTGTGAAGCCGTCAGGGCCTGGTGCTGTTGAGGTTTTGAGAGATTTTATTATGTCCAATATCTCAGCCTCAGTGCAGGGTTCACTTAGTGCAGAAGTTTGCTGTTGGTTAAGTTTAGGAAGTTGTAAGGAGTTTAGCCAGACTAGGTCAGAGGGTTTTGGGTGAGTTTGAGGGCCAGAGAGGAGGTTTTTGTAAAAGGAGGTGAAGATTTGGAGAACATCTTGGGGGTGAGTTACTAAATTTCCTTTTTGGTTTCGTAGTTTGTAAACGTGAGGGGGTTTAGTGTCTTGGTTTAATTTTCTGACAAACATTGCTGAGGATGAGTTGCCATGTAGTAGGAATTTGGCCTTAGAGAATCGTAATGATTTCTCAGTGTCCTCAGACAATAAAGAATTAAGAGCTTTGTGTTTGCTTTGAATAAGTTCAGTTAATTCTGGGGATATAACATTATTAAGTTTGTTATATAGCTCATGAAGATCTTTGGTCAGGCATTTAATCTCAGAGAGTTTAGCCTTATTCTTAGCTGCAGCTATGTTAATCAAGTGACCTCTAAGAACCTCTTTATGTACTGCCCAAACAGAGGTAGGGAGAACCTCCTCTGTGGAGTTTGTGTTGAAGTATTCTTCTATATGTGAGGTGATGACTTGAACAGTAGAGGGGTTTGAAAGAAGAGAATCGTTGAGGTGCCAATTAAAGGGGGTGGGGGCCATACCAATATGTGAGGTTTCAAAGGCTACAATGTTATGATCAGACCAAGGACAAGGAAGGATGCTAGCTGTGGAAGAGTTTGCTAAAAGGATGGGAGTGCAAAAAATATAGTCCAGTCTGGCATGGCAGTCGTGAGGGTGAGAATAATGAGAGTATGCTTTGATTCCTATATTATGTGCTCTCCAAGAGTCAATTAGTTGTAATTTGCTAAGGGAACGGTTAATGGATTTGCTAAACGCTTTAGAGGAGGGGACAAACCTACTTCTGTCAAGAGCTGGGTGGGCAGATAAATTAAAGTCACCTCCAATAATCATATGAGGAGAGATGTACTGACCAAGTGTGTTAAAGAAATTGTTGAAAAATGTTGATTGAGCGTCATTGGGGGTATATAGTGAAACAATTGTGACTAATTTTCTGTTAATATTGCCTTTTATTATAATAAATCTACTTTCAACATCTTTGTGGATGGTATGTGGTTCAAAAATTATATTATTTTTAATAAAAATTGCAACACCTCGTGTTTTATTGGAGAAGGTAGTGTAGTGTATTTGGTTGAGTGATTTATCAAAATATTGAGGGTGACTAGTGGAGGAGAAGTGGGTTTCTTGCATCAGAATAATGTCAGCACCCAATCTTTTGTATTGCTTAAAAGCTTTTTTCCTTTTATTGGGGGAGTTAAAGCCTTGGACATTGTGGGAAAAAAATTTAAGTACCATATTTAGAGAGAGGGGGAGTGCTAGTTGAGAAGGGGGAGGTTAGTGGGGACCACAGATGAGGATCAGGTAAAAAAAGCATAACAGAATAATAATAATCTGTAAAAGCATTAATACCGTGAAAGGAGCATAATAAAGCAATGTAATATTCTATGTTAGATAGATGTTCCATGTACCTCATGAAATGTAATCGAGCAAGAGTAGTCATTCTGAAACAATCAAAGCTGTGTAGTTGATTGAGTCTTCCAGAACATTTTTAATTAGCATAAGTTGCTGTAAGGGCTAGAAAAACAATAACTAGAACAAAGAACATAAGGGGGTTGGAGTACTGTGAGTCGTCCAACCAATTGAGGAACTCAATAGGACATATTTGTCCAGATTCTGCCGGAGGAGAGCACCGCAGCACTCCGGAAGGAAGTGAAGCCGCGGACTCCACAGGCAGATTGGGGAACAAACCAGCGACGGCGGATAGGCCAGGCAAAAATAATAGTATTTTGTATTGGTGAAAAAAAGAAAAAAAAGTGCATGGTAATAAAAATAAAAAAAAGAAAAAATTATCGACTATTCACGTCAGGCTACCAAGAGGTAGAAACAACAGTGTTAGACAGAAACAACCACTATGTAGTAGATATTGACATGGTGATATTTGGAGTAAAAAGGGGAAGCTAGAGTCAATAAGGTGATGTATGATAGGTAAGAAAAGTCTCACAGTAATTAGGAGTGATGTCTTCAGGTGGGTAGATCAGTAGATTGTGGGACATCTGCTGTCTTCGCCCCAGGAAGGGCAGATAGTTTTGGGTCAGGAGAACCTAAGGGTTAATAACCTGTGAGGGGAGAAAATTAAGGGTTATAACTGAAAAAAAAGGGTTGTTAGTGCAAGGTAGGGATGGGATTGGGACTCTGCTTCACGCCTTGGATTCCAGGAAGTCTGTAAATTTAGCGTCTTGGAGAGTGGTAGTGAGAAAAATCTTGAGGAGTTTTATATGAGAAGGTGAAGGTATGGGATAACAGAACACAGTCCATCTGGATATAAGAGGGGAAACCTCTTATTTGGTCATTTGAGGCTGGTTGAAGTGACTATGTAACACTGTCTTGAGGTGAGAGTTGTCGCCATCTTCTCTGTTCCCTGGAATTACGCCTGGTGGAGGGTGTAGACCAGATGGAAGATGATCTGGGGGTTACAGGGAGACTTTGAGAGGGTTGTGGTTCCAGCAGTCCCAGTTTGATTAGTAAATCTTTTCCTTCAATAACATTATAAACCGTATATGTCGATCCATTATGCATTATAGATAGCTTAAAAGGGAAGCCCCAGCGATATTTGATTCTAGCGGTTTGAAGGATGTTGGTGACCTCTTTCATCCTGCGTCTGCGATCCAAGGTCGCAGGGGAGATGTCAGGGTAAATTTGAAGCTTTGTACCATCTAACTCGATGTTAGGCAGATTTCTAGCAGCTCTCATTATATCTTCCTTAGTGACAAAGTCTTTCATGCACAAAATCACATCTCTAGGGGGCTTGTCAGGAGTGGGTTTAGGGCGCAGTGTCCTGTGCATTCTGTCGCAGGCGAAAGCCGAGATAGGTTTGTCTGGGACTAAGTTATGAAAAAGTTTGGTGATGGCTTGATTTAAGTCAGTAATAGACTCTGGAATACCACGAATTCTAATATTGTTTCGTCTGTTTCTGTTATCTAAATCTTCGATGTGGGCTTGCATAAAGGAGAAGCTATCAGCTAGTGTCTCATAATCTTTCCTGAGATCATTATGTGCGATGGCAAGTTCGTCATGCTTGGCCTCAAGTAAATCAGTGCGCCCTCCTATAACAGCGATCTCCTGGGAAAGTGCATTTGTGGATTTGTGTATTTCTTTTTCTAGTTTGTCCACAAATCTGTCATAAATGGCAGATAAACTAGCATCCAGGTCAGCCTTAGAGAGGGGTTGATTGTACTCACAGTTTTTAGAAGCAGACTGTGTGGAAATGCTGGAGGCCGCATGGTGGCCGGCGCCATTTTGGGTCATCTTCTTAGCTGTACTTGATTTCTCCAAGCTTAATAAGAAGTTTGTTAGGTTGTGTGTGGAGCGGCGATATCGCTTTTTTTTTGTGCGCTGGCATGCACCGGGGTGTCCCGCGGGGGTGATCGAGTGAATCAGGTGGATAATATGTGGAAATAGCCCCAGGGAAATTGCCTGGCATTTCTTGTCAGACGGAGCTCAGCTCAGCAGCGTCCGTCTCGCATCGCGCCACGCATGCGCCCCAGGAGATGGTTTCCTGTGATGTGACCAGGGCGAAGGCAGAGATCAAGTGAGCTGGACAGCTTTAATTAGGCAGGACTGACAAGCAGAATCCACAACAGCTGGTTAACTGTGGAGAGAGATGGGAGCTGGCAATTAGCCGACAGCTGAGCGGCCAGCTCAGAGAAGGAATGTACGCATGTACGTCCGAGGATGAGACCCAAGAGCGTTCCTCCGAACCGTACCCCTTCCAATGCACCAGGTACTGTATGAGCCCACAGAACCTACGGGAGTCAACAATGGATTGTACTTCATACTCCTCATGGTTCTCAACCTGTATAAAGTGAGCACATGGCACAAGGTGGTAAAGCGGTTGCAGACTAAAGGTTTCAATAAGGAGACATAAAAACACATTTGAGATGCGCATACTAGGAGTAGGGATGAGCTTCGTGTTCAAGTCGAACCCATGTTCGACTCAAACATCGTGTGTTCGGTCATTCGCTGAATTACAAACAATATGGTCAGTTCGAGTGGCGCGTCACAGCCCATAATTCACGGCGGCATCGCAGTGCATTGCTGACTGATGATTGGCCAAGCATGCACTATGACCCGCATGCTTGGCCAATCACAGCGCTGTGTGTACAGAGAGCCGTAATTGGCCAAAGCCAAGGAGGCTTTGGCCAATTATGGCTCAGGGGGTTTAGTACACGCCCCACACTATATAAGGGCGCCTGCACGTTGGCCCTGTGTAGTGTGTTCTGGCGTTGAGACAGAGATAGAGAGAGACAGTGTCATTTGATTTACGTTAGAGTAGGCAGGTTGAGTCAGTTAGCTGCAGTTACAGTGTATTGTGTATATATATGTATATATGCATCCCAGGTGTTATTTATATATATATATATATATATATATATATATATATATACATACACACACACTATATAATATATATATATATATATACACACATATATTGTATTCAGTTCAGCTAGATGCTGTTCTTCTCTTCCTAATATACTGACAGGCAGGCAGGTGTTTTTACAGTATTTCCAGTTACTGTACTGTGTACCCTAAACAGTCTCACCTACAGTATAGCTACCTGCAGCTAGGTGCTTGTGCAGGCTCTTTGAAGTATTTCCAGTTACTGTACTGTGTACCCTGCACAGTCTCACCTACAGTATAGCTACCTGCAGCCAGGTGCTTGTGTAGGCTCTTGACGTATTTCCAGTTACTGCACTGTGTACCCTGCACAGCTGCACCTACAGTATAGCTACCTGCAGCCAGGTGCTTGTGTAGGCTCTTGACATATTTCAAGTTACTGTACTGTGTACCCTGCACAGTTGCACCTACAGTATAGCTACCTGCAGCCAGGTGCTTGTGTAGGCTCTTTGAAGTATTTCTAGTTACTGTACTGTGTACCCTGCACAGTCTCACCTACAGTATAGCTACCTGCAGCCAGGTGCTTGTGTAGGCTCTTTGAAGTATTTCCAGTTACTGTACTGTGTACCCCACACAGTCTCACCTACAGTATAGCTACCTGAAGCCAGGTGCTTGTGTAGGCTCTTGACGTATTTCCAGTTACTGTACTGTGTACCCTGCACAGTTGCACCTACAGTATAGCTACCTGAAGACAACTGCAGGTGTTATCATACTAATACTACAGGCAGGCAGTTGATTCTGCTAGCTGCAGTGTATATATATATATATATATATATATATATATATATATATATACACACACACATATACATCCCAGTTTTGTGAGGCTCACTGCAGGCCAATAGTATGTCTGGAAGACCAACAAGGAGAGGCAGACAGTCACAAGCCAATTAAAGAGAGCAAGCAGGTTCTGTGTCTAGAGGCCGTGGACACGGTGCATCCTCATCAGCACGTGGCCGTGGGACACGCTTGGCCTTTTTTTCGGCAGCTGGCTGTGTTGAGCCACAACATGCTGAAGACTTGGTCGAGTGGATGACCAAGCCGTCCTCATCCTCATCCTCTCTCACCCAGGCTCAGGGTACTATGTCTGGCAAAGCAGCTGCCAATGTGGCCTCTTCTCTCGGCTCTATGGCATCAGTGATTCCTTCCCTAGCCCCACCATGTCCTCCTGAGGAGTCCCTCGAACTGTTTGACCACAGTGTTGGGTACATGCTCTAGGAGGATGCCCAGCGATTTGAAGGCTCTGATGATGGTACTGAGCTAGATGAAGGCAGTAACGTGAGCCCGGACAGAGGGGGTGCCCAAGAAGGACAGCAATCTGGCAGTCATCTTCCCCCTGCTGCAGCATACTGCCAGGTTTGCTCCAGTGATGAGGAGGGAGGGGATGATGAGGTCACTGACTCAACGTGGGTGCCTGATAGGAGAGAGGAGGAGGAGGCACATCACCAACGAGGCAGGATGCCCTCCAGGGGCCAGCCTAAGCAAAGCACACTGACTGCATCACACCGCAGAGCTCCGCATGTGCACGGCGCTGCTGTCTGCGCGTTATCCCAAAAGTTTTTTGGTGTGGGCCTTTTTTGAGACGAGTGCATCAGATCGCGCCGCTTCTATTTGCAACATATGTCTCAAGCGTATCTCGCGTGGCCAAAACATCTCCCGCTTGGGAACCACATGCTTGACCAGACATATGTTGACCTGCCATGCAGTTCATTGGCAAGCGTACCTAAAAGACCCACACCAAAGAACAAAGAGGACCTCTCCTTGCTCCTCATCAGCTGGGATCTCCAACCCCACTATACCTTCGGTCCTCTGAGACCTGCACTGAGAGGAATGAAGGTGAAGAATTAGGTGTGTCACAACCAAGTACTTGCGGGCAATCTGCTATCGGTACACGGACGTCAGATTGTACCAGGCAAATTTCCCTGCCCCAGCTGCTGCACCGCAGAAAGAAGTTCGCTCCCAGCCATCCACATGCCCAACGGTTGAATGCTAGCTTGGCAAAATTGCTAGCACTTTAACTGCTACCTTTTCAGTTGGTAGACTCTGCCCCCTTCCGTGAGTCTGTGGAATGTGCGGTTCCTCAGTTGCAGGTTCCTAAATGCCACTTTTTCTCACGGAAGGCGATTCCAGCTCTCTACCGGCAAGTGGAAGGCAATGTCTTGGACTCGCTGGACAGGGTGGTCAGGTGCATATTACCACTGACTCATGGTCCAGCAGGCATGAGCAGGGATGTTTCACGGCGTATTGGGTGACTCTGCTGGCAGCTAGGAAGGATGCAGGACAAGGTGCTGTAGGGTTGGAGGTTGTTCCACCACCATGCCTCCAAAATGCCACTACTGGTGATTCTGACACACCTTTCTCCTCCACCCCCTCCTCTTCTTCTTCCTCCATGGCCTCTTACTGTGCTTTGTCCTCGGAACCAGCGGTGCTCTGTAGGCGTTCAAGGGGCTACGCAAGTACGCAGGCCAAAAGATGCCATGCAGTGCTTGAGCTGGTGTGCTTGGGGGACAGGAGCCACACTGGGGCAGAGGTTCTGTCAGCTCTGCAGGGGCAGGTACAGAGGTGGTTGACGCCATGCCAACTTAAGGCAGGAATGGTGGTTTGCGACAATGGTACCAACCTCCTCTCTGCCCTCCGACAGGGACAACTGACTTATGTGCCCTATTTGGCTCATGTCCTTAACTTGGTGGTGCAGCGGTTCTTGGGCAGGTACCCGGGCTTACAGGATGTCCTGAGGCAGGCCAGGAAAGTCTGTGTGCATTTCCGCCAGTCATATAATGCCAGTGCTCGGCTGGCAGACCTCCAAAAGGAATTTAACCTGCCCAAGAACTGCCTAATCTGTGACATGCCCACCAGGTGGAACTCAACATTGGCCATACTGCAGCGGCTGCACATGCAGCAGAGGGCCATCAATGAGTACCTATGCGACTATGGCACCAGGACAGAGTCAGGGGAGCTTGTTTTTTTTCCCCATGCCAGTGGGCCATGATCAGGGATGCATGCACTGTCCTGTCAACATTTGAGGAGGCCACAAGGATGGTGAGCAGTAAGAGTGCATGCATCAGTGACACTGTACCCCTTGTCTACCTGTTGGAGCACACGCTGCGTGGAATATTGGACAGGGAACTTGAGGCACAACAGAGGCAGGAAGAGGAGGACTTCCTTAGCTCTCAAGGCCACCTTTATCCAGACAGTGTTCCTGCGTGCCCGCCAATCACACAGGAGGAGGAGGAGGATTTTATCAGCATGGAGGTGGAGCCTGGCACTCAGCATCAGCAGCAGTCTTTAAGGGATCATTTACAGTCTCAAGAAACCCATGGACTTGTACATGGCTGGGAGGAGGTGGCTGCGGATCATGTCGTCCTTAGTGACCCAGAGGACTCCGGACCAAATGCCTCAGCAAACCTACGCTGCATTGCCTCCTTGATCCTGCAAAGCCTGTGGAAGGATCCTCGTTAGGGATGAGCCGAACACCCCCCTGTTCGGTTCGCACCAGAACATGCGAACAGGAAAAAAGTTCGCTCGAACACGCGAACACCGTTAAAGTCTATGGGACACGAACATGAATAATCAAAAGTGCTAATTTTAAAGGCTTATATGCAAGTTATTGTCATAAAAAGTGTTTGGGGACCTGGGTCCTGCCCCAGGGGACATGGATCAATGCAAAAAAAAGTTTTAAAAACGGCCGTTTTTTCAGGAGCAGTGATTTTAATGATGCTTAAAGTCAAACAATAAAAGTGTAATATCCCTTTAAATTTCGTACCTGGGGGGTGTCTATAGTATGCCTGTAAAGGGGCGCATGTTTCCTGTGTTTAGAACAGTCTGACAGCAAAATGACATTTGGAAGGAAAAAACACATTTAAAACTACCCGCGGCTATTGCATTGCCGACAATACACATAGAAGTTCATTGATAAAAACGGCATGGGAATTCCCCCCAGGGAAACCCCGAACCAAAATTAAAAAAAAAAAAAATGACGTGGGGGGGTCCCCCTAAATTCCATACCAGGCCCTTCAGGTCTGGTATGGATATTAAGGGGAACCCCGGCCAAAATGTAAAAAAAAAATGATGTGGGGTTCCCCCTAAATTCCATACCAGACCCTTCAGGTCTGGTATGGATTTTAAGGGGAACCCCGCGCCAAAAAAAAAAAAAAAAAAAACGGCGTGGGGTCCCCCCAAAAATCCATACCAGACCCTTATCCGAGCACGCAACCTGGCAGGCCGCAGGAAAAGAGGGGGGGACGAGAGTGCGGCCCCCCCCCTCCTGAACCGTACCAGGCCACATGCCCTCAACATTGGGAGGGTGCTTTGGGGTAGCCCCCCAAAACACCTTGTCCCCATGTTGATGAGGACAAGGGCCTCATCCCCACAACCGTGGCCGGTGGTTGTGGGGGTCTGCGGGCGGGGGGCTTATCGGAATCTGGAAGCCCCCTTTAACAAGGGGACCCCCAGATCCCGGCCCCCCCCCTGTGTGAAATGGTAAGGGGGTACTTACCCCTACCATTTCACTAAAAAACTGTCAAAATAGTTAAAAATGACAAGAGACAGTTTTTGACAATTCCTTTATTTAAATGCTTCTTCTATCTTCCTTCATCTTCTTCTTCTGGTTCTTCTGACTCTTCTGGTTCTTCCTCCGGCGTTCTCGTCCAGCATCTTCTCCGCGGCGTCTTCTATCTTCTTCTCCTCTGGCCGCTCCGCACCCATGGCATGAGGGGAGGCTCCCGCTCTTCTCTTCATCTTCTTCTTCATCCTCTTCTCTTCTTCATCTTCTTCATCTTCATCTTCTCTTCTTTTCTTCTGCGGGCCGCTCCGCATCCATGCATGGAGGGAGGCTCCCGCTGTGTGACGGCGTCTCCTCGTCTGACGGTTCTTAAATAACGGGGGGCGGGGCCACCCGGTGACCCCGCCCCCCTCTGACGCACGGTGACTTGACGGGACTTCCCTGTGACGTCACGGGGAATGCCACAGGGAAGTCCCGTCATGTCCCGTGCGTCAGAGGGGGGCGGGGTCACCGGGTGGCCCCGCCCCCCGTTATTTAAGAACCGTCAGACGAGGAGACGCCGTCACACAGCGAGAGCCTCCCTCCATGCATGGATGCGGAGCGGCCCGCAGAAGAAAAGAAGAGAAGATGAAGATGAAGAAGATGAAGAAGAGAAGAGGATGAAGAAGAAGATGAAGAGAAGAGCGGGAGCCTCCCCTCATGCCATGGGTGCGGAGCGGCCCGAGGAGAAGAAGATAGAAGACGCCGCGGAGAAGATGCTGGACGAGAACGCCGGAGGAAGAACCAGAAGAGCCAGAAGAACCAGAAGAAGATGAAGGAAGATAGAAGAAGCATTTAAATAAAGGAATTGTCAAAAACTGTCTCTTGTCATTTTTAACTATTTTGACAGTTTTTTAGTGAAATGGTAGGGGTAAGTACCCCCTTACCATTTCACACAGGGGGGGGGCCAGGATCTGGGGGTCCCCTTGTTAAAGGGGGCTTCCAGATTCCGATAAGCCCCCCGCCCGCAGACCCCCACAACCACCGGCCACGGTTGTGGGGATGAGGCCCTTGTCCTCATCAACATGGGGACAAGGTGTTTTGGGCGGCTACCCCAAAGCACCCTCCCAATGTTGAGGGCATGTGGCCTGGTACGGTTCAGGAGGGGGGGGGGGCGCACTCTCGTCCCCCCCTCTTTTCCTGCGGCCTGCCAGGTTGCGTGCTCGGATAAGGGTCTGGTATGGATTTTTGGGGGAACCCCACGCCGTTTTTTTTTTTTTTTTTGGCGCGGGGTTCCCCTTAAAATCCATACCAGACCTGAAGGGTCTGGTATGGAATTTAGGGGGAACCCCACGTCATTTTTTTTTTTTTATTTTGGCTGGGGTTCCCCTTAATATCCATACCAGACCTGAAGGGCCTGGTATGGAATTTAGGGGGACCCCCCCACGTCATTTTTTTTTTTTTTAATTTTGGTTCGGGGTTTCCCTGGGGGGAATTCCCATGCCGTTTTTATCAATGAACTTCTATGTGTATTGTCGGCAATGCAATAGCCGCGGGTAGTTTTAAATGTGTTTTTTCCTTCCAAATGTCATTTTGCTGTCAGACTGTTCTAAACACAGGAAACATGCGCCCCTTTACAGGCATACTATAGACACTTAAAGGGAAATTTAAAGGGATATTACACTTTTATTGTTTGACTTTAAGCATTATTAAAATCACTGCTCCTGAAAAAACGTCCGTTTTTAAAACTTTTTTTTGCATTGATACATGTCCCCTGGGGCAGGACCCGGGTCCCCAAACACTTTTTATGACAATAACTTGCATATAAGCCTTTAAAATTAGCACTTTTGATTTCTCCCATAGACTTTTAAAGGGTGTTCCGCGGCATTCGAATTTGCCGCGAACACCCCAAATTGTTCGGTGTTCGGCGAACTTGAGAACAGCTAATGTTCGAGTCGAACATGAGTTCGACTCGAACTCGAAGCTCATCCCTAATCCTCGTATTCGTGGTATCAAGGAGAGGGATCAATACTGGCTGGCAACCCTCCTTGATCCATGTTACAAGGGTAAGGTTGTGGACCTTATCTTGCCATCGCAGAGGGAGCAGAGGATGAAACATCTTCGGGAGGCCTTGCAGAAAGGTCTGTGCAACGCATTCCCAGAGACTGGGAGGTTACAAACTCCTGTACCTGGACAACGTGTTGCTGAGGCTTCGGTCAGTCAAAAAAGGAGCGGTGGAGAAGGTGGCTGCCTGAACGATGTGCTCAGACAATTTTTTAGTCCGCAGCCCCAAGGTATGATCGGTTCCAGCAACCATCGCCAGCGTCTGTTTTACATGGTGCAGGAATACCTAGGGGCAAGATCTGACTTGGACACCTTTCCCACCGAAAATCCTCTGGGTTACTGGGTCTTGAGGATGGATCACTGGCCAGAGCTTGCACAGTATACAATTGAGCAACTGTCCTGTCCTGCATCCAGCATTCTTTCGGAATGCACATTCAGTGCTGCTGGAGGCTTTGTAAGCAATCACAGGGTGCGTCTGTCCACCGAATCGGTTGATCGACTGACCTTCATAAAAATGAATCAGTCTTGGATCACCACCAGCTACCAAGCACCTAATGCTGATATAACCGAATAATTTTTTATGAAATGTCAGATCCCTTCAAGACTGCCTATGCTGATGCTGAGTGACTATTCTGTTATGCTGAGTGATTATCCTCTTCCTCCTCAATGATCATGCTGATAGCTTGTAAGAAAATTTTTGGTTCTGGGCATCGCCACCAGTGGCTAATACCCAATTTTTCAGCCCCTGTTTAACAAGGGCATGTAATTACAATTTTTGATGCAATGTTTTGCAGGAGGGTTCGTTGCTGCGCTCAACTAGAGTATCTGTGAGGGGTTTCAGTGTTGTGGCACCAGCACCAGTGCCTAAGGCCCAATTTTTCTGCTCCTGTTCAACAGGGACATGTAATTACAATTCTTGATCTAATATTTCACAGCAGGGCCCGTTCCAGCGCCCACCAAGAGTAACTGTGAGGACTTACATTGTTGTGGCACCAGCACCAACACCATCACCAAAGGCCCAATTTTTCTGCCCCTGTTCAACAGGGGCATGCAATTACAATTCTTGATCTAATATTTCACAGCAGGGCCCTGTGAGGGCTTACAGTGTTGTGGCAACACCAACACCTAAGGCCACAATTTCTGCAGAGTAGGGATGAGCCGAACACCCCCCTGTTCGGTTCGCACCAGAACATGCGAACAGGCAAAAAATTTGTTCCAACACGTGAACACCATTAAAGTCTATGGGACAAGAACATGAATAATCAAAAGTGCTACATGGACCTGGGGGGTCCCCCTAAATTCCATACCAGGCCCTTCAGGTCTGGTATGGATATTAAGGGGAATGTCGGCCAAAATTTTTTTTTAAAAATGGCGTGGGGTCCCCCTCAAAATCTATACCAGACTGTTTAGGTCTGGTATGGATTTTAAGGGGAACCCCATGCCAAAATTTTTTTTAAAAATGGCGTGGGGTATCCTAAAAAATCCATACCAGACCCTTATCCGAGCACGCAACCTGGCAGGCCGCAGGAAAAGAGGGGGGATGAGAGAGCGCCCCCCCTCCTGAACCGTACCAGGCCACATGCCCTCAGCATTGGGAAGGTACTTTGGGGTAGCCTCCCCAAAACACCTTGTCCCCATGTTGATGGGGAGAAGGGCCTCATCCCCACAACCCTTACACGGTGGTTGTGGGGGTCTGTGGGCGGGGGGCTTATCGGAATCTGGAGGCCCCCTTTAACAAGGGGACCCCCAGATCCCGGCCCTCATTGCCTGTCCGACAATACACATAAAAGTTAATTGATAAAATTGGCATGGGAATTCCCCACAGGGAAACCCCGAACCAAAATTAAAAAAAAAAACACATGGGGGTCCCCCTAAATTCCATACCAGGCCCTTCAGGTCTGCTACGGATTTTAAGGGGAACCCCACGCCAAAATTAAAAAAAAAAAGTGGCGTGGGGTCTCCCCAAAAATCCATACCATGGCAATGAGCCATGAGTAGTTTTAAATGACTTTTTTCCTTTGAAATGTCATTTTGCTGTCAGACTGTTCTAAACACGGGAAACATGCGCCCCTTTACAGGCATACTATAGACACCCCCAGGTACAAAATTTAAAGGAATATTACACCCTTATTGTTTAACTTTAGGCATTATTAAAATCACTGCTCCTGAAAAAACGGACGTTTTTAAAACTTTTTTTGCATTGATCCATGTCCCCTGGGGCAGGACCCAGGTCCCCAAACACTTTTTATGACAATAACTTGCATAAAAGCCTTTAAAATTAGCACTTTTGATTTCTCCCATAGACTTTTAAAGGGTGTTCCGCGGCTTTCGAATTTGCCGCAAACACCCCAAATTGTTTGCTGTTCAGCGAACTGGCGAACAGCCGATGTTCGAGTCGAACATGAGTTTGACTCGAACTCAAAGCTCATCCCTACTGCAGAGTATACAGAGAAGGCCCCTAATTTAAACCATCCAACTTACAAACGACTCCTACTTGCAAACGGAAGGAAACAACAGGAAGTGAGATGAAATCTACCCCTAGGAAGGGAAATTCTCTGCTGTAAAAGTTAATATGGGAAAAACGTTTCTCCTTTCCACTGATGCTTTATCACCAATCCTTGTTTCACTAAAAACCCCAAATTTTCTAAAAACATTTGTCATTGGGACAGAAAGTGAGGTGAAATCTTCTGAAGAGGAGCACAGACAGCAAAACAAATGTCACAGGGGTGATAACCCTTCCCTATGTTTTCCAAAAAGCTTAAAATAGATTGTTTGGCTGGAGCTAAACACGTTAAAAATGTACCAGTTCACAATTACAAACAGATTCTACTTAACATTCTACTTTTTTTACGGAATTACACTATATGGCCCCTTCTTCATTTTATGTGGGTTATGTCCGAGGACGTTTAAACTTCTACATGGAGAAGATACTCCTGTGAAAGAACCTTTAGGATTCCACCTTCAGTTCGCCTTTGGGGCTCCCCCTCTATTGCCAGTGGGCAATTTAAGCCTGTTTGACTCATACAGCATATGCTTTGTGGGTCCCAACTTTCTGGTAAGCCTCCATTCACTCGGGTGGTGGTATTTGCACAATCTCATGTTCACACACATCGGATCCCCTTGAAGGCTTCCAAGACTGTATAATTGTTTTTATGTTTCTACCAGTGCTGCTAAGCTTGTTTGACCCATATGGTATACACTCATTTTGGGTCCAATATTTCTGGTACACTTTCATCTATTTTTGGGACAGTATTGTCACTAACATAGTTGTTTATTCACATGGTGACCATAACGATTCACATAAGGATGGACTTTGATTTATTCACAATGGACATTTAGTATTTAATGATATTTGTTGATATCCTATATTTATCATTTTTATCTTTTCACTTTCTGTACCATTTTTAGCGCTACACTTGTCTATATATATGGTTTATAGAAAAATTTCTATTTGCGTTGTTAGCTGCTTGCATTTTTGAGTAAGCGCATGTTTTTTTGCTTTTTTATTACTTAACAACAAACCTACAGTCCCTGTCTTGTTTGCACCTGCTGTTCAGAGTATATAGGGCCTGGTGGCCCCACGCCTTTCCTTTTTTATAATTTGGGTGCGGGGTTCCCCTTAATATCCATACAAGACCCAAATGGCCTGGTAATGGACTGGGGGTACCCATGCCGTTTGTCTCACTGATTTTCATCCATATTGCCACGAACCGACATTACATTAAAGCCGCAAGCAGTTTTAAATTACTTGTATTCCTTCAAAAATGTAATTTTGTGCAGGGACTGTTCTAAGCACGGGAAACACGCGCCACTTTACAGGCATACTATAGACACCCCCTAGGTACGATATTTAAAGGAATATTTCACTTTTTTTTTTTTACTCTAAGCATCATTAAAATCACTGCTCCTGAAAAAGGGCCATTTTTAAAACTTTTTTTTGCATTGATACATGTCCCCTGGGGCAGGACCCGGGTCCCCAAACTATTTTTAGGACAATACCATGCAAATTAGCCTTTAGAATGGAGCACAGCAGTACAGACACTCTGGGACAAAGCAGCGGTCACATGGTTTCTCAGGATGAGCATCGACCTGAGCAGCAAGAATTTTGTCACCCAAAGGAGAAGCAGGAATGGTGCGAACCGTAGCCAGAATACGATCAGGAGGAGTCATAGGAACCGGAACCGACTCCAACTTGGAATTGGAGGCGTCAGCCCTTACATTCTTACTACTGGGTAAGAATGAGACAACGTAATTGAAACTTGACAAGAAAAGAGCCCATCGCGCCTTTCTGGGAGAGAGGCGTTTAGCCTCAGACAAGAATGTGAGATTCTTATGGTCAGTAAGAATGAGAACCGGCACAGTGGTACCTTCGAGGAGATGTCTCCATTCTTTCAGGGCTAAAATGATTGCCAACAGTTCTCTGTCACCAATCTCCTAATTGCACTCGACAGGTGACAATTTCTTGGAAAAGTAGCCACAAGGATGCATAGCACTCTCACAGGTAGGACGTTGAGACAGAAGGGCACCAACACCAGTCTCAGAAGCATCAACCTCAAGGATAAAAGGTAACGTAGGATCAGGATGTGCCAACACAGGAGCAGAAACAAAGGCAGCCTTGAGACTTTCAAAGGCCTTACTGGACTCCGGAGACCAAATCTGTGGGTTCTTTCTGGTCATATCGGTCAGGGGCTTGACCAGAAACGAGAAGTTACGAATAAACTTCCGATAATAGTTGGCAAAAAACAGGAAACGCTGCAGAGGACGTAACCCCATGGGTCAAGGCCACTGTAGGACTGCCGAAAGTTTCACTGGGTCCATCGAAGAACCAGCAGTGGAAATGACATAGCCCAGGAATTTAACCTGTTCCCGATGGAACTCACACTTCTCCAGTTTACAATGTTGTGGAAAATTTTATATTAATGTATTGTCATAAGAGTCTCCCAGTGTCTGTCCTCTTGCAGCCCGCTCTAAAGAGCTGACTGGGGTAGACTGACGCTGGTTGAGATCCATTTGGTAGTGAAAAGCTCTTTGGGGATGTAGAGAAATGTTTGCGGAGTGGGGACATGTCCGCCAGCTAAGGGCGCCTGTGCGATGCACAGAACGATCGTCTGGTGGGGGTGTGTTCGCTCTGCAAAGACATTATCGGTTTAATGAGTGTGCTCTCATGTTGCCCCTGTGTGCCTGATCAACACATTTGTGGCCCAATGAGTGTACGCCTGCCAATAATCTCTCGTCCACAAAGACAGTAGAATAATCCAGGTATACATTGTTCTCTGGAACAATGTATAATAGGGATTTCTATCAACAGAAATACGGGAGTCTTTTGGGTTGTTCTGGTTGGAGACAGAGTTAATGTTTGAAAGCCATGTGGCTTCTAAAAGCATGCATGCACCCTGTCTCTGTTCAGACACACCCATAAGACTCCTGTAGTCATTGTTCATTGGTTGTTGCATTTTCCTGTGTTAAATCCTTATATGGTCATTCACATCCTGTGAGGTCACAAGCTTTGTAAGAGGTGTTTGGTTGTTGGAAGCCCAACCCTCGAGCTTTGAGACTTCCTGTTATGCTAAAAAAGAGTCAGCACACGGCTGAGCAGGCAGTGTGATCTTGGAACTGGAAACGTGAGGTTGGGTCTATTTGTGAGCATGGGGCACACACACCAGAGGAGGGGCTACATCAGAAGGAGAGACATATGATCAAAAGGTGAGATGTATTTATATCATTAGACGTAATTGTTATTATGATTAGAAAATTTGGCTGTGTGCTCTGCGTACAACCAAATTTCCATGACAAAATGGCGGGCCAAGTACTTTATGGAGCAGACAGAACCCCCCCTCCACATCGGCAAGAAAAGGGGGGGAGAACGGATCCCAGTCCATGACATCTCTTTCCAATGTGTTGGGGAGCCTCTGCTCTGCAAAAGAGATAATTTTTCGTCTTTTTAAATAATGCTGGAAGTTTGATCGTATGTCTGGTGTGTGCCTGTGTGTGTGTGTGTGCCTGTGTGTGTGTGTGATTTGTATCTCGAATCTTTGTGTAAGGAAACTGTATGTTGTATAATGAGTAAATAGAAATGTATGATCATTTGCAGCCTGCAATGTGGGTGTGACTGATGCTGTGTAACAAGTTTGTAATGCATGTGAGAAATGGATGAATTGTAATTATTACTTATGTATGGGACAAGTAGATTACATGAGTTTTGTAGAGTGTTTAATTGCCTCAAGACACAGATAGTTAGTGGATTTTGATAGTTGTATAGAAAAGCTTTTAGTTTGAAGATGGCTGCTGCATTTTTTAAGTGAGCATGCTGCCTGGGGGAGGGGCCAAGCATTTTACAATGGTGAAAGTTGGCTGCTCCCTGTGGACAATAGAAAGGTTTTGTTTTGAGATGAACAGACATGCACTGTCTGTATCTCTCAATGTCTTGTTCCTGTGAAAGCTGATGTGAACTGAGTTTGAGAAGAGATGGTATGTTTCAGCCATGTGATAGGGGGTTATGTGGCTTGGTTGTTTCATTGGATAGCATGTGTTCCTAAGTTGTGCTTTTTCTTAACTCTAACACTTTTTTAAATGTTTGTCTAAGTGTTCATTTAGTATCTCAAATGTGTAATTTTGTGGGGAGAATTTTTTGGTTTTGGCAGGAAAATGGTTTTTGTCTGCTATTTCCTTTTGTTCTTTTGTTGTTGTCTACCATGTGACTACGGTCGGCCATTTTCTATTCCTTTGTGTGTGAACTTTGAAATATTTATCCATTTTGGTATTGAATTTCAGGTTTTGGTGGGAAAATGTGCCATTTTGTTGGGGTCTGGCTTTTGTTGTGGTCACCATGTGCATCAGCGGCCATTTTGAAGACCTCTGGGCCTTCCTATAGGGGAAGTTGCTCCATTGTGTATTCCTTTGTGTGTGCAAAGCCACGTGCTTTAAGCTACAATCTGGCTTCCAGGCACCATTTTGTGAATTCTATTTTTGTACTGTTTACATACTTTTCAAGGAAGCTATTACGTTTTCTGTAATGAATATTGGTTTTGAGTGAAATCTCTACTTTGCACTGAATTTCAGTGGATAACAAGACTAGCTTTAACTAAGTTTTTGTACACAACAGTGTGTGTTAGTTTATTTTTTTAATGTTTGGGAGTTTCTCAGTGGGCAATTCATTGTTTTTAGGCTTGTATCGCTTTAGCTAAGGTTTGTTAGCCTGCAGTATCCCTCCCCTCCCTTTTCCTGTACATTGATATGTAAATAAACCAGTTTGAGGGGTTTTAGAGCTGGGCATGCAACATTTTATGTATCAACAGGAAGTTGGGGGGGGGCTTGGAGTATCACACAAGCAAATGAGATTTGTGCTTGGAAGGACAGTGGGAAAATACTGGCGTTTGAAAGTGTTTTAAATTTAATTCCAATTGTTTTAAAGAAGTTTATGTTTCTAATGAAGAAATCTCGATTTTGGCAGGATCAACAACTAAATTTCATGTGTTAATGGCGCCATTTTGTTTATGGCTGCAGTGGAAGGGAAAAGACTTTGGTTGAACTCCTTCAGCCGTCTTTTTGCAGGAGTTTCAGTTTTTGGCTTTTGTTACACTGTTGTGTGGTATTTCTGTCTCAAAACTTGTGGTTTGACTTCCCAGGGGATATGTGAGTCAAGGGGGTTTCCCTCCCATTTGCAATATGGGGGCTTATTCCACCCACTCCTGGACAAAAGTTTTTATTTGTTGATGTTAGCCATAGATTTTTCTAATGTCTTGATAGACAAAATATGAAGCTATTCAAGGCTTCCCCTCCCCCTCCCTCTTCCTATTCGGGTGTGCAACAGGAAGTTGGTGGGAGGGGCTTGGGGTCTTTTGACTTGTGTTTGGAAAGACAAAATCATTTTTATTTTTAAATTATATTAAGGTTTATACTGTAATACAGTTTTGGGTAGAGAGCAAACAGGAGGCATCCAAGTTATTGTTGTAATATCTAGGTACAGAGAGAAGCTGCAGTGTTTTGTAAAAGAAGCAGGCAAAAGTGCTCTGTGTATATTCGTCTGGCGACGCAGTGTACGGTCGTACAGCGCAATGCGCTTGTGTATGCATACATTGTGAGGGGTAGAGACATGATTCGGGGGTTGATCTGTGGTTGTTGGTGAATCATTTGGCATAGTTAATAGTTTGGTTGTTAAAAGAGTGGTACTCTGTAGTTCTGTGCCAAAAGTGTTGGGACAACAAGCCATAGAGTTGATGCCTCGTTTTAGTGTTTCTAGTTGAGTGACTAATTTGTAGTCTGTCAATCCACCGTGTAAGAAGACACCGGGCGGTGGTCTCCGAAATGGGTGCAAGGGTTTTCCCTGGATGCAGGGATAAGACGATAAGCCAATTCGAATCGCCATGGGCAATGGCAGTCCATGCAAGGGAAGGAATGCGAGTCTTCCCACAGTCAAATGGATGCACAAGAGCATGGAGTCTAGTTCTGAGGAAAAGGCCATTAAACCCCAGAAAGATTGACATAGGTGGTCCAAGGATACTATTTTGGGTATCCCTCTGGAGTTGATGTTGCGTGACTGTGGCTTCAGAAATCTGTAATGTTGAGTGAGTTGATGGATGCGTAGTACATGTTTGTGTGATTAAAAATACATAGGCCTGTTTTTGAACTTTGTGTGGCTGGTCCATGCAAAGATTTCAAAATGCTCTCCTGCCTTTCAAATTGTATTCTTTTTCTGTCGCTAAAAGAGTGAAGGCAGCATTCCATCTGGTCGTTTTTTTTTTTTTTTGTCATTTTCATTTTTGAACTGTGGAATATCTCCCCCACATTTGTATCTAAATGTTTGTCTCATTGTTTGTATGTGGTAACAAGATGTTTGAACCTACCGCGACAGCCCTCTTGTGTGTCGCGGCTGTTGTATTTTAGTAAAAAAACGTGAAAGTAAGATTTAAAGAGGGTTTAGTTATTATCGGTTTTGTGGAATGTCAGTGACAATTTACCAATGTACATGAATATTGTATTGTTTACCATTCTTTGAAGGATAGAGTAATAACTTTTGTTTATAAGTATCTTTTCAGGTCCAAAGAGTTTCTGGAAGTGTGTGTACAGGTGTATAAGAAGGTAAAAGTATCATAGGCTATTCCACTGTTTCATTCTGCACCATTCTAAACCCTACATGTCTTCCTCCAGTTTGTAATGAGGAGGAAGAAAAGGGGGGATGAGAGTGGTGAGAATGACACATTTTCAAACCAACAATACTAACCGCTCTAATTCTAACCAAGTTTGTGCCAAGACTGTCTTTCTTTGATAGAATTTGAATCAGCAAGCAGCAGTCTGGTGAAAAAGGCTCCCATCCCAGATGCTAAGAACCTTTTTATCACTGGTTCCAGGTATTACACCCCAGATGGTAAGCCACGCACAGGTTATGCAGTGACCACAGTCCCGATGTCTGGGTAATTGTCATATGAGGTTTGTTTGAAGGTCAACCAAAAACAGAATTGTACTTTCCTCATTAGCTGTCACCTACATTCTCAGCTGATGGGGTGGGTGCAATCACTGTAACATGAACTTCAAAAGGTCCACCACAGGGTTCACGAGTCCATCCTGGACACTGACACAATAACCAGTTTACATTCTTTGCAACCAGGTAACTGGGTCATTGTAAAGAAGCTTGAGGGATGAGACCACGCCAGCCACTGCAAGAAGCGGATCAACCACAAACAGTAGAGGAGTATCTTCGTTAATTTATATTTTTTGTTTAATAAATTTTAGCAAGGGAAACGATGAAAAGCATCCCAACTAGCTAAGAAAGAGAACAGGACATATGGTCGGGTATTAGTGCCCCAGCGATGAAGGCGGTACATGCTATATGTGACGCTCATATTGGTGTGAGGAGTTTTGACAGACTAGTAAAATCCAAACAGACACCTGTCAATAGAACTTAACAAAACATTTCTAGAGGGTAAAATTAGTTATAATTTTAACAATAGCTCTGGTTCTTGCCAGCTTTGGTATCGGGATAACTAGGTAGCCCACAAGTGTGCTACAACTGTAGTTTGGTATTAATGCGGATCTACAGCTTATAAGGTAATTTCCTGTAAGGCAAGAGGTCCATGTGTGCTGGTGAAACTCGTCCCAGCATCTTATGTTGCGGCTGATCGCGAGGATACGATGGCGCGAGAGAAGGTAAGAATGGCAGGGACAGCTGGAAGGGAATTGCTTGTACACGGTGGGGGCTTGAGCTTATGAAACGCTTGAACAATTTCTCATCCATAGAGGATGAGATGTTTTCATGTAACTGTTGAAGCTACAAGGAAGTTCCCACAGTCCAAGGGGGTTTCTGGGAATTCATAAGTAAAGATTGTTATATCTGGATCGGGGATAGTAGTGACAAAGTTCAGGCCCATATGGATAAGGTTTAGATCCCTGCAAGCCAAAGCCAGAGCTATAGATAGTGAAGGTTGGAATCCTTTTTAAGGGGTTGGGAATCATTGGAGATTTAATTTTTATTTTGCAGCAGATCATAGTGAAGGAAGTAGGGGTATATATACTCATGTTGTTTTTGTTTCTATTCCTTCTATATGCCAAGATGAGGTGCTCCTGTTGACTGATTGGATGCGTGACCAGAGCCTGAGCAGATGACCACATCTTCCCTGATGAGATGCCCCGAAGCCCGACCCACGTACAAGACACAGAGGATCCCAGACCGACCGGCGACTACTACAGCTCACCACGTCATCTCCAACAAAGTCTACATGTCAAGCCATGTTTTACTTTTTATGGACTAAGAAGAAGATCAGGATTCATCGAGGGATACATGGGATCATATGACAAGAGGAGGGACTGTTGTGGAAAATTTTATATTAATGTATTGTCATAAGAGTCTCCCAGTGTCTGTCTTCTTGCAGCCCGCTCTAAAGAGCTGACTGGGGTAGACTGACGCTGGTTGAGATCCGTTTGGTAGTGAAAAGCTCTTTGGGGATGTAGAGAAATGTTTGCGGAGTGGGGACGTGTCCGCCAGCTAAGGGCCCCTGTGCGATGCACAGAACGATCGTCTGGTGGGGGTGTGTTCGCTCTGCAAAGACATTATCGGTTTAACGAGTGTGCTCTCATGTTGCCCCTGTGTGCCTGATCAACACATTTGTGGCCCAATGAGTGTATGCCTGCCGATAATCTCTCGTCCACAAAGACAGTAGAATAATCCAGGTATACATTGTTCTCTGGAACAATGTATAATAGGGATTTCAATCAACGGAAATACGGGAGTCTTTTGGGTTGTTCTGGTTGGAGACAGAGTTAATGTTTGAAAGCCATGTGAGTTCTAAAAGCATGCATGCACCCTGTCTCTGCTCAGACACACCCATAAGACTCTTGTAGTCATTGTTCATTGGTTGTTGCATTTTCCTGTGTTAAATCCTTATATGGTCATTCACATCCTGTGAGGTCACAAGCTTTGTAAGAGGTGTTTGTTGGAAGCCCAACTCTCGAGCTTTGGGACTTCCTGTTATGCTAATAAAGAGTCAGCACACGGCTGAGCAGGCAGTGTGATTTTGGAACTGGAAACATGAGGTTGGGTCTATTTGTGAGCATGGGGCACACACACCAGAGGAGGGGCTACATCAGAAGGAGAGACATATGATCAAAAGGTGAGATGCATTTATATCATTAGACGAAATTGTTATTATGATTAGAAACAGGAGATTTGGCTGTGTGCTCTGCGTACAACCAAATTTCCATGACAACAATAGAGATTGTTCTCTCTTAATTTCTTAAGCACATGACAGACATCTGTGTGGTGGCTCTCCAGGGACTTGGAAAATATGAGGATATCAAGATAAACCACCACACATAACTGCAACAAATCTCGGAGGACATTGTTAATAAATTCCTGGAAAACTGCCAGGGCGTTACAAAGGCCAAAAGGCATTACGAGATACTCATAATGGCCTGTTCTGGTATTAAACGCAGTTTTCCACTCGTTGCCCTCCTTAATCCTCACGAGATTGTAAGCCCCTCTCAGATCAAGCTTAGTGAAAACCGTTGCTCCCTTGAGGCGGTCAAATAACTGTAATCAATGGGATCGGGTAGGCATTCTTAATTGTGAAATGACTGAAACCCCTATAATCAATACAAGGTCTCAGTTCACCGCTCTTCTTCTTCACAAAGAAGAAACCAGCACCAGCAGGAGACGAGGATTTGCAGATGAAAACCCGAGAAAGTGCATCTGCAACATACTCCTCCATGGCTTTATCCTCCAAGACTGACAAAGGGTAAACCCGGCCACGAGGGGGAGTGGCACCATGTTGAAAGTCATTTGCGCAATCATACGGCCGGTGTGGAGGCAAACTACTGGCTTGACCTTTGTCAAAGACATCTCTAAAATCACGGTACTCCTCTGGCAGAGAGGAGAATGAAGAGGTACACAGGACCTTGGCTACCTTCCAGAAGCATGTTTCACTGCATTGTGGTGACCAGGAGAGAACCTCAGCATGGAGCCAATCAAAAGAGGGGTTGTGCCTCTGTAACCAAGGATACAAAATAAAATAAAAGGTCTGCAGTCACCAGTGATACACCTCCATCCCTATATACATATACAAAAAAAAGAGAGTCGCCCTGGGACTTTAAATAAAGTGGTCACAGTTAGCCACTGTGTAACAAGAGTAATAACAGCATAAATGTTTATTAAAATTAATGTACATACATGGATAATATAGCATATTAGCTCAGCCAATGGATTTGCACATAATGAAGAGAATAAATAAAGTTGATACAAACGTTATACAATACAGTATATACAAATGCACGCATCAGAAAACCCGACGCGCGTTTCGCCAGATTATTGCTCGCTCATCAGGGGTGGATGCAGATGAGATGTATCTAAATAGACAAAAAAATGTGTCACAGTGGTAAACATAAGAACAATGGCAGAATGGGCCAGAGCAAAACGGCCCAATACTTACCAATGAACGAAACCAGAGTTTCCATCGCTGAACCCCCAAATGGATGGCAGCAGCCAGAGTCTGGCACGGGAGCTGAGGGGGAGAAGACGGACACAGGTACCCCCAGGAGGGATGCCAGGCAGCAGACATGGCATAGGTGAAGGTGAATGGTCCTAATTGTCTCAGTATGTAACTTGATAGATATCAGCTGTAAACATAGATGTATATGTCTCAATGATTTACATTAATTTTAATAAACATTTATACTGTTATTACTCTTGTTACTCAGTGGCTAACTGTGACCACCTCATTTAAAGTCCCAGGGCGACTCTCTTTTTTTGTATATGTATATAGGGATGGAGGTGTATCACTGGTGACTGCACACCTTTTATTTTATTTTGTTTCTATTGAACCCGGTTGGAAGACACCCATTTAGCCCAAAAACTGGCCTGCTGTCACCACCAGCCACTGTGTGTCACAAATATATTTCATATACATGTTTTAGTCTTTGACCTTGCCTCCAACAGTGGTGGTGTTCTGTGGCCTTTGTGTCCTTTGCTGTCTCCTCTGGCGGTTGGCGGTTGGCGTTTTTTTGTCTGGCATGGGAGCTGCGATATGCTAAGGGAGATTTTCGTCTCCTGCTCTTCCCCCTCCTCATCCTATAGATTTTGTGGAGGGGCCACCGGCATATCGGCATCATGCTCCAACTGCTGTATATACTGTATTGTATAACGTTTGTATCAGCTTTATTTTTTCTCTTCATTATGTGCAAATTCATTGGCTGAGCTAATGTGCTATATTATCCATGTATGTACATAATCACTTGGAATTGGATTATCTCATGGTGAAGAGTCCCTTCGGCCATGGACAACGGAACCATCTCATGAGTCACATGGGCAGGCTGTAGAGGTCTCCAATCAAAAGCCTCAATGGCAAGTGGAGTGTCATGCAGCTGCAGTGGAATCGAGTGCTTTGATACAAAGGCAGCATCAATGAAAAGGCCTGCAGCCCCAGAGTCGATTAGAGCCTGTATCTCGATAGACAACTTAGCCCAAGAAAGGGTGACCGAAACCAAGGGCTTATCCTTCTGGATAACTGGGGATGACACACCGCCACCTAAGGTCTGTCCATGACAGGACCTCAAGGTTTAGGTGTTCCCAGGACGGGTAGGACAAGACTTCAAAAAGTGACCTGCCTGGCCACAATAAAGGCACAATCTCTCCCTCCTTCTAAAGGCTCTCTCATCCGCAGAGAGATACGTGAAGCCCAAGTGCATGGGTTCATCTTCACTGACTGACTTGGTACCAGGAGACATGGGAGGTGAGGGAGGCACAGGTGGGACTGCAAAGCTTAGAGGCAAATGTATAGGAGGCTTCCGCAGGCGCTCCTTAAAAGAAAGTCTTTCTCTGAGTCTGGAGTCAATGAGGATGGCAAACGAGATCAAGCTCTCCAGCTCAGTGGGTATATCTTGGGCTGCTATCTCATCCTTGATGGAATCCGAGAGACCATAAGAAAAGGCAGCCATAAGGTTCTTTTAACAAATCAAGTTTATGTTGGCTATTCTTCTAATTCTGTACGAGATTTTATAATTTGCTATGTTATAAGGTGCAGAGTTTCACCCTTGGGGATCGGTGCAGTCTCTCCGTTGCGAATCAGTGGCTCCGGGGAGGCGGCTCTTGATCTTTAATGGTTAGGGCATTTTCTACATAAGTATCAACCAGGTCTAGACCAGGACACAGTGTGATCCCGTCAGGGGTGTCTGGTCAGTCCATAGTTCTATGCGCCCTATGAGGCTTTAGATCCAATTTTGCTGACGTTAACAATATGTTTCATTTCTCGTTTTATGTGGAGCATACATAAAGTTTTGGATGTAAAGAGATATTAATGTAAACTGAACTTTGTCTTTTGAAGGATATATTCTGTACTGTGAGTTATCTCAATAAATATGTTAAAAACTCAAAAAAAAAACTCAAAAAAAAAAAAAAAAAGAAAAGGCAGCCATGAGGGCCTCATTGTTCCAAGAAACCTCTGCTGCCAGAGTACGGAATTCAATGGCATAGTTGGCAACAGTTCTCGTACTTTGTTTGATGGACATGAGGCACTTGGCAGCAGAAGCAGAGCACGCGGGAACATCAAATACCCTTTTAAAGGAGGCCACAAACTCAGGGTAACTCAAGACAACAGGTTTTTGCATCTCTCATAGAGGGTTTGCCCAGGCCAAGGCTCTCTCAGAAAGCAAAGATATCACAAACCCTACTTTGCTTCTGTCCGTGGGAAACGCCTGGGGCAGCATCTCAAAGTATATCTCAACTTGGTTGAGAAACCCTCTGCATTGAACTGGATCACCCCCAAATCGATGAGGAAGCGGGGCAGAACAAGACATACCTCTTATAGAGGTAATACTCAAGGCGGGTGCCTGCACAGAGACTGGCGCAGCAGCAGGGACGGCCTGCAACTCAGGTTGTACCGGAGCAGCCACAGTGGAGGATTCCAGGTGAGCCGTGCGACTCAGGAGCGTTTGTAACACCATGGTAAACTGATCCATGTGGTGATCTTGCTCATCCAATCTGAAAAAAATATTACCAACAAGTGGATTGACTGTATCTTCTGAATTCATGGCCTTCGACTACTGTCAGAAACCATGAACCAGACCGAGACAGAAGTACAATAAAATCACACTTGTTTATTTATAAAAATAAAAAGGTAAATAGAGTAAGCGTAGTCAAAGCATAGCCAGAGTCCAGTAACCAGATCGGGTAGTCAGCCAAGCCAGAGTTCAGTAACCAGATCGAGTAATCAGCCAGGCCAGAATTCAGGGATCCAAGTAGAGGAACAGCAAGCAGGATAAGGAGCCAGAAGGGATGTCAGCAAAGCCAGTCTTTAAACAGGAATGCAGGAGATGGTTTCTTGTGATGTGACCAAGGCGAAGGCAGAGATCAAGTGAGCTGGATGGCTTTAAGTAGGCAGGACTGACTAGCAGAATCAACAACAACTGGGTAACTGTGGAGAGGAATGGGAGCAGGCAATTAGCCGACAGCTGAGCGGCCAGCTCAGAGAAGGAAGGGCTAAGTCCAGCCCTGACACGCACTGACTTTAGACAGATGCTGACTGATCTTCAGCTGTTCCTGTACCTGTATCCTGTTGTTACCTGCCTGTTACCTGTTGCTGAACCTTGGCTTTCCCTGACCTTGCTGCTGGACTCTCCTATACTTCTGATTATCGGTTCCTGATCCCAACTTCCTACTTGACCCTGCTCCTGCCAGATGTCTTTGTACCTTGCTGTCTGCCTGCTACCGAACCTAGCTATCCTTGTGACTATGTTCCTGTCTCCTGTTTGGCTCTACTCTGTAACCTGGGTATCTGCAACTACGTTCCTGCGACCTGCTGCGACTTTCTGCCTTCCAAGAATCGCATCCTCTGCTTCAGGCTTCCAGGGCTACATTTGCAGGCACTTGTGTTCCTCCTGTCCCTTGGTTCCTTCTGTCTCCACCCTCAGCGGGACCCGGGCCGGAGATACAAGGGAGGCTGACCTCGTCATTTCAGACTCCGACCAGGAGTCTTGGAGACTTGGAGACCTTTCCAACAGAGCATCCACTGGGTTACTGGGTCTTGAGGATGGACCACTGACCATAACTTGCTCAATATGCAATCGAGCTACTGGCCTGTCTTGCATCCAGCGTGCTTTCTGAATGGACATTCAGTTCTGCTGAAGGATTTGTAACGGATCAAAGAGTGTGCCTGTCCACAGACTCCATTGATAGGCTCACATTTATAAAAATGAATCAATCCTGGATAAGCAGCTATCAGGCCCCTGATGCTGATTTAACTAATTGAATTTGCTAGGGATCTGGGATCCCTTGAAGACTGCCTATGCTGCCTATCCTATTTATCCTGAATCTTGATGATGCTAGCTTCCAATATATATATAATATTTTTGGTTTAGGGCACCACCAACACCCAAGGCCCAGTTTTTCTGCCCCTGTTTAACAGGGGCATTCAATTTCAATTTTTAAAATAATTGTTTACAGCAGGGCCCGTTCTTGTTACAGTGTTAAGGGGTTACAGTGTTCTGGCACCACCAACACCCAAAGCCCAATTTTTCTGGGGCATGTAATTACAATTTTTGAAATAATATTTAACAGCAGGGCCCATTCCTGCGCCCAACAAGAGTAACTTTGAGGAGGAGTTACAATGTTCAGGCACCACTAACACCCAAGGCCCAATCTTTGTGCACCTGTTTGACTAGGGCATGTAATTTCAATTTTTAAAATAAGGCCCAATTTTTCTGCAGCGTACATAGTGCAGTCCGTATAGTATATATACTGCACTTCAGTGCAGTATAAATAATACAGTGCAGTGTACAGTATAGAATACAGTGTAGTGTGTATTGAAGTAGTTAAGGAGAACCCTATGACAGAATTAAGAAAAAAGCAGCATGGGTTCCCCCCCAGTCCATACCAGGCCCTTCAGGTCTGGCATGGATTCTAAGGGGAACTCCAGATAAGGGGGAGTGGTGCTAGGTTGGTCTAAGGGGTAGGGTGAACCCGCATCCCATATGTAACAAGCTAAATGGAAATTTGATCCTCTTGCGGGACTTTAAAGGGAACACCTACTCACAAGTAGTAAGGAGTATGAGAATTGTAGGATTGAGATGAATTTGGTGTTTTATTAGTGGTATAGGTCTGAATAGGTCTATAGTACATAGGGTGAATATATACAGGATACAGCATGCATGTGCCCAGTACACATGGAACACATATGCGGGGAATACCCGACACGTTTCGAGATATACTCTTCCTTAGGGGTATCTGATTGGAGTCAGCATACAAAAGATATGTCAATAAATTGAAAAGACAATTGTAAACCAATTGTAAAGAAAAATATCATATGGTCAAATATAAGCATAAATATATAGAGAAAACTGTTGTGATACAAATATGTAACATACATGGAGAGATACAGTGAGGTACTGACCATATAGTATTGCTTGGGGGGCATGTGTCTAGTACTGCAGCCATTAAAAACTCTCAAAGGGAGAGGGTTGTGGGGGGGACATAACACCACTGAACATACAGGTATGGCCTGCCCCTCATCCACACCCCACAGGGCTCGTGTGTCCACTTGCAACAGAAACGCCAGGCGGGTTCCCCAACAGAGGGCGTCAGAGGGCCACCAATGAAAGGATGTTTCTTAGAAGGCTCAAATCTGTAGAGGAGCAAATGAGTTGTGTGTGGGGGGAGTTTATCATTTGAACGAGGCAGTAAAAGGGTTTGGGTGGAACCCCAAGAATGGTGCAACCCAACAGTGTAGGATAAAATATAATAAATACCTGGAATAGCCCGTCAGTAATGTACTGGCGAGGAGCTGTTGAGTGTGCCATGGAGAAGCCTTAGCATGGGTCCTGTGTCACAGGATGTGGCACCCCAGCCGGGTGACATCCAGGGTCGGGAGGTCCCTGGTGCAGCAGATAAGGGTATGGTTTGGTGCAGGAGGGTTATCCAGGACACTGGAGGATAAGTGCCCAGCCAGGGGTCCAGGCCAGGAGAGGCTTGGAAGGTCCAGTCTGCAAAACAGCGTGGAAATGGGTGAAAGGAAAGGGTTGTAGCAGGTGGCTGGGTGTCTGCCCTGGGGTGACATAAGACCATGTGTGTGGCTGTCTCACCTGGTGGGGTCCTGGTTCAAGAACGGTGTGAAGAGGATTGGTGTGCCGAGATGGAGGACGCCATGGGATAGGGAGATAAGCACTGCCCATTCAAATAGTAAGGCCGCGCTCACGATAGGTCGCGGGCGTGGCCAATGGGTGGAAAGGTGGACGCCCCCCGAGCCTGGGGTGCGCGCATCGGCCCCATTGGAGATCGCCGCCAGATTGTATGAGCCTCCGGGCGGCGAGGCGCAACCCCGGCGTGATGATGTGTGCCGCGCGGGGCGGGACCGAGACACGCGCCGAAGGCCCACGGCGCAGGAGTCGGAAGAGATCGGATCGTGCATGCAATCCAGAATCTTCCGGTTACAGGAATGCCGCCTGTGGCAACATAGTCGCATCAGGCAGCCCCCCTGCGCCGAGCAGGGAACAGCCCGCCTGGCAATGCATCCGGAGCGGGACGGCCATATAGAGTGGGGAGGAGGGACAGGCCAGACCGCACAGTGGGTCGGATGTCAGGAGATAAAAAACCATACCCTTGTCTGCTGCACCCTTGTCTGCTGCACCAGGGACCTCCCGACCCTGGATGTCACCCAGCTGGGGTGCCACATCCTGTGACACAGGACCCTTGCTAAGGCTGCTCCATGCCAACCTCCCCTGCACACTTAACAGCTCCTCGCCAGTACATTACTGACGGGCTATTCCAGGTATTTATTTTATTTTATCCTACACTGTTGGGTTGCACCATTCTTGGGGTTCCACCCAAACCCTTTTACTGCCTCGTTCAAATGATAAACCCCCCCTACACACACCTCTTTTGCTCCTCTACAGATTGGAGCCTTCTAAGGATCATCCTTTCATTGGTGGCCCTCTGACGCCCTCTGTTGGGGAACCCGCCTGGCGTTTCCGTTGCAAGTGGACACACGAGCCCTGTGGGGTGTGGATGAGGGGCAGGCCATACCTGTATGTTCAGTGGTGTTATGTCCCCCCCACAACCCTCTCCCTTTGAGAGTTTTTAATGGATGCAGTACTAGACACATGCCCCCCAAGCAATACTATATGGTCAGTACCTCACTGTATCTCTCCATGTATGTTACATATTTGTATCACAACAGTTTTCTCTATATATTTATGCTTATATTTGACCATATGATATTTTTCTTTACAATTGGTTTACAATTGTCTTTTCAATTTATAGACATCTCTTTTGTATGCTGACTCCAATCAAATACCCCCTGAGGAAGAGTATATTTCAAAACGCGTCAGCTACTCCCCGCATATGTGTTCCATGTGTACTGGAGTTCTATGATTGTGAAATTTTGCATATTGTATTGCCATTTTTTGTATGTGTCACGCATGCTGTATCCTGTATATATTCACCCTATGTACTATAGACCTATTCAGATCTATACCACTAATAAAACACCAAATTCATCTCAATCCTACAATTCTCATACTCCTTACTACTTGTGAGTAGGTGTTCCCTTTAAAGTCCCGCAAGAGGATCAAATTTCCATTTAGCTTGTTACATATGCGATGCGGGTTCACCCTACCCCTTAGATCATCCTAGCACCACTCCCCCTTATCTACATTTTTTTCGGGTAGCAAATACCCACGATTCCTCACCAGGTGCCCAGTTGGCCTATCCAACTATACATATCCACGTAAATATTACTTCAAATCGTGGCCCTCCCCACTGTCACCACGTCTAACTACACCCACCAAAATTGGGACAGTGCAATGTCAGGACTCTTTAGGAGTTTCACACAGAAAGAGAAAATTGAGTCTGAATTACTCTCCACTTTCTCTGAACTGAGGAAATTATTGGAGAAAAAATCCCTTAACCACTGGCACATTCATTCTTTTGAACAATACCTTTCCAACCACATCAATCCCTTTTGCCTTAGGATCCAAATCTTCACATGTTCCAACAAGATAATGTCCCTTCTTATTGATTAATACAAGACAACAATTATACAAATAGACAGAGAACTGGAACCCCTTTACACCAAACTTTCCACCCTTAAGACCCACGCCCAATACAACCAACAAGACAAAGAACTCAACGAGCATCTCGAACGGTTCAATCGTGACATTCTAATAAAAAAAGAAAACAAGTTCCTCAGGGACTCTAAGGCCTTCCAGGAACTTAAAGCTTATCACTGGAAGAGCCCCAACCCCAGAAATAGACCTTACCCCAAAACCAAATACAATACCCGGGATCCAGGTTTCTCTGATGCATCCTCAATATCATCCACTTCCTCACGCAAACCATTTAACCGCAATAAGTCAAGGAAGACCAAGAGAAACTCACAAGGTAATAGCTCCCAGGAAAAGTCACACAAAACACGCATTACAGAACCCATGCTAGGTAGACAGGATACCCCTTTACCCAACAGTACTCCCACCCCTTCTTCCAGTTTTCAATCTGAGACTAACACCCTGCTTCCCAGGATTGTATCTTCAGGTACCAAGGCACCACCACTACAAGTCCACACTGAAAATCGCAATGGTGGGCTTCCTTCGAACTCTGAACCTTTATGACACATGGATCAGGTAAGGACTGAACTCCCTCGTACCACTGACTCTACCACAGAGAACTTTAATGTCATTAATTTGTCATCTTACCCCCTATCGGATATGCAGACACAAGTCTTAGCCAAGGGTCTAAACTTTTGTCCCAACCAGGATTTAGACCAATTCGAGGTCATCAAAGACATTCAACTCTTCGCCAGAAAATTAATACTCATACAAATGTATACTAAAAAGACACCCATCAAACCCAACTTTGAGCAACATGAACTCAAAGCCTTAGACACTCTTGTCGAACTCCTAGAGGAGAATGACACACCAGACTTAATTGATCGCATCGACTTGGAGCAGCTGCTCGGTCGCTTTGATCAATCGGACTTCCCCCCTCCCCCACCATGTGTGCTCAAGAACAAATCTGACAAATTTCCCAAACTCAACACCAATTCTAATGTAGCCGCCTCTGTCAAACTTACCACCAGGGATATATGCAAAATCAAGTCCCCTGACCCCAGACAGGACAATTTGACGAGATCTAAGCGTGAAGCTCTCCGTCTACTTAAGGACCACCTCATAATAACCATTAAACCCTCCAACAAAGGAGGCAATATTGTAGTGATGGACAACGAGCAGTACATTAACATGTGCACCCTGATCCTGGACAACCAAGATTGGTATTGCAAGATACCGGCAACCAGAATCGAGAGATTCCACAGGGAATTCTACAACTTGATTGACCACGCCTACAGTGAAGGTGTTCTCAACAAGGCTGAATGGGATTTTATACGTACCCAACACCCACGTACCCCCACATTTTATTCTCTACCCAAGGTGCACAAAAGTCTCACATGCCCACCTGGTAGACCGATCATTTCGGGCAACGGTTCCCTCACCAAGCGACTCAGTCAATTGGTAGATGGGTATCTACGTCCCCACGTTCTCAGACTCCCCAGTTACATTCGGGACACACCGCATCTCCTACAAAACATCAATGGCCTCTACGTCCCCCCGAGTCATCACTCGTGGCAGTGGATGTGGAGGCCCTCTAAAGCTCCATACCTCATGACAAGGGTCCCTCCTGTGTACGACACATTCTTTCTCTCAATAGCCAGTACAACAAAAAGACCAATGAGTTTATACTGGCAGCACTTGAATTCATCCTCACTCATAACTTTTTCACATTCAACGGCTCCCACTACCTCCAGGTGCAGGGCGTTGCAATGGGGGCCTCATGTGCCCCGTTGTACGCCAACCTGTACCTGGGGGAGTGGGAGCACATGATACATGAATTGGCACACCTCGCTCCATACATGGAGAACGTCGTTATGTGGTACCGCTACATCGACAATGTTCTCCTAGTGTGGAACGGGCCCACATCCGTATTACCTGCTTTCCTCAACACACTCAATGACAACGACTTCAATCTGTCATTCACCATGACCTGTGATCCAAAGTCGATCACTTTCCTTGATGTCACCATCCATAAGGACAGTGATGGATTCCTCAGTACCAGTCTTTTCAGAAAATCCTCTGCAGGCAACTCTATACTCCATGCCAGCAGCTTTCACCCTCAGCCACTCATTGCCTCCATTCCGTACAGTCAATACCTTCGCACCAGAAGGAACTGTACCAACGAGGCAACTTTCATCAAAGAAGCCAAAACCTTACAAATACGATTACGTGCCAGGGGTTATTCCAACTCCTGCCTTAAAAAAGCCTACAAGAGGGTCTGTGCCAGAATGCGCAGCGACATACTGTACAATCACTCAACAAATAAACTCAAGTTTAAACCCATCTCCATCATTACGAGGTTTTCTAACCAACGTGCGTCTATTAGGAAAGTCATATCCAAATACTGGCACATGCTCACCATGGACTCTTCCATTGGCCCCTTTGTACCTCCCACACTGGTATTCACTTACAGGCGGGCTGGATCTCTCCGAGACCAGCTGGTCTGCAGTGAATTCAAAGGCGGGGGCAAACATGACCCTGGCAAAAATAAAGGCACCTTCACGTGTGGCGGATATAACTACTGCAGGTTCCTCAACACTTCCAAAAATATCATCTTACCCAATGGCGAACTCTTCAGACCTAGGCACTACGCCAATTGCAAAACATGCAGGGTAGTGTACTTACTTACATGTGAATGCACATGTTTTTACATAGGGAAAACCATTCAAGAGTTCTGGCGCAGGGCCTACAGGTACATCACAGTCATGCAAACCTGCAACCCTAATCTACCCCTGGGCCGTCATGTCACAAATGTACATGAGGGCATTTGTCCCAAATTTTGACTTCATTATCCTCGATCGTGTACACACGGGCATACGTGGAGGGGATATGAACAAAACACTTATGCAACTAGAACAGAAGTGGATCTTCAGACTAAGAGCCACCCAACCCCCAGGACTAAATACATGTATATCTTTCAGACTTTTTCTGGAGGGTTTTTCCTCAGGGGGCTCAGAGTGGGAACTGGACGAGATCCCCTCATAGGGCCTTTTTCTTTTCCCCTTCCCCCCCTCCGGTCAAACCTTCCCTGGCACTGACCGATCCACCTCCTACCTACAAACTTATTACACTATGTCTATATTTTATCTCTTTTAAGTTGTACATAGCTGTATATTCTATATAGAGAAATTGTTGCTCCGTGGGTTAATGCCTAATATGTTCTTTCTGGTTATGCCTAATTTTATTGATCTTTATTATCCTGTTCTCCTGATCATGCCCCCTTTCATGATGGCCATGCACCACCTTATCCTTTCTGTGTGCCCTCCTGTTTTTATCTCCTGACATCTGACCCACTGTGCGGTCTGGCCTGTCCCTCCTCCCCACTCTATATGGCCGTCCCACTCCGGATGCATCGCCGGGCTGTTCCCCGCACGGCGCAGGGGGGCCGCCTGATGCGACTACGTTGCCACAGGCGGCGTTCTTGTAACTGGAAGATTCTGGATCGTATGCCCGGGGGTTGCGCGACGCCGCCCAGAGGCTCATACACTCTGGCGGCGATCTCCAATGGGGCCGATGCGTGCGCCCCAGGCTCGGGGGGCATCCACCTTTCCACCCATTGGCCGCGCCCGCGACCTTTCGCAAGCGCAGCCTTACTATTTGAATGGGCAGTGCTTATTTCCCTATCCCATGGCGTCCTCCATCTCGACACGCCGATCCTCTTCACACCGCTCTTGAACCAGGACCCCACCAGGTGAGACAGCCACACACATGGTCTTATGTCACCCCAGGACAGACACCCAGCCACCTGCTATAACCCTTTCCTTTCACCCATTTCCACGCTGTTTTGCAGACTGGACCTTCCAAGCCTCTCCTGGCCTGGACCCCTGGCTGGGCACTTATCCTCCAGTGCCCTGCATAACCCTCCTGCACCAAACCATACCCTTGTCTGCTGCACCAGGGACCTCCCGACCCTGGATGTCACCCGGCTGGGGTGCCACATCCTGTGACACAGGACCCATGCTAAGGCTCCTCCATGCCAACCTCCCCTGCACACTCAACAACTCCTCGCCAGTACATTACTGACGGGCTATTCCAGGTATTTATTATATTTTATCCTACACTGTTGGGTTGCACCATTCTTGGGGTTCCACCCAAACCCTTTTACTGCCTCGTTCAAATGATAAACCCCCCCTACACACACCTCTTTTACTCCTCTACAGATTGGAGCCTTCTAAGGATCATCCTTTCACTGGTGGCCCTCTGACGCCCTCTGTTGGGGAACCCGCCTGGCGTTTCCGTTGCAAGTGGACACACGAGCCCTGTGGGGTGTGGATGAGGGGCAGGCCATACCTGTATGTTCAGTGGTGTTATGTCCCCCCCACAACTCTCTCCCTTCGAGAGTTTTTAATGGATGCAGTACTAGACACATGCCCCCCAAGCAATACTAAATGGTCAGTACCTCACTGTATCTCTCCATGTATGTTACATATTTGTATCACAACAGTTTTCTCTATATATTTATGCTTATATTTGACCATATGATATTTTTCTTTACAATTGGTTTACAATTGTCTTTTCAATTTATAGACATATCTTTTGTATGCTGACTCCAATCAGATACCCCTGAGGAAGAGTATATCTCGAAACGTGTCAGGTACTCACCGCATATGTGTTCCATGTGTACTGGAGTTCTATGATTGTGAAATTTTGCATATTGTATTGCCATTTTTTGTATGTGTCACGCATGCTGTATCCTGTATATATTCACCCTATGTACTATAGACCTATTCAGATCTATACCACTAATAAAACACCAAATTCATCTAAATCCTACAATTCTCATACTCCTTACTACTTGTGAGTAGGTGTTCCTTTTAAAGTCCTGCAAGAGGATCAAATTTCCATTTAGCTAAGGGGAACTCCACACCGATTTTTTTTTTTTAATTGGCGTGGGGTCCCCCCCAAAATCCATACCAAACTTATCCAAGCAAGCAGCCTGGCAGGCCAGGATAGGGGGGGCGAGGGCCTCATCCCCACAACCCTGGCCCGGTGGTTGTGGGGGTCTGCGGGTGGGGGATTTATCGGAATCTGGAAGCCCCCTTTAACAAGGGGGCCCCCAGATCCTGCCCCCCTCATGTGAATGGGTAGGGGTACATTGTACCCCTACCTATTCACCAAAAAAAAGTGTCAAAAAGTAAAAACCACAATACACAGTTTTTGACAAGTTTTTGACAAGAACACAGTTTCTCTCATCATTTTGCCACATACCATGATAAGTACCCAGAGCTAATAACCGCTACAATCATGGAGCAGATACCGAAATCCATCAACTACAACAGATACACCAGACTGTGCCAGAGGGAATCCTACTGGATATACCGACTCAACCCCCCTCATGCCATATGGACTCAATGAGACTATAGAATCTTTTGCTACCAGAAGAGACCAGTACCTCTACCTCGTCCTACACAATTTTTTCCTAGTCTATACTATTATTTTTTTTTTTCTATTCTCATATTCTATTTTTATTTTATGTTTCATTTTTATTTTCATTTTTCTATGTCTATTTTCTATTTCTATCTTTACATTTTATATTTTATGTTTACTCAATGTTTAATCAACCATTTCCTATTACCATTTATCCATCTATACCCATATCCCTAGTACAATGTTCAGTACACAAATCTAACATACCCATACATCTCCCACATATGAGGTACCGGCCCACACATAGTCCAGTGAGGGATCATCCCCCTCCAGCACAGCATTCACCCACACCCATTTCAAGCATTGGGCCAGCTTACACATCTGTCAATCTCTAGACACTCCCATCTGTCAAACTCAAAAACCCAGGCGCCAACCTGACTGCCTCAATGCTGTCTCTCAAGCCTCGGCTGACAGTCGGACATTCCTAGATCCGGTCAGTATTCCCCACTCTCTCTTCTCTCTCGTTCTCCATCAGTTCATTTTCACCACTGACATTTTTCCATATCCCCATCCCGTTCCCATCCTTCCCCCATAAGCCCTTTCACCCACAGCCCTTCTCCCCATCCCAGCCATGCTAGTAACCCACTAACGGTCCGCATCCCTCCACTCGCCAGCATAAATCCCTGGACACACTGGCGGCAGACCCTGACAGCCAGACACCGCTCCACTGACAGCTGTCATCACTGCCTGAGGAGTCTCCACACATTTCCCCCAGCCAAATCTTCGAATCCCCCACTTTCTTGTATGCATTCCATGACCTATGCCCACACACCAGCACTATGCCAGACACTTCAGCAGCTCCCATGTCCCGGCTCCTTTGGCGACTATTCTAACCGCAGGGACCACAAGCCCCCCCCATTCCTTCACTCCTTCTTTCTATCCTCCCCTGGGCCAACTGTCAGAGCCACCTATTGCCCCCTCCCCCCCCACTTGTTCATATCCATCCAAGTTTATAACCCATATCTCCCATGTGCCTCTCTCCCCGGAGATGATCAGGTCCCAGACAGACCCTATCGGGATCCTTATTCAAACAGCAGGTCAGTGTGCAACACCTCCATTTGTTTTCAGGACACCTAGGTTTCCCTACAAAAGTGGAATCTGATACTTCATTTTTATTTTTTAAGCTTTGGCTTTCTTATTTTTTAAAGTGTAAGAAATTAGAAAACAAAAACTAGGGTAGGCCATCAATAACATTTATTTTATTTTACAGAAGCTTTTATCTGAAGGTCTAGGACCCTAGGACACTTTGTTCATTTTAATTTATATTTTTTGGGTTTTATTTTATCATATGCAAAAGCTTTAAGACTCTTCATTGTGAGCCATTTACTTCTATGTTTATATTTTTTTTTTCCATATATATGTGTTTATTTTAATAATTTTTACTATTGTATATATATATATATATATATATATATATATATATATATATATATATATATATATATATATATATATTGCATACATAACAGAAATAATTTACGCTACCTAAAGGTCTGAAAACTGGAAACCCAGGCCACATCCCAAATTATAGGAGAAAAATTGGAAAGAGTGCCCCAGGGATTGTACCAAGTACGAAAGTATAGAACAAGTATAAGAAAAGAATACAAAATTGTATTATACAAACATGTATTTACATAAAATAGTTGTTATAAAAGCAAGAGCAATGGTCAATCTACAAGGATATACAGCTAAATTCTGAATCACAAGTTGGGTCTCATGGTAGGAGGCCAAACAAATCATATGAAATTCCGAAATCCCAACATGTTTCAGATTAAATTGTTAGATTCCTTCTTCAGGGGTGATTAAAGATAAGCTGTATTATCTAATAATGCAACAACAAAAAAGAAAAACATATCAAAACAATATATATATATATATATATATATATATATATATATATATATATATATATATATATATATATATATATATATATATATATATATATATTGTTTTGATATGTTTTTCTTTCTTTCAAAGTGAGTACACCCCTCACATTTTTGTAAATATTTTATTATATCTTTTCATGTGACAACACTGAAGAAATGACACTTTTCTACAATGTAAAGTAGTGAGTGTACATCTTTTATAACAGTGTAAATTTGCTGTTCCCTCAAAATAACTCACCACACAGCCATTAATGTCTAACAAAAGTGAGTACACCCCTAAGTAAAAATGTCCACATTGGGCCCAAGTAGCCATTTTCCATCCCCGGATCCATGTGACTCGTTAGTGTTACAAGGTCTCAGGTGTGAATGGGGAGCAGGTGTGTTAAATTTGGAGTTATCGCTCTCTCTCATGCTGTTCACTGGAAGTTCAACATGGCACCTCATGGCAAAGAAATCTCTGAGGATCTGAAAAAAGAATTGCTCTATATAAAGATGGCCTAGGCTATAAGAATATTGCCAAAACGCTGAAACTGAGCTGCAGCACGGTGGTCAAGACCATACAGTGGTTTAACAGGACAGGTTCCACTCAGAACAGGCCTTGCCATGGTCGACCAAAGAAGTTGAGTACACGTGCTCAGCATCATATCCATAGTTTGTCTTTGGGAAATAGATGTATGAGTGCTGCCAGCATTGCTGCAGAGGTTGAATAGGTGGGGGGTCAGCCTGTCAGTGCTCAGACCATACGCCACACACTGCATAAAATTGATCTGCATGGCTGTCATTCCAGAAGGAAGCCTCTTCTAAAGATGATGCACAAGTTTGCTGAAGACAAGCAGACTAAGGACATGGATTCCTGGAAACATGTCCTGTGGTCTGATAAAACCAAGAAAACCTTTTTTGGTTCAGATAGTGTCAAGCGTGTGTGGCGACAACCAGGTGAGGAGTACAAAGACAAGTGTGTCTTGCCTACAGTAAAGCATGGTGGTGGGAGTGTCATGGTCTGGGGCTGCATAAGTGCTGCCGGCACTGGGGGGCTACAGTTCATTGAGGGAACCATGAATGCCAACATGTACTGTGACATACTAAAGCAGTGCATGATCCCCTCCCTTCGGAGACTGGGCCACAGGGCAGTATTCCTACATGATAACGACCCCAAACACACCTCCAAGATGACCACTTCCTTGTTAAAGAAGCTGAGGGTAAAGGTGATGGACTGGCCAAGCATGTCTCCAGACCTAAACTCTATTGAATATCTGCGGGGCATCCTCAAATGGAAGGTGGAGGAGTGCAAGGTCTCTAACATCCACCAGCTCTGTGATGTCGTCATGGAGTAGTGGAAGAGGACTCCAGTGGCAACCCGTGAAGCTCTGGTGAACTCCATGCCCAGGAGGGTTAAGGCAGTGCTGAAAAATAATGATGGCCACATAAAATATTGACACTTTGGGCCCAATTTGGACATTTTCATTTAGGGGGGTACTCACTTTTGTTGCCAGCAGTTTCAACATTAATGGCTGTGTGTTGAGTTATTTTGAGGGGACAGCAAATTTACAGTGTTATACAAGCTGTACACTTACTACTTTACATTGTAGCAAAGTGTCATTTCTTCAGTGTTGTCACATGAAAAGATATTATAAAATATTTACAAAAATGTGAGGGGTGTACTCAATTTTGTGAGATACTGTATAAATAAAAGTAAACCGGAAAAATGCATTCAATTATAGTGTATAAGCAAAATCAAGGCAATGGAGTCCACGAGGATTGGTGAGACATCATGGGAACCCCTGGACATGAAAATGTGTAACATAAGTACTGTTTCTGTATAAATACATAGAATAAGCTACTGCTAATGAATGAACAAGCAGAGCAAGATATTAGTAAACAAATAGAGGAGAATTTTTAAGATTTTAAAATTAATTTAAGAAAAGACTATATGCCCGGAGGTGGTAATTAAAGTAAATAATTGGGCAGATAAGTTCAAAAATCAATTAGAAAATACAAGCCTTCTATGCCGAGTAATAAATTACTATAGCTTGCCATTATAGATATGTTCCCCCTGCAGTGATGTGGAGTCTGGCTGTGCAGCAACAAACTGACAGGATACCATGGTATTTATAGGCAAGTGGACTTTGTGGTCCACGCCTACAAATGGGGACATTGTACAATGGCAAGGATTAGGGCACGTTAGATGACTGGAGGGCTCACCCTGGTGTTGGCGAGCCTCTCTAGATCAGCTGTCAAGGCAGAATGTTCAGGGGCATATGGACTGGCCGATCCCCAGCCCAAGCGGAGTCTGGTGTCATCGCGTCGGGTGGCGAGGTGGCGTAAGATGTCGTGAGGCCTCCGACACGGGGGGAGGGCAGTGTGTCTCCAACAGAGTGGAATGACGCGCCACACATGCGAGTACCGGTGTGCTGACGCCGGTCCGTTGTGCGGATCAAAGACATTGCCCAAATGTGTGCCCCGAGATGGCAGAACATCAGGGGGCCTACCCGTGCCGGGGGATCCCAGAGCCGAGAGCAAAATGGCAAAGTTCTATGGTATTGAGTAAAACTAAATTCCTGCAACAAAGAGAGCCATAACCTTGGACATAGGTTTAGGGAGCGGAGAAGACGCAGAACCTGAAAAATAAAGAATAGAAACTATATAAACATCTGGTTTACATTCAAATACAATGATGGTAGATATGTGGCTTTTGAGCAGCACTAACATTAACAGAATGTAAATACAAGTTGTAGATACACATTGCCACTTACATGTTGTGACAATGTGCAGCCACATAATAGCAACTTCATAGGAAAAAAAATTAGGAAAAAATGTCTGGATGAGATAAACAACAGCAACAGAGTAATGAGAGAAATCAGATGGATAGAGAACAGATGGTACAGGTCATGAATGTGCAAAGAGAAAGAGGGTGCCCATACAGAATCTTAATGTGGAAACAGACATTGATGAGCACAAGGTAAATGAGAAGATTGTATATATGTAAAACATATGGAGGTATACAGTGGAGGGAATGGACAAACAAAATAATTACATATCCCTCTCAAAGCCTCCAGAAGAACAACCTTGTAAAAAGGGCTTGAAATTGAAGGCTTCATTTAGGCCTGGGGGTAGGGTGGCATTCAAGTCCAAGATCCATCTGAGCTCATGCTGCAGGAGGATCTTATTAAGATCACCTCCTCTGGAGTTCTGATGTATTCGGTCCAGCAGCAGGAATGTAACTCTGGGGAATGACCATTGTGAACCTGGGCCCCGTGTCTCCCCAGAGGGAGGTCCGGATTACTGGTTTTCATGGCTGATATATGGCAGTAGATTTTTTTCCATAATTTTTGTATAGTTTTACCTATATAATAACAGCCAAGGTCTGTGGTCTGACAATTGGCAAAATGTTTGGAGATAAAAGTCCATCCATTAGGCAACTGTACATTTTTTCTAGTATCCATGTAACGGCAGTAAGCACATGAGCCACGAGGGAAGGTGCTCATTACCTTGCATGGGTCACCACGGGTGGACCCCTTTAATTCACTTTTAACTAACATGTCACCAACCGAGGTAGCTCGTCTGAATGTGACAAGGGGAGTTGGGGGGACAAATGGTCCTATTGTTGGATCTGAGATTAAAATATGCCAGTATTTGTTTGACTTTTGAATGTTCATTGGAAAAAGTAGTAATGATTCTAGTGTAGTCATTGGGGGTGGATGTATCCTTTTTGTGAGAGAATAGCAGGTCATGTCGGTTTTTATTGGTTACCTGATTGAATAATATTAATAATAATTTGACTTCACAGAAGCTTTTATCTGAAGGTCTAGGACCCTAGGACACTTTGGTTATTTGACTTTTTGGGGTTTTATTTTATCACATGCAAAAGCTTTAAGAATCTTCGCTGTGAGCCATTTTTACTTCTATTTTTATAAATGTTTCCATATATGTGTTTATTTTAATCATTTTTACTATTGTATATTATATATATATAATAAACAATAACACATATTGCATACATACACATTTTTATTTTATCTTCTGTACAACCCTGAAGAAGGTGGAGTCCTTTGTCCCCCGAAATGCGGTGGCTTCATTCCACCATTTGTACTCCCAATAAAGCGGTTTATTTCATAATTACTGCATTTTGGGCGCTCCTTTACATTTAATTCCTTTGATCACTATGGGAGTGACAACCTGGCCACACCCTGAGGTAGCAGCCCAGACCCACAACAGGGTTCACCATCTTCACTAAACAGTCGGACATCAAACTCTCGAAAGAAACCTTTCCCACCCTACGCCTTTGACCTCCTATCTACAACCAGTGACCAATCAACAGGTGACTCGTTGTGCATCTTGCGGCATGTATGCGTTCCTTGATCATTCGATCGAGGGTGAATACTGCTGTGCAAAATGTAAGCTCATTGTTTCCCTGGGAGCCAGGAATGTACACGGCAGGTACCAGCACAGAGGCGGGTGGAGACAAAGAGGTACATGCACTAGGAAAGAGTAGATGGGTGACAGTCAGGAAGGGTAGAGGGGGAAGTGCCATGGATGCCGATCCAGGGCTGGAGCATCCCAATAAGTCCGCTCCATTGAGTGACATTGGTGAAACCAGTCAGGGACCAGCACTGCCGGAGCTGAGGGACTCTCTTAGCTGCCAGGGGAAGAACTCTTCCAGTGAGAGTGGGGGGAAGCAAAGGGAAAGGAAAGACAGATTCTGGTGGTAGGGAACTCAATTCTTAGAAGGACAGAGAGGCCAATCTGTAACAAAGACCTGAGGCGCCGAACAGTGTGTTGGCTACCGGGCGCTCAGGTTCGGCACATCACGGATCTGTTGGACAGATTACTGGGTGGGGCTGCGGAAGACCAAGCTGTCATGGTGCACGTTGGCAACAATGACAAAGTCAGAGGCAGATGGAGTGTCCTAAAGAGCGATTTTAGGGATTTGGGAGCTAAATTGAGGAAAAGGACCTCCAAGGTATTATTCTCAGGAATACTACCGATACATCGAGCCATACCAGAAAGGCAGAGGAAGATTAGGGAAGTAAACAAGTGGCTGAAGAACTGGTGTAGTAAGGAGGGGTTTGGGTTCCTGGAGGACTGGGCTGACTTCTCAGTCGATAACCAGTACTATAGAAGGGATGGACTTCACCTAAATAAGGAGGGTACAGATCAGCTGGGAATGAAGATGGCCAAAACCTTAGAGGGGTTTTTAAACTAAGTGATGGGGGGAGGGTCCAGAGGTAGAGATAGTCAACGCAGAACATATTTCAGAGGGCAGTATTGGGGGCATTAGTGGTAGGTTGACCAAAGCGCATAAACCCAAGTTAAGTATTGTTGCAATCTCGGAACACCCAATAAGAGGATAATATGCGACCGATCTAAACTATGTGGCATGTTCACCAATGCCAGGAGCCTGGCAGACAAGATAGGTGAACTAGAGATACTGTTGTACGAGGAGGATTTGGATTTTGTAGGAATTTCAGAGACCTGGTTCAACAGCTCTCATGATTAGCTAGCAAACATTCAAGGGTATACCCTTTATAGCAAGGATAGAGAGGGTAAAAAAGGGGGAGGGGTATGCCTATATATCAAGAATAATGTACAAGTTAATGTGAGAGATGACATCACTAAGGGAGCTAGGGAGGAGGTGGAATCCTTATGGGTACAACTCCAAAGGGATGAAGCTAAGGGGAAAATAATACTGGGAGTATGCTAAAGGCCCCCTAACCTGAGGGAGGAAGGGGAGACAGATCTCCTATCACATTTTGGATTAGCAGCAAGGATGGAAAGTGTTATCATAATGGGGGATTTTAATTATCCAAACATAGACTGGGCGGAGGGAACCGCGCATTCATCTAGGGCTCGCCAGTTCCTAAATGTCTTGCAGGACAATTTTATGGGTCAGATGGTAGATGCACCAACTAGAAATAAAGCGTTACTGGATCTCCTGATTACCAACAATACAGAGCTGATCACGGATGTGGAAATACGGGGCAATTTAGGTAACAGCGATCACAGGTCAATTGGCTTCAGTATAAATCACACAAATAGGAAACATAAGGGGAATACAAAGACACTAAATTTCAAAAGAGCCAACTTCCCTAAACTACAAACCTTTGCCAAAAGGCATAAATTGGGATAAAATCTTAGGAACAAAGAACACGGAGGAGAGATGGGTTTGCTTTAAGAGCATATTAAATAAGGGTATTAGCCAATGCATACCATTGGGTAATACATTTAAAAGAGCGAACAAAAGTCCTGGATGGCTTAACTCCAATGTAAAAATGCATATAAAAGCAAAGGAGAAGGCCTTCAAAAAATACAAGGTTGAGGGATCATCATCAGCATTTAGACTTTAAAAAGAATGCAACAAGAAATGTAAGGGTGCAATAAGGACAGCTAAGATAGAACATGAAAGACACATAGCGGAGGAGAGCAAAAAAATCCCAAGAAATTCTTTAGATATGTAAACAGTAAAAAGGAGGACAGACCATAAAGAATGAGGAAGGACATCTGGTTACAAAGGATGGGGAGATGGCGAAGGTATTGCATTTATTCTTCTCCTCAGTCTTCACGAGGGAATCGGGGGCTTCAGTAACCAAAACTGTAGTGTTTATCCTCTCGACACATCACAGGAAGTACCTCCATGGTTAACAGAGGACAGAATTAAAATTAGACTTGGGAAACTTAACATTAATAAATCCCTGGGATCAGATGGCTAGCACCCGAGGATACTTAGAAAACTCAGTCAAGTAATTGCCAGACCATTGTTCCAAATTTTTACTGACAGTCTACTGACTGGAATGGTACCAGCTGATTGGTGAAAAGCCAATGTAGCACCAATATTTAAAAAGGGCCCAAAATACATCTCCGGGAATTACAGACCAGTTAGCCTAACATCAACAGTATGTAAACTCTTGGAGGGGATGATAAGGGACTATATACAAGATTTTAGTAATGAGAATGGTATCATTAGCAGTAATTAGCATGGATTCATGAAGAATCATTCTTGCCAAACCAATCTATTAACCTTCTATGAGGAGGTGAGTTGCCATTTAGATAAAGGAAGCCCTGTAGCCATGGTGTATCTGGATTTTGCAAAAGCATTTGATACAGTTTTGGCATGGACCATAGGGTGAGTACATGGACTGAAAACTGGCTACAAGGGCAAGTTCAGAGGGTGGTGATAAATGGGGAGTACTCGGAATGGTCAGGGGTGGGTAGTGGGGTCCCCCAGGGTTCTGTGCTGGGACCAATCCTGTTTAATTTGTTCATAAATGACCTGGAGGATGGGGTAAACAGTTCAATCTCTGTGTTTGCGGATGATACTAAGCTAAGCAGGGCAATAACTTCTCCGCAGGATGTGGAAACCTTGCAAAAAGATCTGAACAAATTAATGGGGTGGGCAACTACATGACAAATGAGGTTCAATGTAGAAAAATGTAAAATAATGTATTTGGGTGGCAAAAATATGAATGCAATCTATACACTGTCGGGAGAACCTCTGGGGGAATCTAAGATGGAAAAGGACCTGGGTGTCCTAGTAGATGATAGGCTCAGCAATGGCATGCAATGCCAAGCTGCTGCTAACAAACGCAAACAGAATATTGGCATGCATTAAAAAGGGGATTAATTTCCAGAGATAAAACAATAATTCTCCCGCTCTACAAGACACTGGTCCGGCCACACCTAGAGTATGCTGTCAAGTTCTGGGCACCAGCCCTCAGGAAGGATGTACTGGAAATGGAGCGAGTACAAAGAAGGGCAACAAAGCTAATAAAGGGTCTGGAGGATATTAGTTATGAGGAAAGGTTGTGAGCACTGAACTTATTCTCTCTGGAGAAGAGACGGTTGAGAGGGGATATGATTTCAATATACAAATACCATACTGGCGACCCCACAATAGGGATAAAACTTTTTCACAGAAGGGAGTTTAACAAGACTTGTGGCCACTCATTAAAATGAGAAGAAAAGAGGTTTAACCTTAAACTACATAGAGGGTTCTTTACTGTAATGCCCTGTACACACAATTGGACATTGATCGGACATTCTGACAACAAAATCCATGGATTGGCTCAAACTTGTCTTGCATACACACGGTCGCACAAAGTTGTCGGAATTTCCGATCGCCAAGAACGTGGTGACGTACACCACGTACAACGAGACTAGAAAAGGGCAGTTCTGAACCAAGCGTGGCACCCTTTGGGCTCCTTTTGCTAATCTCGTGTTAGTAAAAGTTTGGTGAGAGACGATTCACGCTTTTTCAGACTCGTGGTTTTCAGATCGTTTTCTGCTGTTCAGTTTGTGCTTGTGGGTTTGTATCTGGTCTTCAGTGCATGCAGTCAGTTCGTATTGGATTATTCAGTGCGTTCTTGTCCGATCGTTGCTGTTTTTCAGGTCGCTCTTCACAGGCCTTGCTGTTCTTCAGTGCGTTCTGTTACTTCGTTCTGAGCAGCCGACCATTTTCTAGCCATGTTGCGTATACGTACTCCTCGTAGAGTTCGTGCTGTGCGGGGGCTTGGTGTTGGGGTCCTTACCTTGACACAAGTCCAGTCCATGACAAGGGCGAGGAGGAGTTCATGGACCAAGAATTGGTTGCTTCAGCCTGACCAGTTCTGTCACATGCCTTTGCTCCATGAGATCCGTGAGTATAATCCTGATGATTTCAGGAACTTTCTCCAGATGACAGACCCCGTATTTCACTGTTTGTTGGCTTTGCTGACCCCCTATATCAGCAGGCAGGATACCTGCATGAGGCAAGCCATCACTCCGGAGCAGAGGCTAGTCGCCACCCTTCGGTACTTGGCGACGGGGAGAAGCCTGCAGGACATCAAAGTTCTCGACAGGCATTTCCCCCAGGCCCTGGGGATCATTATCCCAGAGACCTGTTCTGCCATCGTCCAGGTCCTGCAGAAGGATTATATTAAGGTAAGATTTATCCTTTAATATCACATTTTATTGTATTTAATGTTTGATAATATATTGTATTTCTTTCCTCATTCCCTAATTACCATGATTGTAATATGCTGTGAATGTCCCCTTTGTTCTCATGCACGCTGGATTTTTATGTAAGAATTTTTTTGTCCTTCATGCATATTTGCCTTCACTTACCTCCCCAGCATGGTCTCCTGGCCCTATATTCACCTCATGTAGTCACTTAACAGTGTATTTTGTCAGCTCCATAGTAGTGCTTTACCCTAAAACCCCCCTAAAATGTTTAAAAATGTGATTTGTGCTTTAAATTCAGGCAGAGTGCCAGAGGCTTTTTTTTTGGGTCCCCAAATCATTTGGAACCCTCCCTCCCCCCAACTGCTAAGTCAGCTGATACCAATTCTCTATCTATCCTCAATCATCTATCTGCTGACTTTGCCAAACCCATACACACTATACCCATCTCTTTTGTGGTCAGATGTATGGATGAATTCACCAAAGCATGTAGTGCAAGGGCCTGCCTGTATACTTTCAAATGGTACTGTTTGAAGTTTTTGTATACTATTATTATCTTGATAGGTAATAGCAGAATGTCCAAATATGCTAAAATGTGTACAATGTGTATTTATATCTTTGTAGTATGACACTTCTTACCTGTCCAGTAGGCTGTCAATAGTGTAAGTAAGGAGGGGCTGGCCAAAGTAATATCTAATCTGCTTTCCCTGTTTAGGTGCAAAATGATTAATTTTTTTTTCTGGTTTGACTCCACAGTTTCCTTCCAACCCACAGAAATGGCAGACTGTGGCCTCCCACTTTGCCCAGCGGTGGGACTTTCCTAACTGCGGAGGGGCAATTGATGGGAAACACATCCACATTGTCCCACCACCCAACTCGGGGTCATACTATTACAACTATAAGGGGTTCAATAGTATTGTGATGTTGGTGGTGGTGTCGGCTACTTATGAGTTCCTGTATGTGGACATGGGGAAGAATGGCCGGATGTCCGATGGCCCAGACGGAGTCATCGCCCAGACGGAGTTCTACAGGCGTCTCCAGAATGGCAGCTTGGACTTGCCACCTCCAGAAGACAATGTGGAAGGACTCCCATTCGTCTTCGTTGCTGATGAAGCGTTTGCTCTGGGGGACCATCTTATGCGGCCATTCCCTATGAATACCCTCACCCCGGGCCAGAGGGTTTTTAATTACTGGCTGGCCAGAGCCAGAAGAGTGGTGGAGAACACATTTGGAATCATGGCCAGCCGGTTCCGCCTATTTCTTACACCCATACACATGGTGGAGTACAAACTGAATCATATCATCCTGGCGTGCTGTGTTCTACACAACTTTTTAAGGCAAAATTCTGCCAACTAAGCTGCCTCAGTTGGGCCTGAGGCCGGGAAATTAATAATGAACCAACCCTGACGGCGCTTGAAAGTGGCCGTCCTGGCTTGCCCCCCCTGAGTGTCCGTGAGGTCCGTCTTAGATACCTTGATTACTTTGCAGGTAGGGGGGCCATCAATATGCCAGACAATGTCTGAAACATTTTTAAAATAAAAAAATCATTTTAACTACTAAAATCTTTGGTGACATTTACTGCTTGTGTTTCTTTTAACTGACCCTGACAGAAATGTGGTGAGTCCTGAAAATGGCATGATTGTGTAACATTACAAAGCACTGTTGGGTGACGAAACTGCACTGAAACTGCACTTGTAGTGCAAAGTGGATTTTCCCTTAGGAAATAACCCCAATTGTCACAGAAAACACCAATTTGAGCACAACAAAAGTTTTGGAGCGTTGAAACAATAATCCACACATTCTTGATTATCAATCTTTTTAATACCAGCACAATCACATGTGCATTTAGAAAAGGTTTTTAAAACAAACCAACATGTTTGTTGTATAACAATTTTTTGGGTCACATTACTAAAAGTAGAAATATCCATTTAAGGTAAAACAAGCATGTTTAAAACCAACAAGAAAGACACAAATCTGAAACTTACAAAGTTCAACTTTTAAAGAAATTGAAGGCAATATCAGACATGAGTATTTATAAACTGTTTTTGATATTGCGTTCAGATGTAAAAGCCAAATTTTGAAGATGCACACAAATTGCCGAATGTCAACATGTGCTACCTGCCATCACGGGGGATCAAGGGACGTGTTTTGGGGGTGCAACCCCTTCCTCCCAGCTACTTTATTATTGAGGAAGGGGTTGCACCCCCAAACGCATACATTGATCTCCCGTGATGGCAGATAGTACATGTTGACACACTGTGTGCATCTTCAAAATTTGACTTTTCTCAAATCTGTCAAAAAAGAAGAGAAATTTTGAGATTACAAAAAGCACCAAAGAGGGAAGGGATTTGGAGGTGTTTCAAACTCGCCCTAAAACATCAATGATGTTCTTCATTTTTTTTTGAACATCATTGATGTTTTTCTGGATGTTTTCCAAGTCCCTATTACACCCCATGATCTCCCCGATCAGGATCTGTGCACTTTCACTGGTGAAATGCCCTGGATCCACAACATCATGATCACCTAAAAAGATAGAAACAAAAACACACCATGTATTATAAATATGCCGGCATCCATCTCTTGCCTGAGCCTGTGGTCACAGACACTCACCTGTTGTGGTGGCAATTTCCACCACATCTCCTTCCTCCTCCTCCTCCTGTTGTCTTTGGTGGGTCTCCACTTCTTCCTGAGGTGGGGGTCTGTGGTCTCCATGGGTGAGTGGTGTCCTCCGAGTCTTTTCTCCCCTATGTAAAAAAAAATAGGTATACTTAGCACACAGATATTTTATGGCATAAATAGGAATATGAAACATTGCTTGGAAGTGGGGTACAATTGTCTATTTTGGCAGAGTTCCAAGATGAAGAAAAATGTTTGTTCTTTGTCAAGCTTGAATACTTACCTGTTTTGTACAAGCTTCACAGATGGAGTCACCCCTATAGTATACACTGGAGCACCTGTGTAGGACCCCCTAATAAAAAGGGTGTTCTTGTGTCCCACACTAGTGCTCCAGCGTCCAGATGTGAAAACTGCTGCTGAGTGTCCTCTCCTTACACAGAATCTAGTTTGCATTACATTCTAGTTACAAACCCATCTACACAACAAAATTATTTTAAGAGAAGTAGGACATAAAAAATTTATTCAAATGCATATGGCCAAAACAATGGTGTTTTCTAGGCCAAACAAACAATGTTTCATACGAATGAACAATGTGCCCATGAACATGAAAGTTGCCATTTTAAACTGTACAACAGTAAAGAAAAGCACATGGAGCAGCGCGAACGTAATAAGAATAAAGAATAGGAACACAGCACAACTACTTACTTTTTTGCAGCACTCTCCTGATCCTTCTGTACTGCTCGTGCTCCCTTAATTTGAGGTCCGACCACCGGTTCCTGAGCTGATCCTTGGATCGTCGTACCCCAAAATTCCGGTGCAGACTTTTGACCACTTTCGCCATGATCTTGGCCTTTCTGACATTGGGGTTGGGGTAAGGTCCATACTTCCTGTCATAGTCGGCCTTCCACAGGATATCGACCATCTCCACCATCTCCACAAAGGACATATTTGATGCCTTAAATCGTCTCCTTCTGGATCGGGACGTTTCAGGCTCCGGGTTTTCCGCCTCCTCGTTGGTGTAATTATCAGACACCTGCTCTGTCTCTGCCATGTGCTCTTCCCCCACTGCGATGAACGAGAAGGGGCGGGGAATATACTAGAAAGAACGTCGGGGCGGGCGGAGTTTCACGCATGCGCAGTGTCTATAAAGCGTAACATGCGTGCATGGTACGTACGATCTGTGAGCGGAGGCAGGAGTATCGGAGGCGCCGATCATGATAACGAAGGTAAGATTTAAAATTGGGCCTATACTGCTTCTAGATTGAGGCCTGTATTTGGACAAGTTTAGAAGACTTTAGGCTGACATTAGGGTTTGTCTTGTGTTGTGTCTTGCAGTTAAAATGAATATCTTGAAGGATCATGACTTTATGCCAATCTTCATAGATATGTTCAGGGAGCTGCCCTGTCTGTGGCAGATAAACCACCCTGATTATAAGAACCAAAGAGGAAGGCAGCTCTGGATAAATTGCTGCAATTTGTGAAGCCGGTGATCCCCACGGCAGACATCACCTATTTGAAGATCCTAATTGGTGGCCTGAGGATCACTTATCTAAGGGAGCGCAAGAAGGTCCAGGATTACCAGAGATCAGGAGCTGCAGATGACATTTATGTCCCCAGGCTGTGTTACTATGACAGACTGCATTTTCTGTCAGGTCAGACTGAACCCAGGCCAGCACTCTCCACTCTTCCTTGCTTCCCCCCCAGCTGAGGCTTCTGATGCCCAACCTGGGCCTTCCAGGCAGCAACATGTGGAGGAGCCCAGCTTGAGCCAGGTATAGCATTCTTCTAAATATTGCTGGTTGTCCAATCAATGATGTTAAATATATGTTAGTTTGGAGTACTAATTTATGATTGTGATTGATGAACCAAAAACTAAAACCATGTCCCTTTTTCATACACAGGGAAGTCTCAGCCAGGAGGTGGCCAGGTCAAGTAAGCTGCCCGATACCCAGGTCCCTCCCCACTGCCTTCAAAGACAAAGTGGCAGGAAGAGGAGTAACCTGGAGGAGGCTGCCATAGGCCTATTTTGGAAGGCTACTGAGGCCCTCAGAACACCCCGCAGTGTGGAGGAGGACTTTGCTGCCATAACTGCATGCACAATGATGCAGATGGAGGAGGGCCAACGACTTCTATGTGAGTTTTTAATTTTGGAAGCTGTAAATAAGGGGTTAAGGGGCCAAATCACATGTGCAACCCACATTTGTCAGCTCACCCATAGTCCTCCTCCTCCTCCAGGTCATCCTCCTCCTCCTCCAGGTCCTACTCCTCCTCCTGCCACACCTCCAACACCAGAGCCACAGCGTGGAAGGAAGCATCTAAGGAAGACCAGAGAGTGATGACCTGGGTTCAGTCTGGTCTGGCAAAATATGCAGCCTCTTGTATGACCACAGCCTGAGAACATACATGTCATCTGCTGCTTTCATGATCTCTGGGACTTCTGGACCAGACTGCACTCCCTTACATATGGACTCCTCAGGCCACCAATTTTGCTGTAAAATAATTGATGTGTGCTGTGGGGGTCAAAGGCTTCGCCAATTTATGATGTTTATCCAGCGTTGCCTCCCTCTTTGTTTGGTTCTGAGCCCTTAATAAAGGAATTTTTGTTTCAATTATACTCTCCTATGTTTGTTTTCCTTCAAAAAGGACAGTTTGTTTGTGAGGAGGCAGGTACATTTCAAAAATACAATGTAAAATTAACAAGGGACACCAACACCAAACAATCTCCTTGAGATTAGTTAATAACAATGGTGTTGTGGTAACTTGACACACAAAACACACACAAAAATATTCTGTAGTAAAAAAAAAATAAAAACAAAAAAGATCAGCCTTGAAAAAAATACAAACCAAAAAATTAATAATATATATATTTTTTGTCAGATGTGACAAATCAAAATATATTGAGGGAATCACGATAAATAATAAAGAAACAAGTTTGTGAGAAGTCTGTGTGAATATCAGCAGCAAAACTACTTCATTCTTCTAGCATTATAAAGAAGAAGAGAGTGCGCTGTATTAAACTTTCCTGGTGCCTCCCATGTCAGCATCCCCATGGTTGGTTGCTCTGCCCCCTACCAACCCACAGGACCATTTTAACTCTATAAAAAAAGAGTTCCTCCCCTTAGTCAGTATTCTTTACTTTGTCCTCATGCCTGCAGGATCATTATCAGCCTTACCTCACTGCTTTATGGTGTAACCGTTGCAGGTTCATGCTCTCCTGCAGTATGGAGTCCCATCGCTTGGGCTGCTAAAGGCGCCAGATAAGTATGGGAGGCCGTTTTTTTCTGTGGATCTTTTTTTGGGCCATATTGGAAGATTAACAGGAGCTTAGCCTCTCCTCTATGCTCTTCCCTGATGGTGTGTCTCTTATCCGCTTGGTACTCCCAAAGCGCTCTCAGCATAAATGAAGAGCCTGGGATTCATTACAGGGCCAGCTATCAAGGTGAAGACATCTCCCTTAAGTGTCTTCCCTATTTTTTGCAATGGAGCCTGGCCAAGGTATTTAGGGGCTTGCAAATGGGTACTTTTGTTTAATGATATGTATATGTATTGTGTAGATATGTGTATCTATGTGTGTGTATGTATATATATATATATATATGTATATGGTTAAAAAGGAAAGCAGAAAGAAATCTATCCTTTTATTTTTTCTTGCCCAGCTGCCCCTAGTAATGTGATACCGCAACAAAAAGATCCTCATCATACCACTAGGTCAGGGCTGCAACAATCAGGTAAGTTTTAAAGGAAAATAAAAAAGAGCACTACGGGCAAATTAGAACATATTTTTTGTTTCTACAGCCCGCACCGGGGATCATCCCACAGATCATCTCACCGTAGCTCCTCAGATAGGAGATCCAAAGGTCATAGGAGCTCAGGACACTCTCACTCATCCTCAGCTCATGCCTCCCGCAGTGGTCACCCCGACATACCCCTAGCAGACACGAATCCCACAGACCGGTGTATCCAAAAGAGAAGACCTGTTGGGTATGTGGAAGACAAGCGCTGCCGGAAAAATTGGTATGCGAGAAGTGTCTACTAGAGGCTACAGGGGATAAAGATAAAGATAAGCAGCAGTCTCTGGAATCAATTAAGAGCTTGATCAAGGATTCAGTCAGGGAGTTGGCCCTCTCCCAAGACCAAATTAACCCACCCTCGCCTGAAGCAGCAGTAAGCGCGTCTACTCCTCATTCGGACGCAGAGGTGAATTCTGAAGACGAGGCGGAAGGGGTGGATAGCAATATTTCAGCTTTTGACTTCGCTCTAGTTGAGCCTTTCATAACCGCGGTCAAGGATGCAATCCAGTGGGAGGAAAATTCCGGAGCCACCTTCTAAAACAAAGAAATATTTCCCACATCTGAAAAAGAAGGTATCAACTTTTCCCTTGATGGAAGAAATCAAGGAGGTGGTAACAGATGAATGGCAGAAGGTAGGCAGAAGACCTATGGCCTATAATCATTTTCTTAAGTTATATCCACTGGCAGAAGCAGATGCTCAACTTTTTGATGCTGTACCAACTGTGGACGCCTGAGTTATGAGGTTGGCTAGAAACTCGACCTTGCCACTAGAAGACGCAGTCTCCTTTAAAGATGTCCTTGAGCGAAGGATTGACTCAGACCTGAAAAAAACATATCAGGCGGCTGGAGGAGCATGCAAGCCGGCGGTAGCTCTGACTTCGATCTCAAGGGCCACCAGAGTATGGTCAGACAACGTGGAAACGGCCCTCAGACAAGGGGTAGGGTCAGAAGAAATCATTAAGGCACTGGATGAATTAAAGCTGGCCTCAGATTTCATAGCAGAAGCGGCTATTGACGTCCTAAAATGCTCTTCCAGGGCCATGCTGTATTCCATAACGTCCAGAAGAGCGTTGTGGCTAAAACCATGGTCGGACGACCCAACGTCTAAGCAATCATGGTGTTGTATGCCATACGATGGGAAAGCCCTGTTTGGCGAAAAAATGGATACGGCAATTACTAGAGTCAAAGGGGGGGAAAGTGGGCTAATTCCCCAGGACAGAAGCAGGAGGAAGAGATTTTCAAACCGCCCAGTGGGCCAGTTAAGAAGGAAGGACTCCAGATCCTACCGTCCAGGAAGGGAGTATAGAAGGGGCTGGAAAGGTTCACAAGCTACCCTTCTGAGGTCGGCTAAACCAAAAGCCTCTACATCCACAGTTGATGGCCAGAAGTCCTTTTGACGCCCTCTCCACCCAAACCGGTCCGGTAGGAGCCCGTCTTAAGGCGCTTGCCCGGGTTTGGGTGGAAGGTTGTGTAGACCAGTGGACAGTGTCCACGGTCTGTCAAGGTCATTTCTGGGGATTCAAAAGGCAGCCTCCCCTCTATTCCTTTCAGGCCACCAAGATTCCAACCTCCAGAGAGAAGAAGGAGGCCCTTCTTCAATATGTCAAAATGCTTGTTCTCCAGCAGGCAGTAATACCAGTTCCAGACTCGGAGAAGCACTTAGGCTTTTATTCCCCAGTCTTCTTGGTCCCCAAAAAATCGGGGGGTTGGAGGCCGGTGCTAGACCTGAAGAGGCTGAACAGGTATATCCGGGTGGAACATTTCAAGATGGAGTCCTTAAACACGGTCATTCTATCTGTTCAGCCAGGATATTGGATGGCGTCCATAGACCTTCAGGATGCGTATCTGCACATACCTATCCGCCCTCAGTTTCAACCTTTTCTTCGGTTCAGAATAGGCGACTTACATCTTCAATTCCATTGCCTTCCCTTCAGGATTTCAACAGCGCCCAGAACTTTCACCAAAGTGCTAGTAGCGATCTTGGCTCCTCTTCGAGAGAAGGGGATTCGAGTACTACACTATTTGGGCGATATTCTAGTTCTTTCTCAGCACAGGCAGACCTTGGTGATACATGTACAGTTGGTCCTAGACACACTGATAAAGTTTGGTTGGCTAATCAACTACGCCAAAAGTCAACTTACGCCCACACAGGAGATAATTTACCTAGGGGCATTCTTCAACACACCAGGAAGAGCAGTTTCACTCCCGGCAGAAAAAATCCTTTCATTGATAGGGAAAGTGAAAAGGGCGATAGCGAGCCATTCTATGGTCGCATCAGACTGTCTGAGCCTGCTAGGTTCCCTCTCTTCATGCATACCTATGGTGAAATGGGCCAGATGGCATCTACGGACTTTCCAGGTGGGCTTCTTATCACAGTGGAAGAAAGATCGCCTAGAGCAGAGGATATTGATTACACCTACAATGAAATCAAGCCTTTGGTGGTGGACAAGACCATCCAACCTTCTGCTTCACTGTCCCCTTGGCCCCATCCCATGGACTGTTCTAACGACAGACGCAAGTCAGTTAGGATGAGGGGCACATTACCAAGACCAGTTGGTACAGGGCAGATGGCAATTCAATGCGACAGAGGTAGTATCAAACACCTTGGAGCTAAGGGTGGCTTGGTTAGCAATCCTGTCTCTGGCCACCTTCCTCAGGGGAAAATCCATCCTTCTCCAGATGGACAACAAAGCGGCAGTAGCTTATGTTCAGAATCAAGGAGGAACGCACAGCAGGTCCCTTCTGAACGAAGTGACACCCATTCTGACATGGGCCAAGAGGAATTTAGTCAACCTACGAGCCTTATATATCCCAGGGCCAGAGAACCAGTTAGCCGATCAGCTTTCAAGATCTTTCAGCCACAACAACGAGTGGTCTCTGAATCCGAGGGTCTTCTCCTGGATATGCCAACAATGGGGCACTCCCCAAATAGACCTATTCTATCTCAATGCGAAGACACCGCTTTTCTTTTCAAGGTTCCCATCTCCAAAATCAGCAGGGGTGGATACCCTAACCCAGCCATGGAACTTTCAGATGGCATACGCATACCCACCAACTCCACTGATACTGAGGTTTCTCCAACATCTAACCACAGAAGTAATCACAGTTTTAGCAGTGATTCCATACTGGCCCAAGAGACCGTGGTTCACGTTGCTAATCAAGATGACCTTGTGCAAACCGCTTCACCTTCCACGCATAGACAACCTTCTGTCTCAAGGCATGTTCTGTCACCCGCACCCGGAGATCCTAGACTTGAGGGTTTGGAAGTTGAGCGGAAAAGGTTGGGCGAGTTAGGATGTTCGCATAATGTCATTCAAACACTACTACAGGCCAGAAAAGCATCTACGAATTCCACATACTATAGAGTTTGGAGAAAGTTTACGGAATTGGCAGAAACGAACCATTTCGATCCTCTAAACCCCGGAATCCAGAACATGCTCCTCTTTTTACAGACTGGATTGGACTTAGGTTTGGGCCTGAATATGCTTAAGGTCCAGGTTTTAGCCCTTTCGGCTCTAACAGACACCCGGTGGGCTCTAGATCCTCTGGTGGAATGTTTCTTGAATGCAGTTCTAAGATTGAGACCGCCTAGAAAGACGCTATACCCCAAATGAGATTTGACTATCGTGCTTAATATCCTTTCAAAACCTCCGTTTGCTCCAATAGAAGAATGCACCTTGGAGGATATTTCTCTGAAGGCAGTCTTTCTAGTCGCCATCACTTTGGGTCGCAGGGTATCAGAGATCCAAGCATTAGGGTCACAAGAACCCTACATTACCTTCTTTCCAGACAGGGTGGTGTTGCAACCTATTCATCAGTTCATCCCTAAAGTACCTTCAGTCTTCCATCTGAACCAAGAGTGGGGAAAAGGAAAATTACGGAAAGGTAAGTATTCAATTTTCCGTTATTTTAAACATTGCAGCCTGACGAAAGTGCTCTATTCATTCCGAACGCTAATTTTACCAGACCGAGCTGTTCCGTCTCGGAAGTTCTTCTGAACATGCGTGGCACTTTGTGCGTCGGAATTGGCCACACATGGTCGGAATTGACGCGATCGGATTTTGTTGTCGGAAAATTTTATAGCCTACTCTCAAACTTTGTGTGTCAAAATGTCCGATGGAGCCCACACACGGTCGGAATTTCCGACAACAAACTCCGATAGCACATTTTCCGTCGGAAAGTCCGACCGTGTGTACAGGGCATAAGAGGCAAGGATGTGGAATTCCCTTCCACAGGCAGTGGTCTCAGCGGGGGGCATTGATAGTTTCAAGAAACTATTAGATAAGCACCTGAACGACCGCAACATACAATGTAATACTGACATATAATCACACACATAGGTTGGACTTGATGGATTGTGTCTTTTTTCAACCTCACCTACTATGTAACTATGTAACCAAATTTCACGATTTCTATCCTTCAAGAATCAGCTTGTCCCTGGACTTCTCCCTGCTTGTCTCCCAAACATGATCTCAGCTAGTTGATTGACCACACTTCTGTCTGATCTCCTGCATATGACCCTGGTTTGGCTCCAGACCCTGTCTCTCATTGTGGCTTTTTATGACCTCAGCTTTGCTTCTGACTATGTTTGCTCTTCCAGTTGCTTACTAGTGTATGACCATGGCTTGGCTTCTAATTATGTATTTTCTACTTACCTGCATGTGGTCCTGGCAGCCCTGCCTTCCAGATCCACCCTCTGGGTCCTGTAAAACCATACAATGAGTGCACAATCTACCTGCCACAGTTCCCTTAAGGGGCGTTCCTGAAACTCCTGCTTGCTGCCTGGGTCACAGTCCATGTGAACCAACTCCACAGACAACTACCAACTGTCCAGTGCTCAGGAACCCATGCTACTTTGTGCCTTGCACACCTGTAGCCTCAGCTCTATATTTTTTTCTATAAACCTGTGTATGGGTGGGGTGTAACCTCTATGCTCAACTAACAGATTACAGAGAATTTAAGCTCTAGCTCTACACTATGTGTGATGTCAGACCACCACCCCCTGCTTTAAAGAGGAACGGCAGTCTGCTCACATAATTTGTAATAAAAACATCTTTACCATTCTGAAGCTTCCCTCCAACCACTTTGCATGTTATTTTATATATCTGTGATTCTGTACTTGCCAAATATGCTGCAGAAATCTCCCACCCAAATGGCTGCAGCCTTTTTCTGTGGGCAAGCTGAAGCTGCTGCCTGTTCACTTCCTGGCTTTACACAGAGGCACACCTCCAGCTCTGCAGCCCTGCAGCTTTCATTGGTCCTCTTATAACTCAATCCCCTCCCTTCCTGGCAAACTCTCACGGGAGTGAGAGAGAGAGCTGTGCATGATGTCATAAGCCTAGTCTTTTACCAGACAAAAAACAGGAAGTTGGCTGTATAAGGTAATTACTGGCAGAAAAAATGTTTTAGTATCCAAAGTTAAAGCAACAAGGGCAGAAAATTTAATAGATGAAAAGTTGAAAAAATTACTGAAGGTCCGCTTTAAGCTGCTGAGAAAAAAAAACAAACCTTTGATATCTGTTTTTTAGATGACTCTACAGGATAAATGGCTGCATTCAGCACACAGCAGGTGACTCATAGTGGTTGATTTACTAAAACTGGAGAGTGCAAAATCTGCACAGAAACCAATCAGCTTCCAGGTTTTATTGTCAAAGCTTAATTGAACAAGCTGAAGTTAGAATCTGATTGGCCACCATGCACAGCTGCACCAGATTCTGAGTGCTCCAGTTTTAGTAAATTTCATCCATAGCCTCAGCTTTACTTGTTTTTCTATGAACCTGTGTACGGGGGGGGGGGGTGTAACCTTCCCTCCACTCAACTAAAAGATTACCCCTGCTTTAAGCTGCTGAGAGAAAAAAAAAACTTTGATCACTGTGTTTTAGAAGGTTCTACAGAAGAAATTGCTGCAGATAAACAGGTACAACATTTGTTTAATCTCTGTGTATCACCTGAGGCTAGTCACTTCACTGGGTATATGCAAGGATTTACAACAGTGGCGGCTGGTGCTCAAAATTTTTTGGGGGGCGCAAACAAATTGAAAAATTCTAAAAAAAAAAAAAACATCAATTGCAGCCTCACTGTGCCATCAAACGCAGCCACTGTGCCATCAAACGCAGCAACTGTGCCCATCAATTGCAGCCACTGTAACTGTGCCCATCTAACTGTGCCACTGTGCCATCAAATGCAGCCACGGTGCCATCAAACTCAGCCACTGTGCTCAACAATTGCAGCCACTGTGCCTATCAATTGCAGCCACTGTAACTGTGCCCATCAATTGCAGCCACTGTGCTCATCAATTGCTGCCACTGTGCCATCAAATGCTGCCACTGTGCCATCAAATGCTCCCAATGCTGCCACTGTGCCATTCAATGCTGTCACTGTGCCATCCAATGCTGCCACTGTGCCATCAAATGCTCCCAAAGCTGCCACTGTGCCATCAAATGCTCCCACTGTGCCATCCAATGCTGCCACTGTGCCATCCAATGCTGCCCCCGCCCGCTCACCATATACCCGGCACTTACTCTGTCTCTGTGTGGCAGCGGGTGATGGCGAGTGGTGTCTTCCATGCGTCTTCTCCCCTTCATGTGTCTTCTCCCGTCCTCCTCTCCTCCCGTCCTCTCCTATGATTGGACGCCTGATAGCGTCAGGCACTGTGATTGGTCGTCCAATCACAGTGCCTGACGTTTCAGCCAATCAGGCGACCGGTAACAGAACCGGCAAACTGATTGGCTGAGAGGCGGGTCAATGTTAGCAAAGCAAATTCCTTTTGCTTTGCTAACATTGAGCTGAGTGACAAGGAACGCACAGCATTGCGCCCGCTTCTCAGCTTTGGAAGCCTATTAGAGCCTAATCAGGTGCTTCCAAAAAACACCCCCACCGCTGAAAAGGGGCCAGACACCTGAATAGGGGGTGTCAGCAGCAACCATAGATAAATTCATGCAATGCATGAATCTATCTATGGTGATTAGAGAGTGAGAGGAGAGGGGGGGCGGTGCTCCTGCGCCCTTATGGGCACACCGCCACTGGTTTACAACTACTTTAAATTGGGGGTTTACAAGTACGACTTATGCACCTCCTGAAAGCAGATGATATTTTACTGCTAAAAAAGGACATGGAGCTTTTTGTCGCTATTTGGCCAAGTTTACACTGGATCCTTAGTCAGTTTTGCCTGTTTTTTTTTTTTAACAAAAGTTTGCTATTAGAACTATTGTTAGCATTAAAAAGTATCCTAAATATAAGTGTAATAATGCACTTAAAAATGTTTTGTACAACCTGAATAAAATTATCTATGGAGCAGGACAGGTCAAATGTATTTGTTGTAGGTAAAATTTAAACTTTTTAAAATGAAATAACATTTTTTTTCATGTCCTGATTTGTCCTAATTTATATTAAATTGTATAATGTTACTTCCGGTTCCCGGCGCCGCATGGAGCAGCTGCTCCGCTCCTCAGCTCCCGCAGAACGGACGAAAAATCAGCCTGTAAAATCAGCCCAGGAGCCCGCATCCACCCTCGGCTACCTCCGGACACACTCTGCCAGCCCATGGACCGGTTTGTAGAGAAAACTGGCTCCCGCACGCACACCGCTCAGACGGCGGCGCCGGCCCAGCCGCAAATTGAGGCCCCGATCTCGGCCTACACGCAGCCTCGCTCAGATACACAGGCGGCGGAAATGGAGGTAAGCGGCAGCACAGCCACTCACATCTCTCCACAAGCCTCCTCTACTCAGCCACAGCCTCACCATGTCTCCTTCCCTCAAGGCTCCCTCTCCCAAGCCTTCTCCTTACAAGCATCCACCCCACAACAGGCTGAGCACCAGAATACAGAGCGCATAGCTTAGGCTGTTGCAGCCCTTTTGTCCCCTATGATCTCAGCATCAGTGGAAAAGGCTGTGAATGCGGGGATGAAACAAATAAAGGTCCAACTGGGAGAACACTCCACCAGGCTGAACGAGCTAGAACACCGCCTGTCCAGCGTGGAAGAGGAGATGTACCAAGCCCAGGCCACAGAACAAGCACAAGACAAGACAAACCAATATATTATCCAAAAACTCGATTTGGAAAACAGATCCAGAAGGAGCAACCTGCAATTCGTGGGGATACCCGAATCCCTACAAGCATCTGCTCTATCTGAATTCTGCTCACACCGCATGCCGGAAGCGCTGGGCCTTACAGGATCTTGCACAGTGGAACGTGCCCACCATATGGGTTCCTACAACGCAGAACGCAAAAAAACCCTCGACCTATAATCGCTAAATACCTGAACTATTCTGACAAGGCCCTTATCCTTCAAAAGTTCAGACAATCCCGCTCACTCCAAGTAGACGGCGTAAGGGTCCTGATCTTTGCCGACTACTCCATTGAGGTCTCGAAAAAACGCAAAGCCTTCCAGCAGGTATGCACAGATCTCTTTAAACAACAAATAAAATTCTAGACATGTGCAGGATGAAAAAATTTGTTTAGTTTAGTTTCGTTTCGATTCGTTATTTAACTTAATTCGTTTAGTTAAATTCGTTGCATTCGTTACATTCGTTTTCGGAATTTGTTTCGTTTCGTATTCGAATTCGAAAAAATTCGACCGCATTCGAAAAAATTCGACCGCATTCGAAAAAATTCGACCGTATTCGAAAAAAACTATGAAATTCGAAAAAATTCTAACACATTCGAAAAAAACTGTCAAATTCGAAAAAATTCCACCACATTCGAAAAAAACTATCAAATTCGAAAAAATTCTACCACATTCGAAAAAAACTGTCAAATTCGAAAAAATTCTACCACATTCGGAAAAAACTATCAAATTCGAAAAAATTCCACCACATTCGAAAAAAACTATCAAATTCGAAAAAATTCTACCACATTCGAAAAAAACTGTCAAATTCGAAAAATTTCTACCACATTCGAAAAAAACTATCAAATTCGAAAAAATTCTTACTACATTTGAAAAAACTATCAAATTCGAAAAAATTCTACCACATTCGAAAAAAACTGTCAAATTCGAAAAAATTCTTACTACATTTGAAAAAACTATCAAATTCGAAAAAATTCTACCACATTCGAAAAAAACTGTCAAATTCGAAAAAATTCTACCACATTCGAAAAAAACTGTCAAATTCGAAAAATTTCTACCACATTCGAAAAAAACTGTCAAATTCGAAAAAATTCTTACTACATTTGAAAAAACTATCAAATTCGAAAAAATTCTACCACATTCGAAAAAAA